>NC_143522.1:46305351-46905351 GCF_031878675.1 Megascapheus bottae | reverse complement strand
TTGTTAGAAGCAGAACACAAAAGTGCAATCGTAGCTGATCATATAAAATAATATTTATGACAGTGAATTCCAGGAAATGGAAACAAAGAATTTTGTTGCTGTTTTTGTTTTCCTTACTTTTTGTGTTGTTCATCTGTGCTTGGAGGATGGGGGAGCACAGAAATGGTGGCGCAAAGGGTGAACAAATGTAGCAGTGATACTGCTATGTGGAAAATGAACGATATAATTTGCAGATCGGAATGGAAGGGGAAAACTTGGAGAGATGGAAGGGATATCATTATTCAAAAAGAAATGCACTCTTTGTGTGATTTATGTAACTGTAACCCTTCTGTACATCATCTTTATAATAACAATAAAATGCATGAAAAGAAAAAAAAAGCTCATTGATGTTTCTTTCCTGTATGGCTTTGAGCCATTCAGATCTCAGATCTCAGCTACTGAGTAGCTAGGATTATAGGAGCCAGTGAGCTACAAGCACTCAGCTTTCTCTAATTTTTAAATAGTGAACATTGAACTCTGGAAGGATGCCAAGTATAGTAAACATTTGGATGAGTTAATGTTGCATAATTTTTAAATAGTAGGAATAGATCCGTTTCCTTTCCTATCATCCTTAGGATTATTTTTGCAGTTGCAGACTTGAACTTAAAGCCAGAAGTACTGAAACATATGCACCATTGACCTAAATGAGAATGTTGTATATTCTTTCCTTCACTCAGTGGAGGAGGAAAGATCTAACAAGAAAAAGGCATAGGTCAAATACAAAATTATTTATACATACAGAAAACAATGAAGTTTACTTTGTTTTCTACAACCAGCAGACAGGAACCGAGTCCATTCACTGCATCTTCTCAGCATTCTTCCTAGATTCTACATACTTTCTTAATGATACCATTAATATTTAGAAAACCACAAAACACCTTCAACAGCTGACAATTAGACACACCTGCTTAATGTGTCCTGTACACTGTTCACACTTCATGTTGTATCTTAAAGTGACAGCATATTAAAGTGTCAGCATAATTCCTTGTGCATTATGTGGCTATTGTAGCTGAAAGTATAATTATAGTTGCTAGCATTACATAACTGCACCTAACTTATTTAGGGGGAAAATCCATTCAAATATATGAAGTGATGTAATTTTCACTAAATTATGTAAGTTAGAAACATTGAAATAATTTCACATAAAATTATGAAGTCATATTGTCTTCTTTGGTGTGTAGAGTATGACACTAATGTTCTTTGAAATTTACCATCTTATAAAAATTTGGATGAGAAAATCATTACTCTAATATTTCCAAGACAAACACACAGCTAACCATATTCAGATTTAAATATATCATAAAAACCATACAGGAAGCACGCCTAAAATTTTACATGGAAACCAAATATACTACATTTGAATATAATGAATATCATAAACATAAAATATGATCAAATTGCTTCCATACATTGAAATAGGAAAATCATAAATCTGCTAGAATATATCCCTGGTAATAAATACATTCCTATTGTGAAAATTATGAGTACTTGCAGTGTACTATAAGACTTAGTAACCAAAATGAAAATAGATTATAAGCAAGGAATTTGGCATGGAAACTAGCACACAAACCAGAACTGGATGCTGAAACTGGAACTCACTAGAACACAAATAAATGGGGGCAGGGAAGGGAGGGATTAAGTTGTTAATTCAAAGCCTACACTGATATTCTAGATAAATGTTTTAGCAGGGCTCTGCTTCCATTAGTGCCTCCCAAGAACAATTCCAAAGTTGCAACTCTGAGGAACTGCCTGAGTGAAGGCTGCACATAAGTGTCTTACAGCACATTGTCTGGATGTTATACAGCATAACATTACACTACCTTAGTTATCAACTTTCGCAGACTCTGAGCCTCTGACACATGGTGTTTTAAAGATCTACTGTTTTTGTGTTCATTTCTAACGTTGAGAAATCATTTCCTAAGATGCTTAGCTGCCCAATATTGGATTGATTCCTTTACTTCCCAGGACTCCTGCTCCATTTAGGTTCTATGTCTGGCCTGACTGATCTCTCCTGACTAAGAAGTATTCCCTCTGCCCATTTGGACATGCAAACATGCTCTCACATAACTAAATAGTTGGTTATACAAAAAAAGGGATCGAATTGCTGCATTTGCTCCAACTTGGCTATTCTTGGTTCTGTTGGACCAGTGACAAATGCCACAGCTTTTTAATGGTCTGACCTTTGGGACTTTCATCAGCCAACACCCTATTTATTCAGAGGTCTTAGGTGTCCTCTGAGACCCTCCAACAAACACTGCTGCATTATGCATCTAGTGGTGTTGTTCCACTTGGATTAGAGAGTATAGCCCTTACAGGCTGTTATTTTTTCCCTATTCCATGCAAAAGTAGGTAAGGTGAAAATCTTTTAAACTTTTGAAACCAGAAGTATATGTTTAAGTGTTAATTTCAAGTTTGACAGCTAGTAGATTGATGTGACCTGTGTTATATATAAGGCAATAAAGTTGAGGTATATCATATCTTCATTAATTTGTTATTCATTTAGCACTTACGTAATGCCTACTTGGTACCATGCACATTACTAGATCCTAGGATTTCAACTATAAATGCAACATGACCTCATATTTTTAATAAAAGAGATCATAAAAATTGAATATTATGGAAGAGAACAATGGGTGAAGTGACATTGATCAAGATATAGCATACTCATAAACTAGTCCATTGATGAAAACCCTTATTAAAGGTATTTTTAGGGTAAAATAATCTAGCATTATGATGTGAAACATGCAAACTTATATTTATTATAGATACAAATCTTATCTAGTGTCAGGGAAAGAAACTAATTACTGAAGAAGATATAGAAGAGGATTCACAAAAAAGGTAGAGCTGAGTTGGGTTTTGAAGGATGAGAAAATTTCTCCAAGGAAAAGCTAGTTGAGTAAGAGTAATAGTAGCAAACATAAAAAGTGTGGTATGAATTCTGAGTCTTCCTCAGTTCTTGAGCTCTTTTAAGTTTCAGGTTCCTCCTCTGTAGTATGGAGATAATGCTTCGTGTTTCTTCCTTTGGCACATTGGAAGAATGACAGAATATAGAAAAATACAGAAAGCTGGAAATGAAGGAGGTATTTCTGTTTTCTGTATTCTTCTAGGTGCACTTGGAAATGAATGTCACCGGCATTCCTAAAGGCAAAATTTCCATTATAGAGTCATTGACACTTCTCAATAATCATAAACTTTACCCAGAAATGTGGACTCCTGAGAAAACAGCACAAGAACACTACTTATAAATGAATGATGCAAATTCCCTTCTCAAATATTTTGTTACTTTGAAGCCTTTTCTCCTGAAAAGAGAGCACTACAATCAAAATGAAGAATATCGCAAAATTATGTTTCCTAACTCTATGCTGTTTATTTCTCATGCTACCCAGTCTGAGAACACACTATTTATTGAGTTCAGAGGTTCTAGGATTTGTTCATAGGATATATTTTGTTGTAAACGTTAATTTGACTTATGTACTGGTCCTATGTATACATTAGCATGGCTAATCAGCACATCTATAAAATTATTGTAAATTAAAGAGAATTTATCATTTAAAAAAGAACATAGCTTGGAGGGTATTTGGCCAAGTTTAAAGACATTTTTGATTGTTAAAGGAGGAAGCTGTTGCAGGCAACTAGTTTGATTTTAAGGATGCTGGTAAAGCACTCTACAGTATCCAAGACAGATCCTCAACACAAAGAACCTTCCAGTTCAAAGTGTCAGTAGAGCAGAGTTTGAGAAAGCCTGCTAACTGTTTAAAGGAGATCTATTTAGGATCACCATTAAGTTGGGGGAAGGGAAGGGCAGGTTGAACAAGTCAGCACCCAATCTGGTGTCTTTGAACACAAATCCTCACTAGTGAGGGAAGGAATGTTTACTGATTGGTGGGTGATTCTGTTTATTGTTGGTCTATAAAGGAAGTAAGAGCTTTATGACCCTAACCAGGAACTGCCGAATTTGTTTGCTCTCTCTTGAGTTTGTCTTTCTGTATATTGTTTCTACCTCAACTTAATTCTTTGATTCTGAAGCAGTCAGGCCAGTCCGGATTTGGAACTCAGCCTTAAGTCCTTGCTGCTCAGACACAGCTTGTAAAGGGTGGGGGTCAGGGGGTGATGGTGGTAAAGTCTTCTTAGATCCAGTAGGTGGGCTGAAATGCTAACATCAGGATACCCAGAAGTTCTTAATTTATCTCTACCTACTGTTCCTTCCTTAAACTGGGAGATGCTAAGGAGACCACCCTGGAAAAGTGCTGGGCAGCTGTTCATTAGTGAATTCTGCTACTGCTTGATGGATGTAGAAATTGGGTGTGCAGGGGCATGAAGGAGACAGCTATGGAGACTGGAAGTGTATCCTATGCAGAAAATGTGGAATCATTGGGAAAGAGCCCAGGAGTGCCACAATTGCCATGGATATTTGATTGGCTTTCTGTCCATGTAATTTGGGGAAGTTTGTCAGCCTTGTTTCCCAAGAAAGCCTGCTGTTGATGCAAAAGGACTTTTAATCCCTATGAGCAACTACTGGCATCTTTTTACACCATGATTTTTATAACTCTCCCGTTTTTAGGGGAGTCTTTTCACATTTATCACCATTTGATGGCTGTAGAACACAGTCATCAAGCAGAATAGAGTTCAACTTTTATTTGATAGGAAATTCCCTATAAAGTCTCAACCAGGCTACTGAGTATGTCTCCGTCAAGACTAGTCTGGGTTTCCAGCCTATCCCATCATCCTAGGCAACAGAGCTCATCAACAGAGTAGCCTTGCGGGAGGGTGGGGCCAGTGCTGGAAGCTGCTTCCTTAAAAGACAGGCCTGGAGCAAGCCAGCGTATCTGGAATGGAAACACCTTTCTGGCAGCACCACAGGAGTCTTTATTTAAACAGGTGACCTTGCAGAGAGAGGCTCCAGGTCCCATTACCGACTGCCCAGCTGAGTGGCAGATTTGATTTTATGAGCTCTCTAGGCGCACATTGAGGGCTAGTTGTACAGTAAGGGCTAGGCCCAACTCTGGGGGAAACCGGTGAGACCTTGCTACTTTTCCAAAAAGGGAAAGAAATGAGAAGCAATGTCTAGGCTTTCTGAAAATTACTACGTTGACAGTGAATGGCCAGTAAGATCATCCCGTATTTGAAGTTTTCGATTTCCTTTAGGTGGCTGAAAAGGAATATCAGGGATGGTAGCCCTGCTGCTCCCCAGAAAGTGGTGGACAGCTGCTTATATGCAAAACAGTTTAAGGGTCAAATATTGCTCTGCCCAGTGGTACTGACATCACTTAACTCTCCCTAGGAGAGGGGCACTAGCTAGCATCATTTGCTGGGCTGGCCAGCACAGGCCTGAAGATGGGTCGTCCACAGCTCCATTTTGTTTCTCCTTCAACAACTCCAGGGTCAGTAACTGCAAATGAACATTGCAAATAAAACTTGAGCATTTTGTTTTTATTGGCTTCAGGGGGGTATTTTTTTCACAATTTATGAAAACACAACATAGCCAGCAAGTTAAAATGTCAATGTAAGTTTCAAACTTTGTTGTATAGTCATTAGCCTAATCATTAGTCATTTGTGGTTGACAAGGAGGGTTATAATTTGACACCTGGCAGAAATCAAGCCGATTTCAGAGAACTGAGAGCTGGGAAATGAGATGGAAAAACACCCTCCAATACCCTAGGCGGTCCTCTGAAGCAACGTTTGCAAAACCTCTTTACTCTTCTTAGAAGTGAATTTCTCATTGATTCAGGGCTGCACTGTCTGGATGGCTCTGAGTGCTAGACCACCCCACCCCCACCCTAACAGCCTTATAAGTACTGGCCAAAGAATCCAGCTCAGAGGTTTGTAAAAGTGAACCTCTGGGAGTTAAGAGAAAGAGATAAATAATTCTCACCCTGATGCTTAAGCAACAGGAGACCACCAGAAAGTTTCCATGTCAATTCTGAAAATAGTTTTTGAAACATCATAGAGTCATGGGAGAAAGGAGTTTTAGAATGACAGAATCTTTAATTCCTAACTCCTCTATAGGATTCCAGATTTTCTTCGGTTTGCCATCTATGACCATTTTCTTTTGTGTGATGAGATAAAAATTCCGAACCCTGAGTTTGTATTTTCTGACCCACGACCTCTCACAGGTGTTCTGGCTCATTTCCTGAGAGTTATGTTTGATTTGGGAATGCTTCCCTCCTCTCTCCCATTCCCCTGCTAGGGTTTGAAACCTGGAACACCCGCATACAAAACCCTGGCTATCTCCCTGTGCTACCCAAGAAACATTCTTAAATGTTCTCTCAGAACTTGGCAAGCATCTGAATAGGGACAGTTTTCTCACACTCTGGGAAATCAAAATATGAAACAATGGCTCTTTCCCAACTCTTCAACCTGAGGACAAATTTCAGGGTCATTTCCTTATTTTTCCTCCCTCACTTCATTCCTTTTTTCTCTCTATTTTGTCAAAAATGAGTCCCTCTTCTAGTAGTAAATCAAATTCCCAGAAATAGCCAAAACAAATTATCCCCCAAATATGCACATAAGCTGTAATTTTACCAAAACATGAGGCCTGACCCATGAATAGAGCAAAACTAGAATTCTTTTTGTGTTGTTTGAATTTTCTAAATATATCATCTCACAATATATATGTTCTAGCCATTTTCAACTATAGTCCTGTGATTATTCACATGAAAATAAGTACTTATTGAGGACCTACTAAGTTCTTATTGAGCCCAACACTCTTGCTGACACCATATACATATTTTAATGAAGAAAAAGGCCCTTTGCCCTTTGCATGTCCAACTCCAGTAGAGGTGCACCAAACAGTTAAAGAGTGCACGTGCTTAAATTTGATGAGATAGCTAGACTACAAAAATGATAAATAAGGAAGGGAGAACAAAGGCCATTGGAGAAGAAGCAGCCCAGAGAAAACTCTCTGAGGACATGACAGCTGGCTGTGGGATGAAATCTAAGAAGGAGCCAGTCATTCCAGAAAGAGTGATGCTAAGGTGCTGAGACAGGAGAGAACTCAGAGGTAAGGGTAAGGAAATCCCACTGCTGGATATGTGCTCATGCCACTTTATGTTGAAATGACAAAAGCCTCGCTTGGGACACAGCACATCCAACTGAAAGAATCCTCCAAAGTCATTTTAGGGAACTCTCTCAATTTCCAGGTGAGGAGTCAAGTCCCGGAGTAGTTCACGTGAATAACATAGCAAGAGTCCATAGGTCAACTGAGAATAGATTCATTCTGACCTCTGTGAGTTGATGCAGGTAAATTTCACTACCCCTGGACTACGACAGCCTGATCCTAAACAAAAATGGCTCAGCATACTAATCAATTCAAACTTCAGGATAAGATTTTTTTTAAATCATTGAGGACTTAAAATTTTTCATCATGTAAAAGAACACAAAAACAGAGATCACTTAACTTCTAAAATATTCAGCAGTATTGAGATCGATTTAACAATGAGAATTTTCCTAAATAGAAAAGAGAAATGCCAATCCCTAGTAGCTTTTGATTACCAAACTTTGATGGTATTCCATTTAATTTTAGAAACATTTTTCCCTATAATAAAGAAGTGTATGACCTATTAGATACTCACAAAACTTTCCCTAGAGAAAATATTCAAGAAGCCGTAAGTAGGAAAATTTTATCCTACAGGAACTTGGCCTAGAGTATACAAGCTGTATCCAGCTTCATTTATCCTCTTGCAAAGTTCTTCATTATGTCAAAACTAAATCTCAGTTGCATCCTGACTACAAAGTAAAAGCAATAAGGCCATTTGGCCATTTCAGCAGGGCTATTTTAAGGATTAATTGATTTTCCAAGAATGTTAAACATTTTTATCAATGGTTGGTAATGGTTCACAGTTACAAATACTACGCTTTTAGCCTCAAATTTTTAGGTTTGTTTTATATTTTTTATTCTTGCTTCCGCAAAAAGGAAAACAATCTTGTAGAATGTCATTATAGTCTACATGTATAGTAGAATGTCATTATAGTCTACTTGTATATTGTAGAAAACAATCTTGGAAAAATCATTACTATATTTTTTAGTTGTGCTAGAAGCCCAATAATTCTAGAGCTCATTAGGCTTAATTCCCATTGAATGCGCACCTTACAAACAGTTTTTGAGGGTCATATTTAGCCAAGAGCTGAATGTTTCCTGCATGCTGTCAGGATTTCTTACAGCACTGGAAGTCTTAAGTACACATCCCAAGAGTTTCTCCATGTTTTAAAAAAACATATTAATTACACAAAATTTCTCTATGATAATTCTCTACATGCATATAATATTTTTTGATAAAATTCACCCTTTTCATCATGTTCCTTCTCCCTTTTAAAGATAATTTTAACCAGCTTCATTAGTCTACTTTTATACTTGAATATGTCCTTCACTTTCTCCTGTCTTCCTCCTTCCATAGCTTTTAAGGAATATTCCTAAATCTTTTGGGATACACACCTGCTCTTTGAAGCCAGAGATCCAGGAACAAGCAATCTTGTTAGATAGTTTTGCTTTCCTTCCTAAAAGAGTTAAAGCTTATCTCAGATAGTCCTTGACTAGAAACTGAGACAATCCAAGATGAGAGTTCAAAATTATACTCCACCACAAACACTGACCTTTTGTACAGATGGGCAGCTAAGGAGTTTGTAATAGCATAACAATATATGGCCATATTTGAAAATATAGCTCAATTGTTTTCTGGTACTAAGGTGTGAACTTAGAAACATGCTTGCTTAGCTGGCACCCTGCAACTTGAGCTAGATCTCCATCCAGCTTTTTGTTTAGTGGCTATTTTGGAGATGCAATCTTGTGACCTTTTCTGCCTGGGTTGCCTTCAAACAGAGATGCTTCAGCTTCACAGCCTCCTGAGTAGTTAAGATTATAGATGCTTGCCACCAGCATCCGGAAACCTATTGGTTCTTCATTCAATTATACCTACTCAGTTCTTTATTTAATACTAATTTCTACTAAATAGAAATTTAAGTCATGACTTAAGCAAAATACCACATTATAGGAGAAATTATGAAAGGCATTTGTTGAATAAGTACATTAATTGTTGAAAATTTAAGAGCTACTGTGGCAAACTCTGGATGGAGACTGGACGGAGGAGCAAAGGAAATTGCTGGTGCTCATTTTAGAAGTAGCTCACTTTCCCATGGCAAAGATAAGAAAGCCATTTAGGAATTATTTACCTTTCAGCTTACAAAAAGGATGTGTGCAGAACCCTATTGACAGGCATGAAGAATGCATTGTCTCTCTCTTTGCCCGGATCATCTTAGAAGGAGAAGCCTTGGCAGTTGAGCGGAAAACAGATGCAATATCAAACCAAAATACAGCTTTTGTTATTAGCTGCATTTTCTATGGGGCCATTTAATTAGTTCAGGAATAATAGCTACAGTACTATAAGTAGACATTCACACATTACTTTTAGGATTTAGACAAAACACAAATTAGGAGAGAGTAATAAACATGTTACAAAAATTATGCAATGTGACAAATATAGCAAGTTCCCCTGAGGAATGATTTTAAAACATAAATCCATTTACAATTAATCAACCAACTTAGAAATATTTCCATATTCTAAAGTGAATTATAATTGATTTTATGTATTGTAATCTTTGTTACATTGAGTGTAGAGAACTGATTGCTTTTTTAACGCAAAGATTTTTTCCCCTTATATGACAAAGACCCAGTAAAAACATAGTTCATACAAAAGTGTTTCTACTCCCTGTTTTTCTTCACTTCAGACGCATTCTATCCAGGATTAGAAGCATGGCAGGGTGCTTACCCTAAGTTTCCTTCTTATTAGAAACCAACTGGAACTATGGTCTAACTGTAAATGTGATCTTTATGCTTTATAATGCTGGCAAAATCATTAACACATGGAAATAACCCTCCTAGATGCTGTTTTAAAATCTTCTGTTCTGCTGGCTTTTTGGATACTCCAACCAAACCTGTTCCTACTGTTGTTTCCTCCTTTTAAAACGTTTATTTTGTAAGAAGAAAGAAAATGGGGCTGGGAATGTGGCTTAATGGTATAGTGTTTGCCTAGTATGCATGAATCCCTGGGCTCATTCCTCAGTAACACATAAACAGAAAAAGCTGGAAATGGCTCCGTGTCCTAAGTGATAGAGTGCTAGCCTTGAGCAAAAGAAGCTCAGGGACAGTGCCTGGGCCTTGAATTTAAGCCCCAAGACTGGAAAAAGAAAGAAAAACAAAGAAAGAAAGAAAGAAAGAAAGAAAGAAAGAAAGAAAGAAAGAAAGAAAGAAAGAAAGAAAGAAAGAAAGAACAGAAGGAAGAAGGAAGGAAGGAAGGAAGGAAGGAAGGAAGGAAGGAAGGAAGGAAGGAAGGAAGGAAGGAAAGAAGGAAGAAAGAAAGGAAGGAAGGAAGGAAGGAAGGAAGGAAGAAAGAAAGAAAGAAAGAAAGAAAGAAAGAAAAGAAAGAAAGAAAGGGGGAGGAAGGGAGGGAGGGGAAAAAACTATTGGGGCAAAACATTTTGGTTCCTTGTTTCCACCCCACTGTTCTGTTGGCTCCAAGCCCCCTTCTCCAGCCTCTAAATTAAGCTTCCATTTTAAAGTTCACCCCTGTTTGCTCCTCCTCCTTGGTAAAGGAGGATGTGGATGCTTCCCAGGCCTTGGCTCCTTGCTCTCTGCTGGACTCCCACAAAGCAGCTCCTCACCATAGTCGATCCTCAGATTTCTCTTTTTAATAAAGTTTGAGATGGGCTTCTGTCTCTAAATCATTTTTACCCATCAGAGTCATTTACTTTCCCTCTAGCACAACCAGTGCTAGCTCCTCTCCAGTCCCCTGGTGCTCATTTTCGCCTCTGTGACCCCACTCAGCAGGACACAATGTGTTGTTTCTGGCGCTAGGTCATAGATTCCTGTATCACTCTAGCAAGGCACAGAATGAGTTCCGCAAGAAATCCTTTTTGGTCTTTCAGTTTCATTCCTTGTTAACCAAGGAGTTTATAAAAACGAAACAAATAAGAATCACAGGATAGGACTGGGAGCTTGGCCTAGTGGTAGAGTGCTTGCCTAGCATTTACGAAGACTAGGGTTCGATTTGTCAGTACCACACACAGAAAAAGCTGAAAGTGAGTGCTAGCCTTGAGAAGTCCAAGGACAGTGACCAGGCGCTGAGTTCAAGCCCCGGGACTGGCCAAAAAAAAAAAAGAATGACAGGATAATGAAAAGAGCAACATCAGTAGATTTGGGAGTTGTGGGCCATCTGTGGCGTGTATAAGTCAATCTCAACTGCCTAAGTAAAAGCACCATAAAGCATATTAAGAACAATATATGGATGCCAAGATGTCAACCTATATGAGTATATGAGTCTTTACAATTTGTTAAGTGGTTAATGTTTTGGGAGAAGTCTGAGAAGTTAAATATGAATGTTGAGTTCTGATGGGAGGAGTGATGAAACCCAAGGTATATACTGGCCTTTCCATTGTCAAAAACCAATCATCCGCAAGGAGATATGAAATTGCCTTTTCCTTTCTCACCTTCCTCAGCACCTACTAAACCAGTACAGTTCTTTGACAACCAGTTGCTTTAAAAACTAGTGCACATTAAAAAAAAATTAGTGCACATTGATAGTACAAAGGGTTTAATGGTAGTGTTTCACATATGCATATATTGTACTTTGATCAGTTAGTGTTGCTGGTGGGTTTTATTATACCATCTTCCTATACAGACACAACATATTTTAATATTGTTCAATCTTCTATCAAATTCTTCCCCTCCCCTTCTCCCTCATCCTGTCATGTTATAACCACTTTAGATAGATAGATAGATAGATAGATAGATAGATAGATACACATAGATAGATATAGTACAGGTATATGTATATATTCTCTTTTAGGTCTAGATTCTACATGTAAGAAATAAATGCAGTATTTGTCCTCTAAAGTGTGGCTATTTCACTTAACATGACAATCTCAAATCAAATGAGTGAAATCTCACCCATTTTCCTGCAAATGATATAATTTCATTTTTATGGCTGAGTAAATTGTATATCTGTTAAATTTTTAATCTGTTCATTTGTTGTTGAGAACCTTTGTTGATCCCACATCATATAGAACTTTACACAAATATCTCTAGTGTATCATGATTTATATTTCTTCAAGCATATGCCTTAAAGAGGTATCCTGACAACCAGTGATATTAAAAGTTCAGTCCTTATATTGGTAATTTATTTAGTTTGCACCTGATTTATGCCCATTTCAAAAAAAATCAAACAAAACGGAAATGATGAATGACTTGGGGTGAAACAGAACGGACACCTCAGTAATTCTTTCTGAGGCACAATAGTTCAATTCTCTTCTTGGGAATAAAACATGGAACAGATTTAAGTTATAGTCTCCTCCCATAAATCCCTATGGCTTTTGAAAGGCATTTTATCCACACAGGTACAAACCTATAAAGGCATGTATCATAAAATGCCATCCACATTTTGGACCCTGCATATACATAATTCTCAATTCCCTCCAAGTATTACAAATGAGCCACATCTGTCCCTCCTCCAAAAAACTTTGATGTTCTGCATTGTACTCCAGGCTTGGGCTGTGGAATGCAGACGCCACTAACCACATGACAATGGAACGTGCAGAACCTAGTCAATATTACAAGGTGATTTAACCATAGGATGGGCACCAGATTCCAAAGACTTACTGTGGAAAAAATGGGAAATTTCTCATTGATAACTTTAAGTTTATTGACATGTTATTATAATGATGTTTTAGATATGTGAGGTGAATTGAATATATTATTAATATTTGTCTTATCATTTTCTGTTTCTTTAAAGGTGGCTCTTAGAAAACAAAGTTATAAATGTGACATGCATTTTGTCTGTATTAGTCAGTGCTATTCCAGGTAAAGTTCAAGTAAGAATGATAACAAGTCTGGCAGTAGACTGATCATAACATGACTTATTCGCTTCCCTTTCTAATATTCTAATCCATACTTGCAAATACCTAATGCCCTGGAAAAAAGAGACCTTTTTAATGAATTTGGTGAGAGAAGCTAGTTGGTTGGGAAGTTCTAGGAAATGAAGTGTTTTTTTTAATTACCATACATTAATTGTACAAAGGGATATTAATATTTCCATATATGCATATAATCTACTTCTTACCTATGCCATGAAATTTTACATTGTTCAGTAAAGATAATATACCCGTGCGTTCTTCACTTTCTAGATGTTCCAGTTTGGTCACAGGGTTAACAGAGTTATCATTTCTACTTCGTAATAAATGCTTGTTTGTTCACTACCAGCCGCTAGGTAACTCATTTAGGCCAAGTGCTCTGCTGGTCATAGGAGATTTCTCTGCTATCTTTACAATGATCTGTGAATGATACCAACAATATCACACATCAAGCCAATGCTGCCCTGCTCTCTGAATCAGAAGAGTACTCTGCTTGCAAACACCTAGTAAGGAAAGATTTAAATTCAGTGCCTATCTAACAACTTTTCCAGCTTAGAAACTTGAAACTGTCAATTCTATATAATTCTTTCCATACTTTGTATACTCACTCATGTTACCCTAGCTACCTCAAAAACTCTATGTGCTGATCCAGTATGAAACACCATGCTTTCGTGTGTGTGTGTGTGTGTGTGTGTGTGTGTGTGTGTGTGTGTGTATCTGTGTGCATGATCATTTCTGTCACAATAGTATCTGTACAAAGCTGAGCTCAGGCAACTTAAGTAACTTAGAGGTCACACAAATAATGAGCCAAGGAGTGAGAACTTGAATCCAAGAAGTCTTACTCTATACGCAAAGCTATTCAATCACTGTACACACACACACCAAGGGCCACTTAGCTACAAACTGTGGGGGCTTCTGGTGTTGAGTGGGAGAAACTACCAAAAATAAAGCCTTCACTAGAAAAATGAAATATGAAGAGAGGGAAGGAAAGATATGAAAGAAAGATCACTGATTTATTCATGTGAGTAGCCCATTAGGTTTGTCTCCTTTTGGGTTTCTCTCTCTGTTGACATTGAACAGAAGTTTGTTTTCTATATAGCTTCAAAATGCCTGAAATCTCTCCATTAATTATCAGTTCTAGTTTTGAATCACTTAAAAGGTAATAGGAATTTCTGCTCAACATGTTCTTTTGGAAATGACTGTTTATTGCAGCCTCTTCATCAAAGCCAACTGACATAACAACCTGTTCTAGTTCTGTCTTCAGATGCATTTCTCAATTTTCTCTTATTCTGCTCTAACCTGGAGGGGCTGACCTCTATAATGCTGGGCCTCTTAAGCTTCCATGTGTTCTGCCAGCAGAAGCACTGCTGTGTAGAAACTGAAGATAGACAGAAGAGAGAAACTAAAAGATTTCTTCCCATTCCTCTTTGTTTCAGGCAGAAAGTCCAGCAATGTCAGTCTCCTCTAGGATTCTATGCATACAGGTCAGACTCCCAGGCTTTCAACTTCCAGCAAAGCACCAGGATGGCAATTCTACCTCCTCCTTTCAGGCCAGTCTGCAGTGGTCAGATTGGTACATTCTGGGTTGCTTTACTATCATCTGTGCAACTAATTCCTTACATTAGACTCCCATTGTTTCATATATTCCGAGTGGGTGTATTCTTTTGTTGGGCCCTGGCTAATATAGCTAGCAAGAGAATAATAATTATAAATAAATACAAAGAGGATGAGGGTGGGGAGTGGGAACTAAACAGATGTACAATGTCAGCACCCTTTTGTAAGATGAACCTGAGTAGAGAAAATGGATGAAACACGCCTTTGCAAAGAAGAGCAGGCTAACCTCTGAAGTACCTGAAGAGCAGGACATGAGTAAAGACCTTGGGAAGTGTTGGGTCTTGGAAACAGCAGATATTTTGGAAGGGGACTGGAAAGAAGAGGATTTCTTCAAAGTTGGATATGTTCTTCTTGGACACCTTACCACTGAACACTTGCTTGCTGCCTGTAGACTGAACCTGTGCAGAATCTAGTCATGACAGAAGGTGAAGTGTGGTTCCGAGCTGGAAAGGTGGTGATCCCATACACAGCCCTGAACAAACGATTTTCTTATTGAGGAAGTGTCCCCAAAGATTGACATTAGAAAGGGGAGAGGAGGTACCTAACACAAAAGCTAGAGCACCATAAGAAGTTTACCCTTAACAAGTTGTCCATTTTGTGATAATGTGGAAAAGAATAGTGAAATATCAGTTCTGGTTTTCTACAGAAAAGGTGCTGTAGAAACATTTGGGAAGAGATAGAAATTGGCATTCATCTCACAGAAGAATAAAGAATGTAAATAGAAGACAAAAATTAACTGCAGGAAAATCATTGATTGAGCCCAAGTTGATTCAGCAGTGAATAATGTTTTCACAATCAAAATAATAAAGCCATTGATTATTGATGAATAATGGGACAAATGAGCAGTTGATTATTGATGAGTAATGGGACAGATGAAGGGAAGGGAAGCAGGCATAAGTCCTAATTATATCATCATGAATAATATACAAAAATCACCAAATTAAGTAAATGTGTCTTTATTAGTATTCTGATCTGTTCTATTCCTTTTTCCTAGCTCCTGGTGGTTTCCTGTAATCCCTGATATATATTGTATCATGGATGAGTCATTCCAATCTCTGCTTTCAGGAGAATGTGGCTATCTTTCCTTTGAGGTTTTTTGAAGTCTCTTTTCTTCTTGTAAGAATATGTATCATTGGATTTAGGCTGTATCCTAATTTTTGTGTGACTATTTTTTAACTAATTATACCCATAGAGACTTTAATTCCAAATTAGGTAATTGTTTGAGGTTCCAGGAAGGACATGGATTGGAGTATGGAGCATTAGTCAACCCCATGCAGCTGACATAAGTAGAGTACTTAGAAATATGGACATGAGACTAAAAAGAAATGGGGTATGAGTCAAATGTCTTTCTATCTGGATTAGAGCTGATGATGGGTGAGAGGGATGAGGCTTATTCTTCTCAACTCTGAAACAGACATGGCTATGGCATACAAACACCCAGGTCCCTTCCTTCTGGCCAGTGACGGGGATCATGCTTTTCCTTTCTTGTTAACCTGCTGTAGTCAGTGCTAAGTTCTTAACCACAGGCCACAGAGAAAAGTAACCCTTTCCATCAGAGCTGTAGTTATCAGTACAAGACATCCAGCTCTGTACTTTCTACTCCAAAAATGGTGAAACAGGATGAAAACAGACCTCTGTCAACCTGTATGACCTCAGTGAGCCGTCTTTCATGGCTGTGTTTTGTATGTGCTCTTCCTTAAAATCCACATGTAGAAATCCTGAGCTCCAAAGTGACAGTGCTAGAGGTGGAACTTTGGGGGCATTGACTATATATTATGAGAGTGGTTACCTCAGGGATGGGATTAGTGCCCTGATAAAAGCAATTCATTTTAGGATTCTTTCTGGCTCCTTCAGCTATGTGAGTACAGGGTGACCAAGTGAACCACGAGGCAGACTTTCACCAGGCAACAAATCTGCAGGTGCCTTGATCTTGGATTTATAGCTACTGCAATTTTGAGAAATAAATTTCTGATGTTTTGTAGCAGTCTGAATGAATTAACCTATTTACTCCTATTGGATATGAGGTGGGAGATGAGAAAAATATTTGTAATTAAAATATTTGTGATCTTTGAGGCTTTTTGATAAATGGGCCTATCTTCACATTGACATTTTTATTAACACCAACCGGTTTTAATTATTATTTTTTAAAACAATAGCACAAAGTTTCAAGGAAGCAGTCTCACAATCTGATGACCTTCCAAAATGCAGTCAAGCCACATCAAACATGAATTTCTGTTAATATAAAAAATAAAAAAACAGTATAAAGAAAAATAAAAAAGGACCGAGGAAGAAAAAGATTTACAGTTCAAACTTACTGTATTCAGTAGGTGAGACTCATTAGTAGGATACCCTATGGAAGCAGAGTGGGACAAATAGTATGTGTAGTCTGTTTTTGAAACCAGTGACCACTAATATGTGGGCCCTGCAGCAGTTACCACTAGCTTCTCATATGCACACGAACTAGGAGAAGACAGATTTGGGTTGATACTGTTATAGAGAAGTTCAATAGCTGGCTGCCAGACAACCAAAACCGTTTTTAGCAGAATAACTCCTTCAGAAATCTGTTTGTACTGTCTCACCTAATATACACTTCAAGGTTCTTAAAAGTCATCTTAAAAGAGAAATTAAAAAAAGCAATGTATATCAGTTTCTTTTATTCAGTGTGGCTATGGGGAATGTTTCCTTATTATTTCTTGATCTCTAAGGACACTGGGAGTGGGGGCTGGGATGGACCTGAAGGAAGGACGAACCCACAACAGGGTAGATTTTACTGGCCCACCCAAAAAAGAAAAAAAAGTTAATAGAAGTTTTTAAAAGTTTAAAAAAAGTTAAAAATGGACCTAACTTGATTGACACTGTTTAGTGAATTATTTGTTTGTTTACTTTGTTTATTTTTGTGCCAGGCCTGGAGCTTAAACTCAAGGCACAGATACTATTCCTTTTGCTCAAGGCTAAGGCTCTACCACTTGAGCCACAGCTACACTTCTGGCTTTCTGGGAGTTAACTGGAGAGAAGAGTCTCACAGACTTTCCTGCTTCCTGGCTTTGAACTACTATCCTCAGATCTTGGCTTCCAGAGTGGCTAGGATTACAGGTTAAGAGCCACAGTACCCACAAGAATTTTGTGCCATGTATCTATTTATTTTTTTTATGAAAAATGAAACAGATAGACTGTAAAGAAATAATACATAAAATCTCTGGTTTTAAAAGGTCACTTTTTATGATGTTGTATTCCAAAGGTACTAGATTCTAAATCATTGTAGGCACTGTCAAAGTAGGATATGAGATATATCAGGTCAAACCTCAGATTTTTAAAAATTGAGATTGAGTATATATATATATAAATGATTATATATAATTAGTCAATTATATATAATCACATGTATATGGATAATTTCTGATTTACAAAGCTTATGATTAACAAAAATATAAGCAAGCCTCAGATTCTTTTTAAGGATGTTTTCTTCAGTATGAAAAAATATATTGAATTCTTGAATAAGTACTTTCTTTGTTGGATTCTATTTGTGCCTAGTCTTTTTCTTTGCTGAATAAAAAAAATGAATTCTAAATTTTTATTCCTAAATTCTTTATTCAAAAGAACTTTTTTCTCTCTAGATAATGGACAATAGTTTTCTTGGTATGAATTTATTCTTATTTGAAAATGACCATTTCCTACTGGCTTAAAGTATTTGTTGCAAAAAATGAAGTGCTATGTTAAGTATATATTCCCACTTGGTCAGACTGGCTTTAATCAATGCGTTTAGTAACAACTCAAGTATCTGGTTGTAAACATATCTTCATTTCCAATTTTAATTTCCATTAAAATAGTTCTTAGCAGTGGTTCATGCCTGTAATCCTAGCTACTCAGGAGGCTGAGATCTGAGGATCAAAGTTCAAAGCCAGCCGAGCACAAAAGGACCTGAGATTTTATCTCCAATTAACCTTTAGAAAAAACAAGAAGTGGGGCTTGGCTCAAGGGTAGGGCAGTAACCTTGAGCTGAAAAGCTCAGGGACAGTGCCTGGGCCGAATTCAAGCCCTATGACACACACACACACACACACACACACACACACACACACACACACACACACAAATACGATTAATCTACATATGTTAGTGGCTGCCTTTTACTCTTCATCTTTCTTCTCTTCCAGTGACTCATCTATGTATGTAATAATTAGAAGGGAAATGTAGCTACACTCCTTAGACAGACTAAAGAAAATATCCACTGCATGTACAGTCTGACTCATCAGGTGTTTTTTAATAGAAACAGTAATGATTTGTTCAACTACCATCATTTCATAGCATTATCTAATATTATACTCCAACCTAGAAAGGATACTTTTTGTTTTATTCAGAACACATAAATGGAAATTTTCTCTATACTCTAAGTTAAAAACAAAATAAGTTCAGTTATAGGTAAACTTCTAAAAATTTCTCTAAATCATATTAAACCTCATAGGCTATTACTTTTGTTTTTGCTCTTGGTACATACATTTAATAAATATAGTGTCTTGGTTCATATTTCCCTTTAAAAGCACATGCATTTTTCTAGAAATACATTACTTTATATTGGCAAAGAGTTACAGGAATAAATTCTTTAAACATCTTGAAGAAATGTACTTAAAATTTTGAAATGTGACACCAAAACGCTATTAAAAAGCAATGTGTTATTTGCAGTGCCAAATGAAAATCTGCTATCATAATTCACTGGATAAAGTTTAGTTTTCACATCATTTTGATAAATTTATCCCGTTTGCTAGTATGGCCACCAATCATACCTTTGGGTTGTGATGTGAAAGTGGTAAAATATTGTATACTTTAGATGACCTCTGTCCAAAAATGCTTTTCACTGCTCACATTTACCTGTCAAATAATACTTTCTTTAAAAAGCTAGTATAAATGCTATTGCAGGGAGAAGCTACCAGCCTGGGACAAGTTCTAGCATAAGATCTGACAGATCTTATTTTGGATATCAGCCAAAGTCAATAAAACTTGTTCATGCAGAACCTTACCTGGTTTTCACAACATCAAGGGGGTGCATCAGGCAAATTTCTACAAGACCTGAAAGATGATAAAGAAAAGTCCAATAAACACATATGTAAACACTGGCTCTCATTTCCTTGACTCCGTCAATTTCTCGAAGATGAGAATAAAGATTTAAATAAAGAATTTAGAAATTTGGTCATGACAGCAAATAGAAGCACCAGATGATTTTATTTCCGTGGGAGTAATATATGTAATTGAGTACTTTTTTTACAAGTGGGAGAAGGTAGGATAGCGTGGCAAGAAAATGAAAAGGAATCAGACTACTTCTAAAGGGAAAAATACTCTATCCACCTATCCAAAAATCTATTAAATCTACGATATATATATACATATATATATGTGGAGAGAAAGAAGGAACTATAGGAGAGAGGGTTTTGACTTCCTTTTCCTCTATCATGCAAAATGATAAGCCTTAGTCCTATTATTCATGAAATTAAGAGAATTGATTCTTCTCTTATAAGGTAGTTACAAGAATCCAATGCATTCGTAGCTTGGCAAAGGATATTTGAATATTCATTATATCCCCCACATTGGTACAAACAGGACATAGATTATCTCATTCAATCTTCACAAGAACTCTGTTATTCCCATTTCATGGATGATGTAATTAAATAATTTGTCTAAGATGTCCCATCTAAGAAGTAGTCTTTAATTCCTACAAAGCCTGGTATCATAACTGTCACACAGCATGCAACTTTTTTTTTTTTTTTGCCAGTCCTGGACTTGAGCTCAGGGCCTGAGCACTGTCCTTGGACTTTCTCAAGGCTAGAGCTCTACCACTTGAGCCTCAGCACCACTTCCAGCTTTTTTTTTTTTCCTATGTATGTGGTGCTGAGGAATCGAACCTGGGTCTTCGTGCATGCTAGGCAAGCACTCTACCACTAGGCCAAACTCCCGGCCCCAACATGGAACTTTTATAGCTTCTTTCAATCATTTGTTAAGCCTCCTCTTCTGTTGTGTCATGAGTAAAGAAAACTCAATTACAAACCACTGGCATTGAACCTCTGTAGTCATTTAAATTGTTTTTATGTGCTAACAGTTGTAAAAATAATTGTCGTAGTTGTTACTAGTACTGTAGTAATCGTAATAGGCATGGCACTGTACATAATGATGGGCATTTAGTGAACATTATCACTATTGTGTACAGTTACTGGAAAGGGTCTTATGACCATCTGTAGTTCAAGATAAGCAAAGTGAGGTCGATAGTGCTCAACTGTTGCTCCCCAAAGCTACATCTCCAATTTCAAGCTAACAGAATTAGCTGAATAGAATTATTTTTTGAACACTCTAGTCATTGACCAAAGGGTGCACTAATTCCTTGACTGTAAAGGAAAAGATTAAACAATGGGAAATAAATCTGAGATTTAATATTGTTTTGTTATCACTCTTAAATTGAATTCCTAAATGAATCTATCAATATACATATAGATAGAGTTCAAATTTCAGCTTCATTACATTAATTAGATATGAGATTTTAATTCAATAAAATTTATTCTAGACATTTAACTTATAAAATAGCATTTTACAAGTACTACAGTACTATATTACTTGTAAAATCGCATCAATTAAATTTCTCTGAATAAGATACTTAGTTTTGATACGAACAATCAAATAACACCAGTAGGTCCATCTCTCAAAAAATTAATTAGAAGAACCAGCTCAGGAAGAGAAGTCTTCAAGACTTCATCTCCAATAAGCCAGCGAAATGCTGGAGTAGATATGTGCTTCAAGTGGTAAAGCATAAGCCATGAGAAAACAAGCTGCATGAGAGTATGAGTCCCTGAGTTCAAGCCTTGGTGCAAACACACACACATTTACAAAAAAGACATACATGTCCAACACTGTATGACTGTTCTGATTTTAATCAGTTTAAGAGTTAAATTTGGGTTTACTCAGAATGGGAATAGATGCTGTACTCTAGTGCATAACTAAGAACTATGAGAATATGATTATTGTTTTTAGAGGTAACCATGAACTGTGTTACTATAAGCCTGGAACTGACCTTAAGAAAGTGAACTGTACTGTGTATTTCTTGGCAATTCTATTACTTCATATGAATTCACAAAGTAAATGAGTTAGTGAACACAGATTTAAGCAATTTTGCCTTTTTTTATAAAAGTGAAATTCTTACATAAGAAAGTTGAGTTAAATATCAGGCTACAATTAATCTGTTCTAATCGTCATTTGAACACACATTGATCTAGAGAAGAATCAGAACTAGGAAGTTTTGCTTTCACCAACCTGGCATTTATTAAACTCACCAGTCACAGATGAATGTAAAACCAAATGGTTTAATCTCTGTTCAAGCATAAAATAACATTTCTATTGTTAACTGTCAACCATAGAACCACTTTTCCCAGGGGGGGGAAAGCTAGAATTTCACAGTATTTGGGAGAAAAATGAAAAAAGATGCATAAAACCTAAATAATTACAGAAATTTGGACCAATGTTGTTCTCTTCTGTCTGATTTTAAGTTCAAATTTTGTGTTTGCATGTTTTTGTTTGTTTGTTTGTTTGTTTTTGACCATCCTGGAGCTTGAACTCAGGGCCTGTGCACTATCCTTTGGCTTTCTCAAGGATAGTGCTCTACCACTTAAGCCACAGCACCACTTCTGGCTTTTTTCTATGTATGTGGTACTGAGGCATCAAACCCAGGGCTTTGAGCATGATAGGCAAGCACTCTACCACTAGGCTATGCTCTCAGCCCTGGAGCTTAAAACTAGACTAGATACTTCGGCGATAAAATGTCTTCATGGCTTGTTACTGTGGTTGTTTGTTTTTGTAGTACAAAGTATTGAACCCAGAAACCTAGTCCATTTTATCTTATTTGTATTTGTCTTATATTGTCAAATTCATTTTTTGAGACAGGGTCTTGCTAGCTTTGCTCAGGTTTAAACCAACAATCTGATGGGTTAGATAGATGGAGGAGGAAGCATAATGGTAGAGGTGACACTGACCAAAACGCATGGCATTCACATAGTAATATACTGAAAAAAAACCTTTGTCTAACTATTTAAAGATAATTAAAAAAAAAACCCTCCCTCAATACTCCCAACTCTCCCTTCCAAGTATCTTTCATTAAAGGTATGCACCACGAGACTTAGGTCAGCTTTTACATGGGATGCTCTATTTGAATCCTCTAGTAATTTGTGGATATAAAAACAGAATCAAGCTTAACCAAACTACTATATAAAACTAAGTAGGAAAACACAAAAAAAACTACATTTCCTTAAACACAGAACATAAGGAAGTATAAAACATTCCATTTACTACTTTCATGCAAGACAAGTGATTTACCATAATTACAAAGTAACCAAATATTGAAATTTTGATTCAATGTGCAGCTCACCTTGAGATGCACAGATATTTTATCAAAATTACTACTAATAGGTTCTGAGTTCACATTGATACTCTATGAAGGATGAAATATTCCAAAGATAACTTTATGAAACATTTTATGAAGCAGAAAATATCTCCAGCAATTACAAAACAGGCTAGAGTACTAAGTTAGTCAGCTTCCCTGAGAGGTCAAGGCCCAGTTAAACCTATTTTATCAGGTGAAAATCCACTACAAAAATTCACCTGATGATCCAGTGATATATACTCTCAAGCATTTTCCAGAATATTAAAGTCACTGGCATGTCCATGTTTATCATTGTACCATTCACAATAGACAAAATATGGAAACAACCCAAATTTCCTACAGAGAAATGAGTGGATCAAGAAAACATTGTGCATATCTACAATGGAATTTCACCCCTCTATTAGAATAATCTTGTGTCATTTGAAATGAATGGCTTTAGAAAAATTTATGTTAAGTAAGTCATACTCAGAAAGCCAAGCAGCACGTTTCTTCTCATATGTAGAAGTTATATTTAAAATGCAAACATACATGATAATATATATAGGGTTATTTGCATATACCTACACAAACAAATTGATGGTGTACTTAGAAAGTGAGTTCAACAGTGTAACTCTTTGGAAAACTATTGAACCAACCATTTAACATGATGGATAACAGGAAGCTGAAACATGTCTGTGGGGGACAACTGGGATGCATGAGGCAGAAAGGATGAGCAAATGTAGTCATTATATTCAATATACATTATGTGAAAATTGAATTACAAAACTTGACGGTATAGATACAATGAGGAGATCCAGGGGAGAAAAATGGAAGGGGTGATGTTGATTAAAATATATTCTACTCATATAACCTCTATATAACCTGACTTCCAAAATTGAAATGCCTTTGTATAACTATTCAATAAAATATACATACATGAGGAAGATCAACTATAGCCATGTTTTGTTATTTTAAAGGTAATTTCAAGAACTTTCTTCTGTTTACTTTCTCTTTTTTGTTTTCATGCTGTTATAACTATTTACTTAATTGATTTTGGTGATATCCTTAACTTTTTAAAGCTATGCAAGAATACTCCTAATTTTAAAAGAGAATAACAAAGGAATAGTTTCAAAGTGTGCAAATTTCAAATTCAAAAATAGAACAGCTACATAGAGAACTGGTATTTTTTTCATCTACTCAACTAGTCAAGCAAATCATTACAACATCCTATTTGATAGCCTGCCCAGAAAATGTGGTAGCCCTACTGAATTATAAGCAATGTGAGACTTATAAAGGAAAATCAAATATATTATCCTTTATTTCTAGTAACAGCTAAGGTACATAACCATTGCGGCACAGAATGTTAATATTATACATACTGAACTCTCCCAAGTAGTTAATGAATTTTACTAGTTTGAGAGATTTTATTATTCAAAATAATAATAAATAAAAATTTGGATCAGGCATTAAGGGCTGAAGCCTGTAATCCCAGCTACTTAGGAGGCTGAGCTCGAGGATCTTGGTTCAAAGCCAAGTTGGGCAGGAAAGTCCATGAAACTCTTACCTCTAATTAACTGCCAAGAGGCTAGGAATGTCACTTTGGCTCAGAATGGGTAGAGCACTAGCTATGAGCAGAAGAACTCAGTGACAGTACCCATGTCCTGAGTTCAAGCCTCGGGACTGGCATTAAAAACAAAAACAAGGTATGTTTGGACCCACCACAACCCCTCCCTCACTTGAAAAATTTCAAAGCAAGCAGAGAAAATTTGTATGGGTTTACTATTAGAATATATTTTTCAATTGAAATTAGCACTAACCAATGTTTAAAGTGAATTTTTTAAGAAAAGAATTTTACTTTAAAGGCAAAAACAGGTGGGGAATTATTGAGCTAACAGAAATGTCACTTTTAATAATTCATGAGTACTAAATTTCAGCCTTAAAATTAGTTTCATATTTGAATCAAAAAAAGATAGCCTTTCTTGTCCCCCTTTTTAATTATTTAACCCTATTTAAGACCCAAGCAAGCTCCATACCAATTTTCAGGTATATTAATACTTGATGAAATGCTAGCGCTATGTGTGGATCATTACTACAATCGTTCTAATGTGACAGAATAATAAGCTCTGGATTAATTGGTACCTGTGAAAATAACTCTCAAAAGAGTATTAAAATGTCCTTAGGAAGAAGAACATGTGATTGAAGAGAAAAAATATTTTCTATTTGTTTCACTTAGTATAAAAGTAATACAAAAGATCTACAATATGTATGTATATTTATAGATTGTGAGTGAATACATGGGAATATATACAATAAAATGAACACGTTCATTAACTCTTAATGCTGTATTTTGCTCATCAAAAATGAAATATGGGGCCAGGAGTTTGGCCTAGTGGTAGAGTGCTTGCCTAGAATGCACGAAGACCCGGGTTTAATTCCTTGGTACCACATACTTAGAAAAAGCCAGAAGTGGTGCTGAGGCTCAAGTGGTAGAGTTCTAGCCTTGAGAAAAATCCAAGGACAGTCCTCAGGCCCTGAGCTTAAGCCCAGGACTGGCAAAAAAAATGAAATATGTTCAAGCCAACCAGCATCTTAGCATTGGGACCCATCACAATCTGGTTAGAGAAGGACGTGGAACTCGACGGCATGAGGGGAACAGAGTGTAAGGTCCTGTCGCAGAAAATAGGGCATTCTGAAGCCTCTAGGCCACTCAATATCACTTCAAGGAGCCCTTAAGCTTGTTAAAAGATGACAGGTACAGAATTTATCCCTCCATCTGATATGCTGAGGCTGTGTCTCTCTGAGAAATTTTCCTCTTTCCAACTCTGTGTTCAGTAGAATGTATTGGTAGCCTGAATCGGTCACATAGGAATATTTACCTAAGAAAACTGGCAAAGTCTACAAGTAAAGGTTTTTTTTTTTTTAAATTTTGATGGTATTGGAGTTAGTGCATAGGACAAACTTGCTATGTTACGTAAGAGCTTTACCCCTTCAGCCACACCCCAGACCTTTTTACTTCTGTTTATTTTTCAGAGTCCCAGGCTTTTGCCCGTGCCTTTGGTCCTTCTACCTATACAAGCCATGTAGTGTGGATGACACATGTAAACTACCACATCTGGTTTATTGACATCGAGATGCCACTAGTTTTCAAGGTCCAAACTGGCCTTGAATCACGATCCTCCAAATGTCTCTACGACTTGGTAACTGGATTAGATATTGTGAACACCATGAGCCACAACCAAGAATTTTTCTAGTTTACTTTACAGAGAGTTGATTATGAAGCATTGACCAGCAGACTTCTTTTTCAATCTGACCATAATTTCTGTTACATAACCTAGGTTTATACAGCTTTAAATTATTTTGGGTTGGTATTAGGGTTTTTTGGGGGGGAATTTTTCATTTAGGTTTGTTTTATTTAAGTTTAATGTTAATTCCATGCTGTGCTTCAGTAAGAACAATACAGATTCTGTATCTGTGGCTCCAGTCAGATATCCAGTAGTACAAATTAGCTTCAAGTTACACATACTGAACAAAAGAGGTTGAGCTAGCGAAGGACAGGAAGGGAGATGAGGAGGGAAGGAAGAAGAAGGGAAGGCAGGCGAGAGGAAAGGAGAAGAAACAAAGAACTGAACACGCAAGGGTTGATTTTCCCCCCTGAATTTTCAATAACAAATATTGCTTTGCACAAATTACCAAAGGTACCATAATGGTAATCATTATCTTAGATTCTGTTCACCATAATTTAATAAAAATTATGTACATGTACATAATGTACATGTGTCTATTTCCTTCATTATGTAGAGATTCAGCAATAACATTGTCTCGCTATCTCAGGAAATAGCTTCCTGCTTCTGCTTAAGTTGTGAACTCCTGAGAAGGGAGAAGAAGAAATGCTGCTGCAAAACCAGTAAATAGATGACAAACAGCATCTGAGTGACAGATGCAGATATGTGGGTCACAGTAGTGCTTATTTTTTCTACTTTTGTTTTTTCTGGTTCAACTGGGGCTTGAACTGAGAGCCGTGTGTGTGTGAGGGGTAGGGGGGTGAGAGAGAGTTTGTCAGTTGTGGGGCTTGAACTCTGGGCCTGAACGCTGTCTCTGAGCTCTTCAGGCTCACCGTATCCCTTGAGCCACAGTGCCACTTCCGGGCTTTGTATTTGTTAGTCTATTGCACCACCAATTGAGCCACACACCTCCTGCCCCTACTCCCTCCTTTGAGTCTCAAATCTTTGCCTGGGACTAGCCTTCTACTGTGATCCTTTAACCTATGTGCCTCATTAGCTAAAATTTCAGGAACACACTACCACGTCAAGCTTGTTTAGTTGAGATAGGGTCTTGCTAATTTTTTTCTCAGGCTGGACTCAAATGTTGATTCTGCTGTTCTAGGTTCACTCAAGTCACACTTAAGGCCTCTCTGGACTTTAAACAGGTTGAAGACTCCAGCATCTTAGATTCTAGGAGAGTCTAACATATGAGATTTAAATTCAGTATGGAAAATGTGACTCAAGTTATGCCATAATACAGCCATTCCAATAAATATAGAATCTATACTACAGTATCAAAAATGCAACACTACTAATTTATGAGTTTAATTCAATATTCATTTCACACAATTTGGAAAATATTCTTAAAAAAATTTCTTAAATGAAATTTTCCAGCGTGAACAAGAATTTTAAGTTCTTTTTTTTACCTTACAAGTGAGAAGTAGGAGAAAATTTATGTGAGCGAAGCAAATGCTTTCTTATTCATTCAGGTACTTAAATCCAACAAAAATAATTTGTCAAGGCTTTTGGTTGTTGGAGACAAACTTCCACACAAACCAGCTAAAACACAAAAGAGGAATTTGTTGGCTCATAATTGAAATGACAGAAATGGCAGAGATGTTTGGCTCTAAGACCTTTCCTTCTCCTTCCCACAGATGCATGTCTCTGCTTGTCTTTATTTACTCCTGCTACTGGAGAAGTATATAGCCTCTCAGAGCCTTCAATTGCCATCATCTTTAAGACTTGAGAGGCCAAAAGAAATCTTCTTTGCTGGCGCCAGCAAGAAAGATTCTTGGTAGTGCCTCATTGAGTCACATGTGAATCCCTGACATTACTGTGACCAGCAGCAGGAGGGGCCATCAAATTGGAAGATCATAGTTCACATATGTGTCCCTGGCTAGAGGATCATAAAGAAGCAGCTTAGAGTGCTAAATCTTTTTGTAATGGTTCTTCCCTGACCATTTGGAAAATGGTAAGACTGTGTTTAGTGTACTTAAAAACCCGCTGTGCTTACTGTTGTACTCTCCACACTGCTAACAATTCAACAATGGTACTGGGAATCACAAGTTGTACTGTTTCCTAAAAAGCACTTTCCTACTAGGAGCTGCAGTTTATGGCTCGGTTATTCTATATTCCTGTGAGATTAGGAAACTTGGAAAGGAAATGAAATGGCTCAAGTTTTAAGTCCAAATGTACTTCATAAGTTAACTTGTGGATAAGGCGAGATCAGCAAAACTTGTCATTTTTAAGGGATCACATCAGGAAAGGTGTGCAGAAATAGGGAAAACATAATCTCTGCTTCAAAGGTTTACATAACAGCTCTGGAGCCCATTGCATTAGGGCATCTCAATTATTGAAACTGTGAATTGCAGTTGGAGGGCCAGAGGTAACTTTGGCTTCATGTAACAATCCACAATTCAATTTGGCATAGCATCTTGCATAAAAGTATATCCCAAACCACTTTACAGAAGTGAAATTTCTATTTGCAAGCCAATATATGCTATACATTACAGAACATCTGTGTGCATACATTGCCTCATGGAAAAAAAAATCTCAGGAGTGAGGTCATGACATGAAAATCCAAAAGACAACTTAGGAAGCATGGACTACTGGTAGGAAGAAAGGGGAGAAAATAATGATAAGAAAGGAAACATTTCCATTTGTAAGATTAGCAGTAGATCTGTGATGAGTCAAAGATACCTTTGCCATATTTTTTCTAGAAGTTGAGGTTAGACAGTCTTTTTAAAAAAATCTAAAGGAGTAGCAGAAGACATTAAGCAAACAGAAAATCTATGAGGTAAAGACTGAGAAGCCTTCCAAGTGGTGATTTAATTACATCGGATTAGTAATCTAATAGCTATATGAGACATAGGCAGTAATATGCCTATGTTTATCTGAACAACAGTGAGCTATTATTAGAGAAAGTGATAAACTGAACTTCATAAACATTAATGATGTGCATAATGTGTTTGAAATAGAATTATAAAAATATGGAAAAGAAATCAAGAACTTAGATTTCTTTTAAGGAACTATAAAATATTAGTTTCTATTTTAGGCCCAGAAGTACTATTTAATGGAAAAATATTTCTACAAATAATGACAAATTTTCTGTATTAAAACTGGACTAGAAATATAAAAAGCTATAAATCTAAATAAATTTGTGTGTCAATGGCTCCTAAGAATACAGAGGGAAAAGAAACCAATTCTATTCCTTCGAATTGCAGTTGCTTGTTTCTGGAAAGGGAAGGGAAAGAGAGAATACAGAAGATCTGGCTAATAGGCATAAAAATACAGTGAGACAGGAGGACTGCATTTCAAGTGTTTGTAACACAGTAGAATGACTACCATTAACTTTATTTTAATATATATTTCAAAATACCTAGAATATTGAATGTTTCTGACATAAAGAGATGATAAATGTTTGAGGCAATGGATATGCTAACAATGATATTACTTGAACACTGTATATACGTATGCATGCATATATGTATGTGTGTATGTTTATATATATATATATGTGTGCAGAACTGGACTCTGCAAATATACTTACTTTGCCTCAATTGAAAATGCATCTCTTTACTTTAGATTTTCTTTCAGTTAAATACCAGTAAAAATGTTTTAAAAATTCAAGTTCTAGTCCATCGCCTTAACCATTCGGCCACGACTACTACTCTTTGAAAATTCAAGTTCTATATTTTGGTTTGTTTTTGTTGGTCCTGTGACTTGCACTTAGGGTTTGGGCACTGTCCCTGAGATTTTTTTGCTTATGGCTGGTAGTGCTCTACCACTTTAAGCCACATTTCCACTTCCAGTTTTCAGGTGGTGAACTGAAATAAAGTCTCATGGCCTTTCCTGCCCAAGCTGGCTTCAAATCACAATCCTCAGATCTCAGCCTCCTGAGTAGCTAGGATGTATGGCTGATGAGCCATAAATTCTACATTTTGAATGTTTACCTGGTGCTTAAGTGGTCATATCAACTGTTATCTACATAGTAAATCAATATTTCATGCAATGTTTATACAATAAATATTCAGGTTTCAGAAACTCCTTAAGATTATACATTTAATAACTCATTAAAAGTTGTGTGCTTCTTTCGGATTGTTTTTCAGCATTGGAGTTTTCTCAATGAAATAACTTCCTTTCTGTGTAAATTAGTTTTGTATGGCATCTGCTCATTTGAACTTGGTCTGTTTCTCATTTCCAGTGACACATGTAACACTATGTATAAAGAACGAAGTTTACCACAAGTCATCATCATACAAACATTTACTATTTATTACCAGTTTTGCTGCCATTATTTTTCAGTTCATATGACTAGTTTTTTTGTTTTGTTTTGTTTTGTGGGTCATGGGGCTTGAACTCTGGGCCTGGGTGCTGTCCCTGAGCTCTTCAGCCACAGCTCCACTTCCAATTTTCTAGTGATTAATTGGAGATAAGAATCTCAGGTTCTTTTAGTACTGGGACTCGCCTTTGGTCTGCAACTCTGAGATCTCAGCCTCCCGAGTAGCTAGGATTACAGGTGTGAGCCACCGTGCCCGGCTTCATATGACTAGTTTTTATCTAGTATCATTCATAAGAACTTAAAATCATCTATTTTTTTTTAAGGATCATGACATATTTTTTTCTCAAGCAGTAACCAATGAAAATAAGACTTGAGTACTATATCCAGAAAATGGTCTATAGATGGGTTTTGTTCCATTCACATGATGCTATTTTAAAAATGAGCTGGTTGTCAACATTTGAAAGTCAGGAGCTTTTATATTAAAGAAAAATAGGATTTCCAGTTTATTTGAAAATGTGAAATGGCTGGCTTCCCCGTATGTTACCTTCCCACAGGGTAGCAAGTGGCTGATACTGAAAACAGGGAGACATGCTCCCATCAGCCGTAGCTTCCCTTTTGACTAGTCTTATACCCATATCCCTTGACAACAGTCCAGAATAAGAAGTGAGCATAATTACTTTCCCTTGATAATATATAAAAAAATGTGTCACTTCCCTCTCCTTTTGTTCTTAGAAAATGCTTTGAAATTTTAAGTACAGAATAGTTAAACATTTAGGGAACTGAAAATAAACTGTACATATTTCCCTTACACATTGCTCTTCTCATTATTCTTTGAAAGAGTATCCTCTGATAGAAACAGTGGCAAAAATCAATGACAATCAGTGGCAGTTAAGATTCAAGAAACAGGTGATACAACGGGTGATCTACTACAGGCTCAGTTATTCAAAAGCCCTGATCTTGATTCATACTTGGGCCACACATGAATCAATAATTATGGAGAAATTAATGAGACTGTTTATTTTTTACTTGAGAGAATCTAAAAAATATTAGCTGTCTAAAATGCATTTTTAGCAAAAGTATGGCTTTTAAAAATAAGAAAACTGAAATATAAAGCACTGTTTGCTTTAAATTTCACAAGTTAAGTGGTTTCATAAATTAAACTTTCTCTGGTCATATGAATTAGAAGAGCATTATGAAAACTGAAAATTAATTGATGAGTAATTATGGGTGAGGAAGTTATTGGTCTCCCCTTTAAATCAGACTTTTTGTTCTGGTACTATGGATTCCACTGGATTCCACTTCCTAATCATGAAGAGACTGCTATGAGGAAAGACTGGTAAGATGAGTCCCTTTTAGATATAATAAGAATGGAATCACTTCTACAAAAATTCCTAAACTTGACTCCAAGGTTAGTTTTTCCATATATTTTGGTTGTAATTAATAGAAGGGTTTCATTATATTCACCAGATAGAAGGTGCATTACTTCACAAACACTGATATCCTTTCTCATGTCTTGGTGCCCATTTCCCTCCCCCCACCCCTGCCCCTCATCTTGTTTCCCCCCTTCCCTATCCTATTTCAAATGACCAAATATGCAAATATGCAATATATCAGATAACAAGGTAAAATACTGTAACAATATGAGATAACCAAGGGACAGCAAAAGAGATGAGAGATCACATAGTACATTAAGGACAACAATCACTCATTACATGGCTTTTGTTTCTATATCCTGGAGGTCCTTTCATTTAGCATCATAATGTATGGCCTTATGTATCTAGGTTTTGTTCTATTGTAAATCTCTGCTAGGAAAGCCCAAGGTTTCTACTGATTATGACAAATGGGAGAAACCATTGAGCCTATGTTCCTTTGAGTCTGGCTTACTTCACTTAATATAATTTTTTCTAAGTCTTTCCATTTCCTTATGTGACTCCAAGATTATTTACTCCACCATAAATTGTTTCTAAAATTTTTGAGTCTGTTAATATTTCGATAAAAGACTATATACATAGACTTATGAAAGATTTCAAGAATTACATAGTTATTACCAAGCAAAAACTTATTCTTGACCATTCACTATGAATAAAGCTCTGTGGTACAACAGAGGCCATACATTTTAGCAGAATGACCTATAGGAAGATTTTGTAAAGCTAATTGCAGGGGCCATTTGGGTTAGAGTGAGGTTGCACTGTAAATCTGCCATTCTTAGTGGGCCAACTTTCTTAATGCATATTGAACCAATATTCCTCCTATGAAATTGTAGGCTAGATTTGGTGCCACTGTAGTAAAATGCTCCTCAATAAACTTGTTTTCACGAGAAGTTTGTCCACTCATGTGTCCCAAAGCTGTTGTAATCTTCATTGTTGAGGTTGATCTAAGAGCAGGGATATTATTCTATTTCTTGACATGTTTAATGTTCTCTATTGAATAAAGCTAACAGCTTATGGCTGCTTTGACTGTCACTTGATTACCCCAAAGGGATTTTTCTTTTCTTTTCTTTTCTTTTTTGTCTCTAAAACTGGCCTCCTAGTTTGTTTTTAACTACCTTGTGCACAGAGGTCTGAAGAAAAAGCAGATCAAAGATCAGCTCACAACATAAAAAGCAGCTGTAGTTAATTAAAGGTAAATGAAGGACATCTGACTAGATTCTTTATGAGCCGCCTTGTCACACATTCAAAAGTCTATAATCTCTGTGACCTTGTCCCTTGGTCCTGAACTGTCGCCAAACCTGAGAATTGGATATGTCTCAAGTTATATATGAACAGAAAAAAAAGAAAGACAGAGAGAAATGTCTAGGGTGAGACTTAAGAGGAAATGATTCAGAGAAAGAAAACAATGAAAGTGGAGTTATCTGAGATATGAGTGACTCTGTTTCTACTATAAAACAGCAAGTATTTTCTCACATTGAAAACAGTTGGATTGTTATGGAGAGGTGAAAATAGACCATCAGACTATAAAAGATAATATTGGGACAATTTTGTATAATATTTATTAGAATGTACTCTTTGTACTTTAAAGTATATAATTGTTGATACTGAAACATGCAAATTTATGTTTGAATCAATGGGAGTATTTTAACACACTTAGATAAAAGCATGGTGTGTATGTCTATAGACATGTAAGATAACTGACTCATCTGTACACAGGGTGTGGGAGACACGGGTTCTAGTATATATTTAAAATCTATCAGTGCCCCCAAAACGACTTCTTCACTGTGTAGAGTAGCTCTTAAAAATGTATTTGTAGTATAAGTAAAAAAAAAAAACCCGCCCTATCCTCTGTAACCCCCAAAGTAATTAGACAATGTCTGCTTCTGCTACAGGCCTAGTATGGCACATATTATAGTCCATGCTCTCTCTTTATTGAAGATTGTGGGTCATAGAGAATATGCTAACTTCCAAGGTCTCTGTAAGGAAACAGTGAAATCATATCTCCAGAAATGCCATGGGAACTGTAAATTGTTTATGAACTAATATTAGTAACAACTGAGCTACTGTAGAAAGCACTAAAGTAAATATTTTTTATTATGCACTTGGTGGTAAAATATATAAGCAGATAAATATCAATAAAACGTGAAAATAGGTCCAACTTTACAATGTGAACAATGTGCCAAGTAATCATCAAATCATCTCTTAAAATCTTAACAGGAATATAAAGTTTTTAAAAAGTTAAAATCATAGGTTGTGATGTGCTAATTTGTTTTTCATCCATGTCTCAGGATGACCAACACAGAAGTGTCACCTTGGTCACCTATTAGCATATTAAAAGACATAGATACTGTTTAAAACATTTTGAGACCTATAATATGTCTTTGATGTTGTGATATACAATTCATTGTATGGGGGAACTGAGGTTTGAATTCAGGGCCTCATACTTGTTTAATTTAGTCAGTGTTCTACCACTTAATCCACACCTCCAGGCCTGTACCTTTTTGCCCTAATTATTTTGGAGGTATAAACTGGCTTTTTTGTCCTAGCTAGATTAGACCATGTTCTCCACATTCTTGTTTCCACCTACTATTGGAGATGAGCTCTAATGAACTTTTTGCCATGGCTGACCTAGAACCATAAGTCTCCTCATTTCTGCCTCCCAAGCAGCGAGGACTACATGTGTAAGCCACCAGTGTTTGGCCCTGTAATGTATGATTTTTTAAAAAAGAAAACCTAACATGGCTTTTTGAAAATATTTTCAGTTTTTGGAATGAAACAAGAGTGATGAATACAGACTGGATGGTGTGACCTTATATACTGCTGTGTCTGAATGTTTTACTCTTTCCAATTCTTGCAATTTAATTGTAAATTGTAACAGTAGGAGGAGATGGAACCTTTAAGAGCTAAGTAGGTAGTTAGGGTTCCATCTTTATGAGTGGAATTGATATCTATACAAAAAGTGAGATTGGCCCTCTTCACTTTCCCACATTCTCTGTTTGCCTTTCTGTTCCAAAATGACCCTCACCAGATACCAGCTTCTCTAGTGTAGACTTTTTAGCCTCTAAAACTGTGAGGCAAACATTTCCTAGTCTGTAGTGTTCTGTTAAGCAGCACAAAACAGACTGTGACAGGAGCCAAAACAGAAATGGATCCAGAATAAATGATTTTTGGAGTATTCCAAGAGTGGGTGTCCAAAGGGTATTTTTGCCTTGAAATAAGATACCACTTAAAAATGCTACTCAATTAAATGACTAGGTTCTTTTTCTTCTTCATTTAAAGAAGTAGCAATCACTTTATATTTACACTTGCAATTGCACACGACTTTAGAGAAGGAAAATATGGAAAAGTTTAATAGTTTAATTGGGATCTGTTATTGAATGACAGATGAAACATACTTAGGAGTTCAGGAAAAGAATGAATTTGAGAGGAAGAATGACCTGCACAAAATGCTGGACAGAGAGTTTCTCAGGCAGTGAAATTATTCAGTGCAATATCACAATGGCAGACACGAATCAGTATACATCTGTCCAAATACATAAAACTTATAACCACAAGAGTGATTCTTACTGTAAACTATGCACTGTGAATGGTGGTGACATTAATGTTGGCTCAGCCACTGTTAACAACAACGAAAAGATGTACTAGTCTGCTACAGGACTTCCTATTAGGGATGGCAGTGTTTATGTGAGGCAGGGGGTGTAAGAAATTCCTCTACTTTCTGCTCAAGTGTGGTGTGAACAAAAATTTTCTCTGAAATGGTCCATTTTTACTGATAGCAAAGCCAGATGCTGGTGGATCTTGCCTGTAATTCTAAACACTCAAGAGGCTGAGATCTGAGGATCATGGTTCAAAGCCAGCCCATGCACAAAAGTCCATGAGATGTTTTGTTTTTGTGGGTTATGTGGCTTGAAACTAGCCTGAGTGCTGTCCCTGAGCTCTTCAGCTCAAGGCTACCACCCTATCCTGGAGCCAAGCCCCACTTCCCATTTTGTAGAGGTTAATTGAAATAAGAATCTCAGGTCCTTTTGTGACCGAGCTGGTGTTGAACCTTGATCCTCAGATCTCAGCCTTCAGAGTAGTCAGGATTACAGGCATGAGCCACAGCACCCCGCTTCCATGGGATTTTTATCTCGAGTTAACCACTAGAAAACTGGAAGTGGCACTGTGGCTCAAGTGGTAGAGTGACAGCCTTGATCTGAAGAGCTCAGGCCCACAGTTCAAGCCCCATGACTGATAGCCAAACCAAGTTCTAAGAAATGAAAGTAGTTCATATACATGGTACTCTCTAATAGAAGTTTCTAAAATAATAAAAAGTACTATTGTGTGATCTGTGTTGTGCAGTTTGGTAGCCACTAACCTCTTGTGGTTATTAAACAAACAACTATGGCTTGTACATCAAAGAAATATTTTATTTCTCTTAATTAACTTATATATAAAAAAACATGTGGTTTGTAGATAGCATATTCAACAATGCAGGCCACAGAATGGAATCATGCTGTATCATGTAAAATAAAGATGAAGAATGACATGGAAATTGGCTAGGTACTGGAAATTTTGAAGCTATGTTACAGAGCATTACATGTATCTCAAGGAAAATGCAGAACTAAGGAAAACAGTAGCCAGGATGATGAATTTATTGGCCTTTGCACATCAGATGTACAGTGTCAAGAGTGGATTGGGAAGGGATGGAGTGGTATTTATATCTGAAGATGGGGGTTCAGAGAAGATGCTGTTAGATAAACCATGTGAGGTGGCACCGCTCATGTGGAAGGATGGCAGGGAAACTGAGGGACTTGAGAGACATTTCAGAGGTGGTCGGTCGGATGGATTCATGTGAGGAATGAGAGAGGTAGAAAGGATGTGTGCATGAAGTCTGATAGTGGTGGATGGTAATATCATGTACTGAAGAACAGGGTTGAGTAGAGAGTAGTGTCTTCAGTCACAGGTACACTGAACAAGGGATGAGATATGCATTTAGGGGTCATAAGTACATGGAGGGCCCCTGAGAGAATGACTATTCAACACAACCAACAGTGAGAGGCAAAGATGACTATGGGCAAAACCAGGGAATAGCAATACCCTGTCAAGGTTCATTTGCTTTTAGGTCACTTTTCCATTCTTTCCTGAATTTTATAACAAGATACATTTACCTGCAGAGATTATGAGACTTTTGACTAAAACCTCAAGCTCATAGATTCGAACCCTTGTTGCATATCCTCAGCAAGGAATCCCTTGGGATTCTTAAAATTCTCTCATCGTACACCTAAGCTTTAGTCAAAGTATATAAATGCTTCTTTCAATTATTCAGGTGTATCAGATTGTTAAACCTCCCTGTTTGGGGAAGCAGATGTAATCAATAACTGAGATGAAAATAAATATTGGTAAAGACAAGGATGTAATAATGCAAGCATAGATACTACCAAGGATCTTTTATGTTTCAGGTAATCCTCCATGAATGGACTGTGACTGATGCTAAGCATTTCTTCGCCTCTGTTTGTGGCATTGTTAAAAAGTATCTTGGAGCTAAATAAGCATCCATTAATGGCATAATTTTTGAATTGCAGTCATTTCTTCACCAAACAATCCCATCAAGTAGTTGATGTTCTGTAAAATTCTTAACTGAACCAAGACAAAAGCTCTTTAAATCAATTCTTTAAATCATTGTGCTTTAAATTATAGTAAAATACTTTTACTGTATTTGTAAATTCTGATTTCCTTCTCTGAATGAACTGAAATGTATCTTTCAGTGTATTTTTAAGCTTCCTTGAACTATGATAAAATTTTAGTAGTTTTTCAATATTTTTATTGTAATTAATAAAAGGGTTACATGATATTTGCCAGATAGAAGGTGCATTAATTCACATACATTGATACCCTTTCACATGTCTTGGTCCCCGTTACCCTCTCCCCCACCCCCCCAATCTTAGTTTTCCCCCCTTCCCTATCCAATTTCAAGTAACCAAATACAATTTTTTTTTTGCCAGTCCTGGGCCTGAGCTCAGGGCCTGAGCGCTGTCCTTGGACTTTCTCAAGGCTAGAGCTCTGCCACTTGTGCCTCAGCACCACTTCCAGCTTTTTGCTATGTATGTGGTACCAAGGACTTGAACCCGGGTCTTCGTGCATGCTAGGCAAGCACTCTACCACTAGGCCAAACTCCCGGACCCTAGTTTAGTAGTTTTTAAGGTGAATAACATCATATCACAGATCCTAAAAGCTCAGTAGTTGCCATGAATCCTGAAATTATATCTGTATCTACATATCTCTATCTCTATCTCTACATTGTGTTGGTTCTGGGACTTGAACTTGGGGCCTGAGCACTGCTCCTGAGGTATTTTGCTCACAGCTAGTGCTCCACCAGTAGAGCAACTGTTCTAGTTATGGGTTTTTTTGTTGCTTAATTTCAGGTAACAGTCACATGGAGTTTCCTGCCTAGGCTGGCTTCAAACCACAGTCCTCAGATTTCATCCTCCTAAAGAGCTGGGATTACAGACATAGGCCACCAGTGTCTGGCTAGATGGTATTTCTCCAAGATTTAGCTGCTAATTCAGGTGCTATGATGACAAGTGCTGCTGCCATCACTATTACTGCTATAAAAACTGCCTTGCTTTGTTACGTGCTTTTATGTACTAGCAACTGTTACCCATCATACACATGTATTAACTCATTATGACATTGCAGATATTCACAGCATCACTCTGAAGACAGTATCATTGCCATTCCCATTGTATTTAGCAGAACACAGGAACGAAGGGAAATTTGCTCAAAATTATATATCTATCCAAGGCCCAAACTAAGATCTGACTTCATTGTAGACAGCTACTTTAGTGGTCCCCAATCAACCACACCTCAGTTTTCTAGTCATGGTGGAGTACACTCCTTCAATTGTTAGCTCCGTTCTCTGATCCTTAGGCAACTGACCAAACCTGGACCAATCCATCTTATAGTTCATAAAATGTATCACACTGAACTCCAATTTTTATTCACATATCTCTTATTCTTTCCCACTCAATCTGGAATATACCTTTGAACAAGAAAAATATTATCTAAGCTCTAATAGCAACTTAGCCAAAGAATAAATTCTTGGTTAGAAGACCTCCTTTCAACCTTTTTGTTTATCTCCCTAGCAGCCATACCCCTTTGCTGCTCTTCTTCCTGACACAGGCAAAGATAGCTTTTTTTTAAAAAAAGATAACATGAGAAAGTCTTACATTTTCATTTTTCATTTATTTTCCACTTCCTTTTCAAAACCCTTCTAATTTATGATTGAACGTGGTAGTTCCCACTTAAGCTACTTGGGAGGTGAAGCCTGACAGCATCATGTGTGCGGCCATGAATGGACAAACATGGTAGTGAGTTGCTGTCCAGAAACATAAGCTGGTCTATGAATTAAGACATATGCTTCCAGCACTGAGAAAAATAAAAATAGGAGTATGATTGTCCAGCTAGTGTGCACAAAATCATTAGTCCCTATCTGAAAAGGACTGGTTATGTGGCATCTGCATCAAAGTAATGTATAAGGCCAATATTGCTGAAGACTAAAAATGTGAAAGAAATGCCAAAATTTTACATGGGATTATGCAGTAGACTGTTAACTCATGTGTTCACATCCTAAAAATAAGCTATAACTGCCATTATGCATTTCTCTTACCAAGTGAAGATTTCCAACTCGTATGGTATCTTCCTACCATAAATGTTAAATACACTGGAAATCTAAAGAAGTTGAATAAGAACAAATGAATATATAAACTTTCTAAAACTTGGGAAGACTTTCAGGAAATCTTCCAGCTTAGAGTAAATATGTGTTTACTTTCCATCCAGATGCTCTTATACCTGACTGGTTTTAATCACCAGAATGAGAATTAATAAATTATTTGTCATTGCTTCAGGAGGCTTGTGAAACATTTTCCAATGCTGCCCAGGGAGAGAAATCCCTGCAAGGTAAGCCCTTCCAGCTGAAGTGTAGCAGTTGATTGCCAATGGAAGCTACACGGGAGAATGATTAATATAAACAGGCTTTTGCCTCTGCTTCATAGCAATGTTACATAAAGCAGTGCTGCTTCAGGAGAGTTTTTAATTTTAATTTCCAAGAGCACATAGAGTAATGGATTTTTTTCCTTCATCTGGTTTGATCTTTGATATTTAAGACCAACTTCTGTGTTTTGTTTATTTTTTCTCTGCATTGGAAAAAGAACATAAAGTGAGTGACAACACATAATCAGGGCTAATTGGAATTTTTTGGAGGAGAAAAAAAAACACCTTTTATGATGAGCCAAGTACAAACATTTTACAAATAGGGTATCTTGCACTACATAGTCATGTCAGTAGAAAAAAAAAAGTAGTTATGTTGCATCTGTGGAGGTATTTGCTAGTTTCAGATTTAATCATAGCAAGTGGTTTTAATTTATATTTCCCTAAAATTTGGCTATTATACAAAGCAACTACTTTAAAGGTCTAAATGATTGTCTTCTCCCTGAAGGAAAGAAAGTGAAAGTTGATTTCAAACCAAAAGGAATAATAAAGACAAGGCATTTTAAACACAAATAAATAAAGTAGGGGGGGAGGGTAAACCATCTGGGGCCAGCTAGTTTAATACAAGTAGATTTACTTTCCTTAACAAGAAAAACAGTAAAAACAACCAGAACGATGCAAGCTAAGTATTCTTCCTTAAAATACTATCAGACATGTAGGGGTCTTCCTGTTGAGCTTTTGGTAAGGTCTGTGTAGTCAAAACAGGTGATGACAGCAGTACTATTTTGTGTTATTTTAGCCGTCACTAGCCTTCCTAGAATTTTTCACCACTCCCACTTGCTGGCAGTATATCATGGCACAGTTTCAACAGAATTGTACTATGAGCTGTGAGCTAACTGGGAAATGTCAACATGCAAAGCCATGTCTAGAATTAACCTGTCTTTAACAAGGGCAAACTCCCACATTCTCTCTTCTCTTTCAAAACTTAATTATAGCAGAAGCACAGAAGAAAAAAAAAGCGGTAGGGACTGGAGGAGCAGATGCTAGGACAGTTCTGTAACTGAAAGATAAGTTAATCACAGAAAGTCTATCACAAGATTTTTTTTTTACATATGGAACCTGAAAATAATACTGTCCATCTTTTCTCAACCATATGGACATATAATTAAAGTTCTCTCTCTCAAAAGCAAGAGTTATGCTATTATATTTGTTGTGGTATGTACCACATCCCTTCTTCTTGTGAGACATCTGACTTTAATTGAACAGCTATCGAGGATCCTGCTGTACATCCTAGAAGCATCATCGCACTTTCAGCATTGGTTTTTAACTTGGCTCTGTCCCCATGCCCTCTTAATGATAAGAGGTCAACATTCTGTTTCAAGCTAAGTTATAGTACAAGATCATGGCTTTAGAGAAGCTACAATATTGTCCTCTGCCTGTTGACTTTGAAAAAATGTCCAATAAGAACACGACAAATCAGCAAAGTTCGGATGTTATAACCTGCACCCCCCATATACCCTAATCAGCATCTCGAAATAATTTGTCCAAATCATCTTAATCTGGAGGGACATTGCTGCCTGCACAGATGGAACTTTCTCACATCAGAAATGGATCCAAGTGTTAGAACACTTACTTCAGTAAAAGTGGAAGTATGACCCATGAAATATAAAAGAAATATGCAAGTTTTGGAGTAAAAAGTGGTTTCAGGTTTTATAAAAACCAACAGCAGAAGTAATTAATTAAAACAATTTCTAGATTCCTAGCAACATGAGAAAAATTGGAGAGAAACAAACACATCTAGAAATCTAGACTTCTCTCAATGTAAGTGAACTCTGTCAAGGCTAAAAACATCCTAGGGACAATAATGCATGGAAGAGATCTCAAATGTTGTCCCCTGAGGTTATCATTTTTCACTGGGCTATTTGTGGATTGTCCTCTCTAAAATTAATTGATTTTATTCCTCATGATCAGGGAAAAATAAATATAAGCAATTGTTCCTCATTCTTTTGATATTTATTTCATATTGTTCTAGCACAAAGCAAAATATATATAATGCATTTCTAGCATCATTTTGATTGAGTCTTCATTCAAATCCACTATTTAATAACTATAGATAAAATGAAATATGCTAGTGGGATTAACTAAAACATATACAAAGAGCTATCTAGTTGCATGGCATAAAAAATTGCTGATTTTGTTTAAAGATCAGCTGATTTTGAAAGAATGAACACAGACCCTAACAGAAAAATAGGGACTGATTAAGGAAGTTCATTTCCTACAACCTTCACAGTATTAACTATCAAGCGTATATATCTAGGTGGGATCTCTGCCAGCTGTAGACCCAGCTGTGAAATTTCCACCTGGGCTGGGCTGCTCTTCGTGGAATCTCCAAAGCACCTGAATCCTGTTTGTACAGAATTTCTCCCCTGGCTTCTTGAAGCCACATCAGTCTCCTCCTTTAGGCTCTGCTTTGCATGCCACACACAATGATTCAAAGCAGAAACCAGGACTTCATCCCAGTTTTCAGATTCAAATCCTGGGAGTTCTAACTCTTTTATTTCTCTCAACTCTTGTTCTATTTCTACTGTCCTAACCAAACATTAAAACCTTGATTATTTCTTGCCTAGGTTAACAAAAATTCTCAGTTTTCTTTTGGTTTTTTCATGCATGCTGTTCCACTCCTTCAGTAGTTGCTATTTACCCCTAAGATAGAGAGAGCCCCACCCAAACTCCACACGGGCCTTCCTGCCAATCCTTGTCTTTTCCTCCTTTATGGGATTTATGCTTTCCATTTTGAGAAAAGCCACTGCAAGTCCTGATTGACACTGGCCTGTGTTCACCAGGAATAGGAACAACTGTCTTTCTTGTTTGTCTTCTGAATGGCATCCACACATTAGTAATCCACCAAAACTTTCCTCACCAAAACTCTGGACTCCTCATCCATCTTTTGTCAATATTTCTTTCCTCAGCATCTATTTCAATGTGCACTGCCTAGGAAGTCATTCAATAATGTCAAACAGGTGAACAAGTAAATGAAGGAAACAATGAAAAATTGCTTTAATAATTGGATTTAGCTGGGCTCCAGTGGCTCACGCCTGTAATCCTAGCAACTCAGGAACCTGAAATCTAAGGATCAAGGTTCAAAGCCAGGCCGGGCAGACTAGAAGTCTATGCAACTCTTATCTCCAATTAACCACCAGAAAACCGGAAGTGGGGCTGTGGCTCACCATGGTAGAGCCTGGTAGCCTTGACTGAAGAACCCAGGCCCAGAGTTTAAGCCCCACGACCAACCAAAAAAAATTAGATTTAAAGCTATATAGGTCAAAAAAATAAAGCATAACCAGTGGCCCCTATGTTTGAATCATTCCTAGTAAAATATTATTGAAATATTATTTCTCAAGAAGAAAACAAAGACCCTAAGAAACAGTCTTAATCACACAAAATCCGGGAGAAAATTTTTATTTACATTTACTACTAGTAAAAAATTTGGACCTTATTGATAGATACAGATGAAGTTTTAGTAGAAGTATCTTTTAATTTGTATTGTTATATATTTTTATTTTTAGGAATCAGTAGTAAAAGGGAGTTTCATTGTGAAAATTTCAAAAATTAGATACAGACTTTGTTTTCAATCAATTACAAATTTACTAAGTTTATATTAAATGTTCCCATCTGAAAAAGTTAAACTAGCATCATAATCCTATTGCTTTATTCCATTTCATAATGGTAAGAATTTCCAGGGCAGGTATGTGATTTAGCATCACTTTTTGCATATGAATATTAACAGTTTTCAAAGCTCTTGGTCTAGGGAAAAGATAAAGATTCCTTATGTGGCTCTGTGACACAGACATATGCTCTCTACAAAGGAATATAAAACAGAAAACCTCATAAGTTTCTTAACTTAGGCTTTCTTAGACTATAAGATTTACAATAGAAATTGAACATTGCAAAAAAAAAGAAGAAAGAAAGAAAGGAAAAGAAAGAGAGGAACATAAGTATAGCAGATGTGAGGCATACTTTTGAGCCCCAGATGTCCACAGATGGCCTTGCTAAAGAGTCAGATCCCCTGGTCAACCACCTTGGAATAGTATGTTTCTACCATGATCAAGGGACGGCTTGAGGAATGTTCTGGTTTCCCTCACAATGGCAAATCTAAAGTGATAAGTACATAGTTTTCAAACATCCTCAGTTTCCTAAATAGCTTATTGAAAAGCTATCGTCTTTGAGTTGATTTACTTCCTTCCTGAAAAGCAAAATTTAGTACAGACTCCTAACCTGGATCTAGGGAATTGGCTGGACTTGAGTCAAAATTGTTTTCAGAATTGCACAATGAGAAAGCTCAATTCAGACAGACTTAAAGGGCAAGGCCATACTGTCCACAATAACTGTGCGTATCTAGAGCCATTTTTAGCAAACACCTTCAGTTTTATATGAATAAATATCATTTCTCAGAAACCAATACTACTATAAAAACAGAAAATGCACAAACTATAACTTTGTCACACATCTGTATTACCTTAAAAAAAGTAATGAAAAACATTCACAAAAAAATTGTGAGAAGGGGAGGACAGAAGTTGCAAAAGGAAAACCCAAAAGATCCTTTTAAGTGTAAAATACATAAATTTTTCTCTATCTCTCTCTTTTCAAAAATAAGTTTTGTAGGAAAAAAGTTTTATGTGATCAGTAGTAACCAAACAGAGGGTATGAACCAGTAAGAAGAGATGGAGTCCAATTAGAGACCCAACCCAAAATTTCACGATCTTTCCACTTCTAGAAATACTAAGAAATATTAACCTCAAATAGGTAAAACTCCCATGATAAAGTTCTTGCTAAATCCTTTTAAGTCAATATTTCTTTACCAAATACCTAGAGAATTAGCTATACTACTTTATTCTGATCTGTTTAGTAATGAAACTTCAGCAGCTGTTTCATGATAGAATTTTAGGCAACTGTTTATCAGGCTGTGTCTTCATTAGGTTTTTTGTGCAGGTGTGAATATGCTTGGATTATGGAATCATCCTGTTGGGTTGATGAAATCACCTTTAGAAACACCATACCATTGTTAAGTCCATGTTAACCTTTTTATGAGCAAGGGTTCTAGCAATTAGTTATTGGGACAATATATTATTCTAGAGGCAGCATTCCATAATAGTTCCTCTTATCCCCAAAGCAATTTATATCTCTTGAAAATTATAAATTTCAGATGCGTATTCTATAGACAGAGATGATATCTATAGATACATACCTATGTCTATAGCTGTAGCTATATCTAGGTATATAATTTGCAATGTGAGGGGTATTTTCAAACTATTTATCAGTCCAAAGACTTGAAATATTCAAGATTATCTATAAACCTGTCTTTCTACTTATCATCTAGACACTTGAAATATCTAAAAGCCATGGAGGAGGATAAGGAATAGAGAGTAGAAATTTTGATTGAATCAGAGGTTTATACTCACTTGATTTGCAATCAAAATGTTTTCTTACTAAAGACCACAGACCACATTATTATATCACATACTTAAAAAACAAAATGACAAATAATGATGGTGAATGAAAGTCAAAATCTTGCCAATGAATTTCATTTTCTGTAAGTGAGATTACACTTCCATGAAAACTCTTATTTTGTATAGATGTCCTCAAGATATTTTGTTAGTTCTCCAAGCTTTTCTCTTTTGATTGCTAATTTAAACTCTGGAAATCAGTCAAATAAACATAGGCACACTAGATACAGTTGAAGAATCAAGTTTTGAAGTTTTACTATATTGAGGAAGTGGTTTAGTTAATATTTCTTCCAGCTATGTTTTTACGTTAGGGTTTTTTTCTAATGTCACATATAGCAGAACAGAAAAATTTCTCCTAAATACTAAGTCTATCCTACTAGCAAACATGTATGAAAATACTAAGGAGTTAAGCAAAATAATTGTTAGCATCTATTACAGTTTTATTTTTTATAGAAAATTAAGAATTATAAAATATACACATTTTGAAATTTTATGTTCATTCCTAGGTGGCAAGAACATGGTTATATTTTTACATATATGGATTCAAGTCAATTTAACTATATTTATATTGATATCTTGTTTAAATCATGCAAAGTGAGATAACCTTTATAATCAGGATAGCCATCCTAATAGACTCTCTAAACAAAGTCATAAATACTACTTGAGAAGACTCCCTGTATTAAGATGACACCTTACAGTACTGGCTTTTCCAACCAAAACAGTTACCTCTACCCACATGTCTTTCAAGCATCCCTGTGAGAAATGCAATAAGACAGAGAAGGCAAACGTGCTTTAGACTATGATGCTACTCCAAATGAGAAATTGAATTGTTTATATTTATATTTCACAGAAAGAGTAAAGCTACAAGAAGCTATAGCATTTAGATGTTACAAGGAAAGTTGTAGTGCTTATGCCACCGAATCTCTAAGAAATTCTAAAATTAAGAATAGCTAATTTTCTCATCCCTTATTTGCTTAATATATATGGGTCATGTACTGCACTATTTATAGTTACTGATTCATGCTTTACAATTGTTTTGCTCTCAATTCTTCTCTAACAACTTAGAAATTTTATATCTGAACAGTGTGCTCCTGGAGCTTGAACTCAGGGCCTGGGCCCTGTCATTGACCATTTTTGTTCAAGGCTAGCATTCTATCACTTGAGCAATGATTCTATTCCAAGCTTTGCTTGGTGCTTAGTTAGAGATAAAAAGTTTCACAGATTTTTCTGTCTGAGGCCTGGAACTATGATCTTCAGAGTTTAGCCTCCAGAGTAGCTAGGATGACAGGCTTGAGCTACTGGTGCCCAGTAGTCTGAGCAATCTGTAAAGTTGTTTAGCAGCCTCATCTGCTAATATACAAGCTAGAAATTGTACTGCAATGGACCTTGTCCTGCACTGACTGTGAATTGACACTGTTCCTATGTTAAAAATATCAGCTAGTCATATTTATTCTGTGTGATATTCAAGAGAGATAATATGGGTGCCTACAGATTTTACAATAATGAGTACAATAATTCACTTGCTAATTCAGAATACATACACTGAGTGTTTTCTACACAGAATACATACATTGAGTCTTAGAGATGTCAAAAATAAACAAGAAATATGTTTATTCAGATTGCTATTAATAATGCTTACATAGCTAGTATGGCACAATCAATATAAAATTTTTAAATGACAGGAAAGTAAATAGGCTTTGTTAGGAATGGGATGAGGACTCGTGAGAGAGGGGAAGGCTAATGAAGATGGTGAATGAGGATAAGTATATTTGAAGTAAGTATTGTGTATATTTGAAAACAGAATAATGAAGTCTGTGAAAATTGTCTGAAGAAGGGGGGAGAAGGATAAGGAAAAGTAATAGAGGAGGTGATTTTAAGCAGGATGCATTGTATTTATGAACAGATGTCAAAATAAAACTTGTATAACAGAAGAAGAAAAAATCATATTGGTACAAGATTAAGCAAATTGGACAGTGAAATAGGATATATAAAAATATGCACAAATCTAAAAATATGTCTGTGTATTCAGAAAGACATGACATTTATTAAAGTGCCACTAATGAGAATTTGGAAAGGAAGAATTTTTCAGAAACTACACCTGAGACATTTGAATAGCCCCACATTCGGGGAAAATGGAGTTGACCACTATACCATACATGAAAATTAAGTCATTATATATAAAAATTAAGTCCAGAAAGTTGTGCAACCTAACTCCAAAAGTACAATAATAAAGCTTTTTATAAAACTACAAAGGAGCCAGGCACTGGTGGCTCACACATGTAATCCTAGCTACTCAGGAGGCTGAGCTCTGAGGATCATGGTTCAAAGCCAGCCTGGGCAAGAAAATCTGTAAAACATCCCCAAATAACTGTCAACTAGATGTGGCATTGTGGCTCAAGTGGTAGAATGCTAGCCTTGAGCTGAACAGCTCAGGGACAATGCCCAGAACCAGAGTTCAAGTCCCACAACTGACAAAAAGCCAACAACAACAACAAACAACAACAAAACTATAAAAGGAGTTATGATGAGAAGGAGCTTCGGAAATTCTCATAATGGCATTCTTGGATTTTTGCACATATATAGAATGAAATACCCCAATATTGGACAAAAGAACTAAAAGTGTACTTGAGCATAAAGAGGGAGATTTATACATGCTTTATATAACTGGATTAAACAAACTTCACTGAAAACATAGAACATTCAATACAGACTCCAGAAGGGTCAAATCTTGTGACAGGACCAAATGTAGTCTAGAATAACTACTACTCTAGACCTACACTAAAACACATAAGAGCAAGTTTGGAAAGAATTGTTTTTATAAAATCCTGAGTACCTTAACTACCTGCAAATAAAAAAAAAGACTAGCATTTTTTTAGGGACAACGAAAACCAAACATTCGAATATGTAAGATTTACAATGTCCAGCATGCTGTTGATTATTCTGAAAAAAATCAGACTATACAAACAGACCTAGAAATGACAGAGGTGATAAAAAAAAGCACATTGGATACTTACGACCATTACAATTATTGTAATAAAGAAGATAGAAGAGCTGAGTGTTAATTGTAATCTTAGGTGCTTTGGAGGTTGAGAGCTGAGGATTGAGTTTTGAAGTTAGCCTGGGGGCAGGAAAGTCCATGAGACTCTTATCTCCAGTTAACTACAAAAAGAGCCAGAAGTGGAGTTGTGGCTCAAATGGTAGAGTGCTAGCCCTGAAAAAAAGAAGCTCAGGTATAACACCCAGTCTCTGAATTCAAATCCTAGTACGGGCGCACACACACACACACACACACACACACACACACACACACACACACACACAAATATGATACTAGAGTTAAAGGAATACTATTAAATCACATATTTAAGTTCAAGAAGTCTTAACAAAATACAAAGAAGACCCCTGTATGGAAAATTACAGTGACTGCTGTAAAGCAATCATAAAATGAAAATTTTAAGTGCATTCACTGATCAAAATGAACCAAAACAGTATGCACAGAACAAAGGTAAAAATGAGAGCAGATTTCTTATCAGAAATTTTAAACTAAAAGCAAGAGACATACAAGTTTTAAATACTGATTGAAAAAATATGCCGGTCTAGATTTCTATGCTAGAAAACTATCTTTAAAAACAAAAATAGAGACTTTTCTGACAAAATCTCAGAGTATTCTCTGCCAGCACCCCTTCACTATGGAATCATAAAAGGAAGTCCTACAGGCAGAAAGAAAATGATACCATATGAGGATGTGGATTCCCACATGGAAATGAAGAACAGCAGAAAAGAAAAGTGTGAATGTATTAGAAGACTTTTTTTCTTATTTTTAAACTTATTTAAAAACAACAGTAGATTATTTAAAGCAAAAAAATAAAAAAAAACAATGCATCATTTGCTTTATAGCATATGTAAAAGAAAGGTGCATGACAATAATACAATGGATAGAATTTTTTTTAAGACGGAAATGAGGGCCAAGAGTTTGGCCTAGTGGTAGAGTGCTTGCCTAGCATGCACAAAGATCTGGGCTCCATTCCTTGGTACTACATACATAGAAAAAGTGGCACTGTGGCTCAAGTAGTACAGTGCTAGCCTTGAGAAAGTCCAAGGACAGTGCCCAGGCTCTGAATTCAAGCCTGAGGACTGGCCCCCCAAAATGGAAATGATCTATGGTGAGGGTCCTTCCTTTCTAGTAGGATGTGTCACAATGTTAGGTGAAGGTAGACTAAAGTACAAAATGAAGAGATGGTGTATATGGTTAAGTGGTAGAGCATTTACTGCCATGTACAAGGTTCTGGTTTGATCTTAGTATCACAAAAATGACAACTCTTTAAAAGAACAAGCAAAAACTACATAAAAATAGGTAACAAAGATGTGAAATGCAGTAGTGAGAAATACTCAGTTCAAACAAATACACACATAGAATGAAAAGAAAATAATAACAACCTACAAAATAGTAAGCAACTCAACCATACAGTAATTATGCTAAAAGTTTCAAATATTACAGCCATATGATAGTTTTTCATTAAAATGTAAGCCCAATCACTTATTGTCCAAAATAAACACATTTTATATATAAAAGCACTAAAATATACAAATATCATGTAAATGTTAAACATAAAAAATCAGAAAAAATTAATTTCACACAATGTAAGCTTCAGAGTAAAGAATATTATCATACATAACAAGAGGGCATTTTATGAGTGACGGATGTGGATCTGTGGCAGAGAGCTCTGGAACAAATTCCCAGCCAAAGATTTGGTATGGAGTAGATTTGGGGACAAAGACAGATTCTCTCTTGTCTGTCTGTTTGTCTCTCCTTCTCTGACTTATGCATACATACACACACACACACACACACACACACATCACACACACGTTATAATGGTAAACAAGGCAATTCATGAAAAAAACTACAAAATCTTAAAACTAAATGTGCCCATCTAATAACAAAGCTTCAAATATATGAAGGAATGACAGAATTAAGTCAATAATGGGCAAATCCATAATGAACATCATTACCCAATTTGACCATATCATCATTTAAAAAAAAGCAATCTTCCACTCAACAATTGCAGAATCCACATTTTTCTCAAGTATACATGAAATACCAATACAGACAAGATAAGGGTCTTAATAAAATTGACTATAAAATCAAGACCATAAAATTATCCTTTATAGGGGCCGGGAGTTTGGCCTAGTGGTAGCGTGCTTACCTAGCATGCACAAAGGCCTGGGTTCAGTTCCTCGGTACCTCATATATAGAAAAAAGCCAGAAGTGGTGCTGAGGCTCAAGGGTAGAACTCTATACTTGAGAAAGTCCAAGGACAGTGCTCAAGCCCTGAGCTCAAGCCCAGGACTGGTCAAAAAAATTATCCTTAATAAATCTAATAGGACTGTAAAGTCAGACTAATATATTTTCTGACCATAATGAAAGTAACAAATAATCAATAATAGACATAATTATAGATAATAATTTTCAAATTTTGGAAATTTAAGACCATAGTTCAAAATAACATATCCAAAAGAAGAAATCATAACAGCATCACATTAATAATAAAAATAAAAAAGAAATCACAACAGAATCAAAAAAATATTTTAGCTGAATGATAATGGAAGAACACGATGATCTTGAAGCACATATAGTTTCTTTGGTAGGGCACAAAGAAGCACTAAATATAAATGGGGAAGAAAACCAAAATGCATTTTTACAAAGACATGTGACAAAGACCAGAGAAATACCCTAAAAAGAAAAGACAAATGAGGTTGATGGGAAAGGGAATTCTTTAGTATGTTCTATATGCAAGTGTTGAGTGACATGAAAATGCCAAATAAGAAAATCAGGAGTTTAGATAAAAGATAAATCTGATGAGCAAAACAAATTTAATTTTAATTTTAAAATTATAAAATTAGTGATAAAAATCTCTAAAATTAGCACATGAAAGCAAGGTGCTAGTAGCTCAAGCCTGTAATCCCAGCTGCTCAGGAGTCTGACATCTGATTTGAAGCCAGTCTGGGAAGGAAATTCCATAAGGCTTTCATGCCTAATAAATTACCCACAAACAGCTGAAACAGAGATGTTGCTCAGGTGGTAGAGTGAAAGCCTTAAACAAAAGAAGCTCAAGGTCATTGCCCAGGTCCTGAGTTCAGGTCCTAATACAGGAAAAAATGTACATGAAAAAGAGCTTTTTGAAAAGGACTCAGTAGATTTGGGCATTATTTTTAGGCCTCTGGTTTCTATACAGTTGTTTAGGTTTTTAACCACAATGGACCTTGCAAATTAAATATTGAGGAATGCCATTGTAACAAACAAATAAGTTCTATACCTCACACCATCCAGAGGTGCTGTAGAATTCAATGTCATCATATATGCTGTGCCATTTAAAAGCATAGGATGGCCATTGTAATTCTTATCCAATTATATACCAAGCATGAAATTGATTTCAATGCGGTTCTATTTAATACTGTTGACAACTCAAGATGCAAATGGACTGCCATTGTGATTCCATTCAGAAAAAAAAGTTATAGTTGTATTTAATAGTATTCCTATTTGGAATAACCTAGTATGTATTTATATTGAATGTTCAGTAAAATGTCTCCACTTGAATTAATAAAAGTGGGAAGCTTCTTCTATATCTTAGTAAAGATTTTGACATTTCTGTAGCAGAGCAAAACATTTTCCATGGTATTCTGCAGAAAATAACATGCATTTGAAAATTCTCACTGTGCCCTTATTTTATTTGGTATATCCTTTAATGCTATCTTTATGTAGAAAACTAGGAAATATGCAATACTAGTAATGTGGAATATGAGCCCTAATACATAGTTGTAGCAGAAAAAAAACTATCTTTTAAAGTAAATTCATTAGCTCCACAGAGACCTCACCTAACTCAAACAGGGGACTGACAAGTAACATTGAATGAAATCTACTTTTTACATGTCCCCAAAATATGGTTAAATATCTGCCTAGAGTATATAAATGTTAAAAATGAGATTTTTTGCCAACCTGGGGCTTAAATTCAAGGCTTGGGCATTGTGCTTGGGCATACTCAAGGCCAGCACTCTACCACTTAAGCCACTGTACAACTTCTGGCTTTTTCTGTGTATGTGGTACCAAGGAATTGAACCCAGGGGTTCGTGCATGCTAAAGCAAGCACTCTACCACTAGGCCATGCTACTGAGCCCCCCCATAAATGAGATATTTTTGGTGTGGGTGGAGTGTGGGGGGAGGGAGAAATCTCCATAATACTTTTACTCTGAATAAATAAGACTTCATTAGATATGGTTGATATTTAGAATACAACTGAAGCAATTTATTTTTGGTGCCATTAGAATTTTGAACTCATAGCCTTACTGCACAATCATTAGGCATATGATTGAATAGACCCATGCTCTCAGACATTTTTAGTTGTCAAGTGGGGTCACATGTTTTTTTTTCTTCTCTTTCTTTTCTGGGTGCCAGTCCTGGGCCTAAACTCAGTGCTTGTTTACTGCCCTGAGCTTTTTTTGCCACAGCTGCACTTCCAGTTTATTGGTGAGTAATTGAAGCTAAGAGTTTCATGGACTTTTATGTCTGGGCTGGTTTTAACAGTGATCCTCAGATCTCTGCCTCCTAAATCACTAGGATTACCACTTTGAGCCACCAGGGACTAGTGTGTTTTGTTTTTGTTTTTTCTTTTCTTTTTAAACTTGTGCCTAGAGCCTTCTGCATCATTACTGGGAATTTGCTACTATGCAGACTGGTTATTGGAGACAGAGCTATCAACAGACATTATGCCAGGGCTGGCCTCTAATAGAAGAGCAAATCTTTCCATCTCTGCTTCCAGAGTAGCACATATTTATAGGTATGAGCCACAGATCCTAACCTAAAATGATAATTTCTTAAGGATATCTTAGATTTCTAGAAGAACTATGTTGAGTTCTTAAAGCATTTAATTTTTACAGGAAGAGATTCACCAAACCCTCTCCCTCTCACATTATCTAGCTTTCATGGCAACACTGAGTTAACACTCATCTTTAAAACAGCTCAAAATAATTCATTTGCCTTGACAATACTCACAGCATAAGAATTCATAAACATTACATGTGAAAAATAAACAGGTACTGCAAAGAGGACTAACGAACCTAAGGAATGATGCCAGAAACATTAAATATGATAGTTTTGCTTTTTAAATAAAATCTGGTTAATTTGATTAGTATTTATTTGGTTTTTGCCAGATTTCAATCAACTTTTATGGCAGGATTAAGTTTGCAAGTAGAGAGTTTTTTTTTTTTTTAATAATGGAAGCACTTTTCCAAACTTTACTATGGTGAACTAATGGGAGGTTAATGTTGTACGTTTTGGATCTATGGTTATTCTCAGATGTATTTATCCACAATGCATGAACATTTAGCTCAGGGTTAGAATAAGTAGGTGTGTGTATTGTAGACTCTCATTAATTCATAACAGCTTAAATTGTGATTTTTATTTGGCATCCTACTGTGGAACCCAGTAGAGAATGCTGAATTGCTCAGCTAAACATTTTCAAATCCGTGACTCTCCATCTGGTTATTCAATCAGAAAAAAATCCCTGCCATGAAAATCTTTTTTTCCTAAAATGTACCCCATTTTCTTGGCTAAAAATAATTCTGGAGAAATGGGAACAGTTTGCCTAGTTGTTTAAGGAGTTTATTTGCAGGAAAAACTAACACTATAAATATCAACAGCACTTAAAGGGAGTTGAAGAAAGGATTCCCTCATGCTGTATAATGGCAGGTTTGTTAGAAATAACTACACAAAGAAAATGGGAATGTTGCATTTATTACTTTGGACTAGTTTTTGAAAACCTCTAGTCACCATAAAACAATTATAGATTACTTCTTTGATGTTGAAGGAATAGCTTTATAATCCCACATTTTATAGAAAATTTCAAGTATTCGTAACTCATATGTTGTACATTCGTAATTCATATAAAATATTCAGTTAGAAGAAACTCACTCTAAAGAAGAAAGCATACACTAAGGCACCTAGAAAAGAAGGGAAGTTCCCTTCTATCCGGAACATGATGCTACTCTGTAATAAATACTTGTTGAATGAATAGTGGAATATCCTACTCATTTCTACTAAAATAGGTAGAAATTTAGATTCTCACTTTAAGTACCTTTTTACACTACCTTCCATAGAACTCCTTTAATACAATGAATACTGTTTCTAATGTTTTTCATTGCTTTAGTTCGTTGGCTATCCCTGATTTAGAGATGAATAGGAAAAGTAAACATTGCAATTATTTTTCCATAAAAGGTAAGTCTGTTTCCAATTAGAGAATATTAGATAAAAAAGATTTTTGTGCGTGATTATGGAAAAGGTATAGGAATCACATGTGGTAAAAGTAGCAGGCTGGGATGTAATGTTAAATAGAATAACACATAAATGTTTCCTGAAGTTGGAAAGCATCCTGAATTTTTCAAATAAAAAATGGACCTATAATTTTCTTACCATTAGGGTATAGAAGTTTATTTAAGGAGAGACAGTAAATGTCATATTGACTAACTTAAAAAGAGCTGTGGCAAGCAACTATATTATAGCTTATCTCCAAAATGGCCACCACCAAGTCTTTGCTTCTCTCTACAAACAGCCATTCCTCCTTAGTAAGTTGAATTGTGTTCCTTTCCCCTCTTAAATCTGACAGATGACTGCTTGGACTAGACTGTGGTATGATATTCTTTCAGGATTAGGGTATAAGAACCTTTGAAAATTCCACCTGGTTTCTTAGGAGCACTAATTTATACAGATAGTCAAGTATAATGTTAAAATGCCCAACAGTTCCTGAGAAACCCAAAATAGCACGTAAAGAAGACACCATGAGGGAGAAACATCAACCTGAAAGGCCTGGCACTTCACACACGAGCTAAAAGTCTTCTGATGAGTTTGGCTTCAACTCCATCCAGCTGAGCCAAATGAGGAAGCTTAATTGAGAATTGCCTTGCCTCTCAACCCCCAAACCAGGAAACATGAAAATAAATGTCCATATTTGTAAGTTGCAGTGCGCTGAAGAACACCACACAATCAGTTTTAGTCAGGTCTTTAGGAAACAGCACCATTCTACTTCTGAACTTTTTCTTCTTATTGGTTTGGTATTTTGGAGCCAACTGTCATTATGTATGCCAAGTAGATCTCAAAGTTGAAATTTTCCTTTCCAGCCACAGCCTCTTGAGCGCTGGAATGCCCAAGTGGTGTTTTAACAACATGTAAACTTGTAGAATTCTACAGTATTATGATTACTATTAATTAATGCTGAGTACTCAATGAATTGCTAAAACTAAACAGAGTTACTGGAAACTCTCTTCTTTCAACTCATCCAATAAATAATCAAGTCCTCCATAGTCTGCCTTATTTTCTCTCTTAATCCTGGCTACCTTTCTTCATTCTTTCTTTAAATCAAACTTTAACTTCTTTCTTAAATTACACAACTGATATTCATACCTCTAGACCATGTACTTCTGCTTCAAATTCCTGTTCTATTCTCTATAACCCAACACACCTTCTCTCCTTTATAGCTCTACCATAATAATCATTTCACAGCAAATTCAAGCTTCTTGCCTTTCTATGTAAAGCCCTTCAATAGTTTGCAATAAGTGTTACGTGGAAACTCAAAGTCCTTACATTAGCAGCTGAGAGACTTCATAGACCTGCAGCTACCAACTGTTTGAGTCGCATTGCCCACTCCATTCCTCATGTATCCTTGTGATTGTGCCAAACTTCTCCAACTACAAGAAGGTCTTAGGTAACTCAGCACTACTTTCCTAAACACTTGTTTTGCTTATAATTTTATCCCATTGCTCCTTCATCCAAGTCCTACTCAATCTTCAAAGTTCAGATAAAAATTACGCCTTTGAGAAAATCTTTCCTGAGCTCATCCATCTAATTTTGACATGTCTTATGGGGGCATCCCAGAAAAAAGTTTACTAGTTTTGAAAACTAGAAATTTATCTTTCCCTTCTGCTCTTTATTTAAGATAAGTATGTTGGGATGGTACCTGACATCTATTAAACCCTCCTTAAAGGAATAAACAAAAATTTAAAAGCCAGATATTAGCATTTTTGCAGTGAAAAACCATGAACATCATTTCCAATAATTACTTAGGAGATTCGTTCTCTGATCAGGGTTACCAATTCAAATTATAGGGAGTGAATGAGAAGTCTCTGAGTGAAATAGTACATCCTATTTTTGCCTTACTGGGTCTTCCGTTCTTTGGTGTGTGTGTGTGTGTGTGTGTGTGTGTGTGTGTGTGTGTGTGTGTTTTAATGAGTGTTTTCCTTTGTTTAACAAGTATTTTTGGAGTGCTTACTATGTTCAAGAAGCTGGTAAAGCTTCTCTGATCTCACCTTGGCAAAGATAGAAGTAGTTTGCCCAAAGTAGTTATAAACAGAAGTGTCCAGGCAAAAGACATTGCAAACATACATACAGATGCAAGAGGAATAGAGTTCAGCATACATCAGTAGATCAACTATTGTTTTATGGCAAAAAAAAACAGAAGATGAGGGTGGTTTGATGAGGCAGAGGATAGAAACATGCTGTCTGAAGATATTGTACCTCTGTGTATGGACAATGGGAAGCCAATAAGGGATTTTTGGTGCTGGGTACCAGTATGTCACACCTGAACCCTATCTATTTAGTCATCAGAGAGTTGAGAATTGAGGTTCAAAGCAAGCCCAGGCACAGTAAATCCTCATGAGAGTCTTATTTTCCATTAAACATTTAAAAAGCTAGAAGTGAAACTGTTGTTCAAACTGGTAGAGGTGTAGCCTGGAGCAAAAAGAGCTAAGGGATAGTGCCCAGGCCTGAGTTCAAGCCCCACAACTAACCAAGGAAAGTTTTGTTAAAAAAAGGAACATTATTGGGGCTACATCTTAGTAAACTTGTAGAGATGTGACTAAAGAACAAAGTGGCAGAAAGCAGAGCAGAGACTAATGAGTTCAACATATTAATATAACTAAATTCAAAAGGCATGGAATTAGAATCAATAGACTTTATTAAAAATTAACACAAGGAAGGGTCAACCCAGAAACTCTCAGATTTTGTTCTAGATACTTATATGGATGGTGATGCCAAATAAAAACATAGTAAATTTTTAAGGATTTATAGGTAGCAACATTTTGTAACACAAGAAGCATAATGTTTCAAGAGACATGATTCTGATCCTGGTGTCTTTTGCTGTGAAATAGAAGAATCCTTCTGGATTATTCTATGGATTCACAGTGTAATCCCAAAAAGTTATTTAAACTTTCTGAACCTCAGTGTTGCAAATTCTGTATAAAAAAGAAGAAATATATGCTTCCAAGATAATTTAATAAAGCAATTCAAAAGTAAATTTGTCTGTGTGGTAATTTCTGTTTCCTAAGAGCAAGATGAAATACAATCTTAATTTCCTTCTTTGCTCAAAAAAAAAGTAAAAAAAGGGAAAAGGCTTAAATGATTTCAAATGGCCCTTTCAGCTCCATAAGTTAGAGTACCCAGGTCAGTGGCTGGTTCTCAACAAGAACCAAGGGATTTATGGTGGATGTAGGTTGTTCTGTTTAAGCACTTCCTGCTGAGAGAAGTAGTACTTCCTATTATTTGTCTTACTGGGTCTTCTGGGGTTTTTTTTTTTTAGCACAGTTTTTAAATTGTTTTCCATGAGGTGTTTTCCATTGTTCAACAAATATCTATTGAGACCCTACTATGTTCAAAGCACCACATTAGGTGCTGGTGAAGCAACATTAAGTGAAATATGCTTCTTTTGGTTACATTTAAAATCTGAAAATGATAGTTTTACCAAAATATATCATATTATAAAGAAATATTTATCATGTACATGATCCTGTTCTAGGAACCATGCCAGACTGCCCCCATTAAACTTGATGGAGCTGAGAAGATTAAAACTATATGGTGTATAGTGTACAGTGTATTTATAGTCTATAGAAAGGCAACAAGTTCCCCTGAGAAGGCAAGGCAGGAAAACTGAAAAATCATCATGAGTATACTTGGAACTCAAAGTCCATTTGCCATTTTGTGACTTCATTTCTTTAACTACAAAGTTGAGAGAATGTAGGTTACTTCTAATATTCCTCACAGGATATTACAAGGATTAAATAAGTAAAAGCATATTAATTACTTTGAGCTTTTAAGAAAATTACTATATAAATATTAGGTATTGTTGTTTGGTAGTATTACATAGAATCATGTTAAAGTCAAAAGCTGACTGGAATTATTCTAATGGAAACTTAAATCCCAAGATGAAAGCAGGGTAAATTGAATAACTAAATACATAACACACCCCTAATCAGATCTAGACAGAAGCTCAACTAACAGTGGAATTAATTGCATCACTGGAAGATGGCTCCTTAATAAAGGACATAATTTATACTATGTCTACTTTGTGTCTGTAAAGTTGGATTAAGTGTAAGGAAGAAGTCAATGTGAGCCCCACCTGGACTTATAAGTGTTTGTTTATTAGTTTGTATAGATAGGGTCTTGCTAAGTAGCTCAGACCATCCTCAAACTTACAATCTCACTTAGACCTCCAGTGGGATAGGAGGGATAGGATAATAGGTATATACCACTGTGCCTAGCTCTTGCCTCTCAGACTTTTAACTACTGGCATATCTGATGTATGCCAAGGTTAACATCAGAATTATTTTTTACCCTTCAGAGGTCAATTGTAATGAAGCACATTTGTCAATGATCCAAAATTTTATCTAACTTGTTTTTAACTTCTCTGTAAAAAAAAATCCAGACCTTTGAAAAATAAAATTTTTCAAGAAACTTGTATATCTAAGATACTTAAAGCTGAAACACTAAACACCAAAAAAAAAAAGAAGCTAAAACTAAAACACTAGACATATCTGTAAGCCGAGTAAGATCAATCAAATAAACTGTTCCATCCTTTCCACAAGCCCTAAGAGAAAAAGTTTTTTTTTTTAATAGGGAAATAGCATCTTATCAAGATCACAGTATTTCATTCTTTTGCTGTGTCTCTTTAATAAGAGGATAGAAAAGAACCAAGTAAAGCTTTCCTTTGTATCTTATACTTCCTCATTTATTTTCAAGAGGAGGGAATGAATTCTGGAGATGAATAAGGAGATTTTTGGCATCTATGAATGCAGCACCATGAAATTCTTTAATGCCAGGCATGGCTAAAGTTAAATGAAATGCTTTAGGAAAGGATTCTGACTACAAAGTAGCTTTCAGTTACAGCGGGAGAACTAAGAAAAAAAAAGTTACTTTGAAAAATACCAACTTCAACCAAACTTTTTAAGTTTCAAAGTGATGCAATCCATATTTTTTGGACCCCAAATTTTTAACAATGTTATGTGGATGATGAAAGCCTCATTGGGGGAAATAGGTTACTTGAAGTCTGTCCTCTAGGGCTATCTTGTTATGGGGTCCTTTCTTGTTACTACTTCTTACTTTTCCTTTCCTGTAACCACTTTTTGATTCTGCTTCCTGGCTGCCATGAGGTGAAGAACATCCTCTAGGAATCCAAGAAGTATAGACAAAAATCTCTGAACCACAGCATATTAAACTATTCCTCCCTTAAAACAAAATTACATTATTAGTATCATTTTTTATTGGTATCATTCTTTAGGACTTGAGTAGAGAACTCTATCTGAGTTGCAAGCAAAGCAGATGTGTTTTGCAATTATTAAAATCTAGTAATAAAACATGCTTATTTTTGAAGGTGAATTCATCTCTTCACAGTGGTGAATATTTCTAATTGAAGTTCTGAAGCACAAGAAAACTTAAAAATTCTATTTATTACTTAACCTTCTTAGAAATACATTCCAGTGTTTTAAATTACTTAAATTCAATTCTTCCTTTCACATAATGTTTATCTATTTTATTTTGGAAGATTAAAAAAATAAAAGTATGTTATCTTCTGGGAATTAATTTCACCTTTATTAAAGTTATAAATCAACAACCACCAACCACTGACTGAAATTAATATCCTAGTTCCTATGCCATGTCCACTTAACTTCCAATTCTATAGCACTTATTGGGGTGAAAAGAAGGCAATAGAATTTTGCTGTTTTTACAATATAGTTAAAATTCTCACTTTTGCTCCCTAGATTTCTCTTTCCCTCCCTACTTCTCTAGCTCCCCCCTCTTTACTCTCTCTCTCTCTCTCTCTCTCTCTCTCTCTCTCTCTCTCTCTCTCTCTCTCTCTCTGCAGGGATTATGATTTTTGAAACGTTTTATATGCTTGGTGACCTATTACTCAAACTCTAGTCAAGAAATACTAACATTTTTAAAGCACTCACTTTTTTCTAGACATTATTTCCATCATAGATGCTTTAATTTTTATTTTTATGTGTTTAGTTCTACAAGGTACTCAAAATAATGTAGTTTCTAGGACCCAAAAGAAAGGAAAGAAGAGAAAAGAAGAGGAACAATGGGAAGAAAGGGAACAAAAGAAAGAAAACAGCAAAAAAAAGAAAGGAGGAAAAGAAGGTAGGGAAGAAAGAAAAGCAAGAAGTAATAAAAAAAGAACACAATGAAAAATCTAACAAGACTTGATACCTTCTTTTTTATTCCTGAAAATGATCACAATAATTCTATGAAGAGATGTAAAAAGCGAGGAATAATAACTGGTGATCAGAGAAGTCTCAGATTTTGCATTTGGCTACTGCTATTTCCAAGAAACTAAGACCCTAAGGTCCTAGATTGGTGTAGATTTCCAGCTACCTTACAATAGCAAGTGGTTCCACAAAAGTCGTTCAGCAGAGTAATTCTGAGTCGCAGTTAAATTTCTTTCTTTCTTTTTTTTTTTTTTGCCAGTCCTGGGCTTGAGCTCAGGGCATGAGCACTGTCCTTGGACTTTCTCAAGGCTAGAGCTCTACCACTTGAGCCTCAGCACCACTTCCGGCTCTTTTCTATATGTGGTACCAAGGAATCGAACCCAGGTCTTCGCGCATGCTAGGCAAGCACTTTAACCACTAGGCCAAACTCCCGGCCCCCACAGTCAAATTTCTTAATCACTTGTTTCTTTGAATTTCACTTGTGAAGTCTATATGCTTCTCAACCCCTGATGTATTGATAGGGATCTGCTTTAAAAGGATTCTCTTACAAAATGTACAGTTTTTAATTTTGTACTTTGATTTTCTCCCTAGTTTAGCACTGGGACTGAGTTTTTTTGAGAAGTAAATTCACAAAGAAACCACTTTTTATTTACATGTATCATGATCTCTTTTCCTTTCCTTTTTTTTTTTTTTCCACTCCTGGTGCTTGCACTTAGTGCCTAGGCATTGTCCCTGAGCTTCTTTTGCTCAAGGCTAGCACTTTTCCACTTGAGCCACAACACCACTTCTGGCTTTTTTCTGTTTATGTGGTACTGAGGAATCATGCATGCTAGGCAAGCACTCTACAATTGAGCCACCCTTCCAGCTCCCATCATTATTTTCAGTGGAACAGGTTGACATTACCTAACCCATGTTTGAATATCTAAGCAAAAATTTGTCCTTGTTTGAACATCTAAACAATTATTTCCAAATTGTCTTCCCTGTCATCTCCTTGAATATGACAATAGCATATTTAAAACAGGATAAAATACTTTTTGCAAAGACTCTGGAGGGTAAGGCATTCTCCTTTCCAGTTTAACCACAGTGAATGACGTTTATATCTAAACCTGAAATTCTATTCTATTCTATTCTAGTCCATTCTATTCTATATGTGTACAGATTTCTCTCTTTTATCTCCATTTTTAAATTATAAGTATCTATACAGCAAGTATTTAAAACTTTCTTGTTAAGGAAGAGACATATATGTATGGATTCTCTATTTTAAAGGGCCACCTGGTAGAATTCTAAAGATGGAAAGAATAAAGTTCAGGTTGTTTGAAAGTATATCAAAGAAAAAAAATTGGTTCCCAAATGATAGATGGTAGCTATTCCAAGCTAAATTATTCCACATTTCCTTCAGCTACTGGTACTTCATCTATTATTAGTACTAACAGTTTTGTAAACCTCAGGCCAACAATCATAGAAACTGAGAGAAGCCCATCATGGAACAATCAATCCTAGTCAAGCTGAAGAAACTCCATCTGCGTTTCTTCCAATCTGAATCACAAACAGTCCACACCCATCATGATCCCTCTTCAAATAATTTCTTCATTTACCTGTGTGGCACTTCCTGAAAGTAAGAAATGGGCTTCACTGGATGAGCTATTATCTCATTAGGACTTGAGAGGGAACCAAACTGGCTGGAATGCTTTTCACAATCCCCTTTCCTATCCCCTCTCCACTTACCATAATGTGGACACCATTCACACTGTTTGCCTTTTCTCAGTTTCTGTGTTGCCCAAGACAGTCAGATAAGCACCTTAAATGATGACTACCTCTCTACATTAGCTTTCAAAGCCACTAACAACTTTTCCATGTTTGGCAACTGAGGTGTGATAGAAATGTTGACAGTGTAAAGCGAGAACTAAGTCACCAGAAGTTTTCAAACAAATGAAAATCTTCCAAAGGTTCTCCAAGAACCCCTTGCTTAGGAGTTTTTATCCACAATTCTATTCAAAGCACACATGATTTGCAAAGTAAAATCTATTTCCTTCATATCTAGTCAGCAGGGATATCAAAAACAGTAAAAAAAGGTATACATAACGGGATTTTTTTGGTTTCATGTTAGCTTTCAAATGAATATTGTTTTGCCCTTTTTCTCCTTTAAGACTCTCCACAAAAGTCACATAATTTCTGAATTTGATATCCTAGATGAATTGAAAACATCAACTTTCAATGACAAGCACAATAACTGTCTTTAGAGGGGGAGATCAAAGCATAACTTTTCCCTTCACCCTGTTGTATGCATTCATGCTGCTCAGGGCTCATTTGTAATAGTGTAACTGCAAGTAGAGAGACACAGCCAGAGTTCTTCCTGTGACAGAATGAGAACAGATAGATATTACATTTCAGCTCAGGAGACTAAGAGGGGAAAAACAATAAGAGGGTTTCCTAAATATTTGCTTCATTGCAGGGCACTGCTCAGTTTTCTTTGGCCGATTGATGGAAAGGCTGTTGCTGAACAGGCTTTCAGGTGTAATATGCAGTTATACCACAGCAATTGCTGTGTCTTGCTAAGTCAGTGAAAAATTCCATCCTTCTGTGGACTCCTAGAAAGAGTGTGGTGAGTGTGTTTCCCACCAATACCATTCTTGATTGGCTAGGAAGGGATGGATATTCTGAGAGATTTATTTCTCCAAAGGACACCAGAATAAACTTAAAATGCCTTTACACCGAAAAATCACGGGGAAAAGGAAAGTGCTTACGCTAGCCATATTTTTAAAAATATTCAATGGGATAGTGAGAACAGTGGAGCACAGTGTCATCATCTTCCATTGTTGCCTGCAAGCATGCGAGCACTCAGAACATTTTCCTCTTTCAAAACCTACTGTGTGCCTATCTTGATCAAGATGAAGAAACTACAACAGTGAGGAAATGGGCAATACAGCTAAGCATGTCAACTTCATTTTGACTGGGAAGGACATAAACAAAAGAGATATATAAAGCAACACTGCAGAGCAGAGATGGTGTTATAGATAGAACAGTGTGACTATAAGTAGAAATAAAAGCATTGACCATGTATGGAACTAGGACAGCAATCCAGAGAGACACAACAGATGAAAAGGTCATAAGGAAAGGAAGAATATAATATACTTCAAAAGTCATAGCCCAGAGGAAAATGGTTCTTGGTTGTTTCCATGGTTTTTTGTTGATGTTGTTGCTGCTGCTGAAGTTTTTAAAAAATAATTGAGCCTAATAAATAGCTGTGAGTAAAGGAACAAGCGTATATATAAACCAAGTATAGATGAATTAAACATAGTAATCAAAAATTAATCTGTCATTTCAGACATTTTTGGAGAGAACAGCTTATTTGTATATGAAGTTTTAATCTAATGTATTTTCCCCCTGTGCATGCCTGAAAAACCCCTTTCAACATGATCTGAAAGGTCTATATTTTTCCTCTTGATTTAGATGATTTTCTCAAATATACTTTCCAAATGCATGTTGTTAAGATATATACAAATACCTAGTATTCAATCTTCATAGAAAAGTCTTCCTCTTGCAAGGTTTTGATTTTAACTTCAGTAGACGCATGGATGGCAGCAAATCAACTCCCTCAGGAGCAGGTATAATCATGCCAGGCTTCATCCAAAATGCTTCAAGAATCTACTGATGTAGGACTCTTTTTTGGTGGCATTTTTTGCTGCCTGATGATAGAACCCCTAGTTAGGGGAAGACCACCTTGCCTGTGTTTAGAGCAAAGCACTGCTTGAGACTATCAAGCTCTGGACAGTACTAGCAGAACGACAGGTTTGAAGTCTGGGATACCTCCTTTTTTAAGTCTGCACCTCTTCTACATGCTGAATAAAGTAAGTTTCTTTTGCTTTCTTGATTGGTTTTATTTTTTTCCAAAAGCATAATAACAAACAATGGCCAAACAATCAGTTGGATCACTGCACAGACAACCCAATGTGATCATGAAGATCACATCTGGTTATTTTATCCACTTAATCACCCCACACAATCAATCACAAAGAACTTTGATTCATCTCGAAAACTTCCAAACAGAAACCTGATGGAAAACAGTTAATCCGAGGTGCACACATATAGGAATATATGATGAGTAAAATATAAACACCAGAGAATATTTCTCATTGTGCCACTGGAAGAGATCACCCCATAATATATACTATTTTACTTTCCTTGTGCTTTTTCTTGTTCACTCTCAGCTTGTATTCTCAAAAGGTTGATTAAAACTGATGTTTCACGAACAGAATTGTACTTTAGACACATTAAAATGCTGCATTAGCTAAATTTTAAAGCTTATAATCAATTAAATCCCCTTAAACATGTCTCTAGCATAGAGCTGGAATTGCATATAATAATTTTGCTTAAAAGTGAGGCTTTGTTGCAAATTCTGTGTTTCCCACATAATTTGTAACAATTTTTTAGTAAAACTAAATTTGTGGTCAGATTTATTCATGAAAAACATCCAAGAAAGTCATTTGTCTGTTTTTAAAAAATGGAGGGATGTAGGTTTTTTTTCCCTGATCAAATAAGTTGGAACCAGAGGGGAAAATGTAGATGTAAGTTCTCTAGCATGCATATTACCTTTTCCAAGGAATTTGACTGTAATGTGACTGAATATATTCATGTGCACTACTTGGTAAAACTATTTTTGTTAAACGTGTGTGTCAAGTAAACATCATTTATGTCTCTCTCTTATCCATATTTATCCTCTCTAGCTAAATCTTTCTGATATACTCTTTCTAGGTTACCTGCAGCTGTGTCAAATCTCCCAGAACCCAGTCGATCCCATTCTTTCACCTTTGCAAATAATCTGCCTCTTGGCTTACACACAGAAACCTTTTATTTTTTAGTCCTTTTTATACTACAAACACCAATGCTTCTTTGAGGAAGATATATACCTACATTTATATACTTACTTATACATCATATCTATTTAGTTTCACTTATATTTTATTAAGCTCATAGAAGGAAAATAAAATGAGTTCCAAAGTTACATGAAGCTTGGAAAAGAAATCAGTTGTGCTGATGATACTTAATGAGTGAAATGTAATTGAACAAACAACAAATGTGCATAATTTTAGTCACCGAGAATGTAAATTTTAACAAATTTTACTTTCTGAGATCTCTTTTGCATTCACAGTTAGACTCTATCTCACTCTTTCTAAAGAGATTTTCATTGCAGTTAGTTATCCAGGGAATGTACCAAAGTAGGGTCTGAATATCATCATAAAATAATACCAGCAAAATAAACATCAGGAATCAAAAGTACTGAGGGGTGGGATCTCAAGGGAGAGTGTAGACAAATGGAGAGAGGAAGGGAGGATGCAGTTATAAATGAAAAGTATATTATATAATTTTTTTTAAATTGAGGGAATGGGTGGGGTTGGAAGAAATGGGGAGAATGATGAAAGGGGTGGCATTGATCAGAATGCATTGTATTCTATAGTTTGTTGAAAGGCAACTCTTCCTCGCAACTATTTAAAGATGAAAATAAAACAACACAGCAAAATACTGAAGATAAAGTAAGTAAAATAAATAGTATTTGCTGAATTAAATAATAACCATAGCAATGGACAAACCTAATTCTGATGTAGTTTTGTAGGATAGGAATCTAATTTGAAATTTATGCATCTACCTAAAATGCTTTTTGGGACAATTTTATAGTTATAAAATTATGAATTAAATCAACATTTAATGTGACTATCAACAGTCCCATTGAATTACTATATCAAAACATTTTTTCACAAAATTAACTGGCTTAGAGTTATTAAAAAAAGAATGAAAAATGTGTTTGAAACCAGTGATCAGTTTCTCATTGTTTTTCCCCAAATTAAAAGGAATAAAACTGAATCCAGGCCCTATGAACAACAAATCAAAGGAACAAAATTGTAAGTTCCTAGCAAAATTTTCTCTGAGTTAAATAAAATAAACTTCCTAATCTGAGCATAGATTGGTATTTTTTAAATGGTTGAGCTATAAAGAAAAACTCCTAAAAATAGAGGTTTATGGTGGAAATGACAGCATTTTACCTCTGAAAGCTGGAATGGTGTCCTCTTACAGATGCCTCAATCAAAACACAGGAAAAAAAAAAGTGATATGATGCCATGCTCCATGCATCCTGGCAAATTTTGCAAAATTGCAAGCAACTCAATTACACAACATCTTACTAGGCAATGCATAAAAAATGAATTTAATCATTCTGTGGTCTGGGTTGCATTCAATACTGAAATCTTTTTTTTATTGAACTCCGCAACAACAAAGAATTACAAACTTTCAGATCACCATCTTTGAAGTTGGAAAGAGCCCTGACCGTACTGTGATTGTCTGATACTGAAAAAGGACAAAGAACAGAATGTAGTATTCTATCCTGAATTTGGGCTGATCTGAGAAACTTGAGAAAAGTACTATGAAGGAATTTCGATACAGAATGACTGTATAGGTTATTTGATCTTGCTTCTGAGACTCAATTTAACAAACCTGTTTCAGATTAAACAGCACTTCATTGCTTTCTTTTTACTTTTTTTCTTGAACATAAAAATACTTCTACAAATTCAAAAAAAACAATTAGAGTGGAAAGAATAGAATTATGAAACACATGTTTTATCTATATAATATAAATAGAAAGTTCCTGAGATTTGAATAATCCAAGCTTTACTCAGAACACTGGTTCTAACAGTATCAAATCAAACTATGGGAACACAAAGTCTTTCTATGTGTGTCTTCAGTGAGATCCATGCCCTGTACATAATTCAGCCCAAACCAGAGGAAAGATATTGTCTCAGATAATTATAAATCAGTTTAAGAAGTCAACATTATAGGGTTTTCCTTGATTTCAAGTTCAAGTTTTAGAGAATGTTGACCTTATATTTGGTATTTAAAAATTCAGCCTGACTGCAGTTAAATTACCAACATAACTACACCAAATAAATTCAACTTATATTTATGTAAATTTTATATAAATCTTCAACTACATAGATCCCAAAATGTACACAAATGCTTTTGCTATACATATATTTGTGATTTTCTGGAACAAATGTATAAGTATAATATCTATATTGCTTGTCCATGTAGTATAGGATATATAAAACTAAATATAATTATATTTTTTCAGAAAATAAATGTATATGGTCTTAAATAATACAGTGATTAATATTAATTGCTCATGGTTGAAACTTTCATTTTTATTTCAAGAAATGAGTTAAAACATAAATGTCCTTGAGACTGTATAGAAGTATTTAAACATATAACTTTAGAGTTTACTTGTTAGCAAATGCAAGATTGTGAAAATGTGGTAGTATCTTCAGTGTGATAATTTCTTCAAACATACTTAATACATGTAATTAAATAAAGCAAAAACAAAGGATGTGTTGATTGTACAACAGTAAAGAAAAAATTACTATCAAGTTCAAAAAATAACCCTAGGATAACAAAATGTACATATTTTTGTCCCTATTACTTTGAAAATTTAATAGCACTACTTTACATTACACAGGTGTTGTTACTCATTCTTTTGGAATTAGTATCAAATTTATAAGTTAAGAGTTTGAACTGAAAAATTGTTGACTTAAATTAAATCCGGAATTATCTTTTAAACTGAAATGCTGTGATCTAAAAAGTCAATGTTTCATGTTTTATAAAATCATTTTTTGTGGGGGGGTCAAAGAAGGGGTACAGAAATGGAGGGAGGAAGGGTGAACAAATGCAGTGGTGTTATTCTGTATGCACTGTGTGGAAAATGAACTATGGTCAGGGACTGAAAGGAGAAACTGGAAAAAGCAAAGGCGGAAGTGACTGTCCAAAAATCAAGGTACTCTTTACCTGACTTATGAAATGGTAACTCCTTTGTGCAGCACCTTAATAATAATAACAAAATTATACTAAAAGTAAAAAGGCCAAATAAGAATCCTTTGCTTAAGTGAACATTGCCAGAGCAAAACAACATAAAAATACACCACATATACAAAACATGCATTAATAAAAGGAGGGTGCAAAAGGACCTCCAGGATATAGAAACAAAAGCCATATAATGAGTGATTGTTGTCCTTAATGTACTATGTTATCTCTCATCTCTTTTGCTGTCCCTTGGTTATCTCACATTGTTACAGTATTTCACCTTGTTATCTGATATATTTTATAAATGCTTTTTTGGTTATTTGAAGTCGGATAGGGGAGGGAAATGGGGACCAAGACATGAGAAAGGGTATCAAAGTATGTGAAGTAATGCACCTTCTATCTGGTGATATAATGTAACCCTTCTATTAATTACAATAAAAATATATGGAAAAAATAAAATAAAAGGAGGGTGCAGGTTTAGCTGTGTCTCCAGGAAAGAACACAGCAGGAAGCAGAGCCGTGCTGGCACCTAGTGGAAGAAATCGGTAGGACAGTTGTTCACCTTGGCTCTCAAAAGCTTGTTGGGAAAAGAACGATCACATTTTAATTATTTTAATCTATGCTTTCTATCACACATATTTGAAACAAAGGCAAATAAAAATATCTAGAGTAATTCAGCCTAACTATACAACCAAATGTTATGATTTTAATTTTCTGCAAGGACAGAAAGAAAATTTGGAAGGTTGGAAGTGGAAAGGAATGAGACCAGCTGTGGTGAAAAAAATATATAACCAAGTAAATATGAGAATTGTGCAACTTTCTTTTCCATTGATATGTTCTGCCAAACATGGTCACACTAGTCTATTCTCTGTGAAGCAAAGAATTTTTATGAAATCAAGTGATAGGCTATTTGAAGTTATGGCTCTATTTGGGACATAAGTCATCAAACACTACTTAGCATTAAATTTGAAGTTTTCAAATGACAAAATGCTGTATGAAAAACTAGAGTTACATTTTCTTCATGATGCTTTTTAGTAGGGGGCAAGTTTAGATCTGAGTCATACCTACCCGAAACCCATTTTGGGGGGGACTGTGGCTCTGGCAGACAGCTTCTGTTTTAGAAGTAAAGCCACAATCAATTTGATCTGAGAAAACAAAGGTAGAATGATGGCTAGTTTATTGTTATTACTACTATTTTCCAAGGAGAGTCATATATCAGCCAAGCCCATCAAGTAAACTGTACGGTCTTCTCTAATTGTGAAAAATCTATGGTTTCCCAAGGAAAGGCCTTTATTATGTGGGTATGGATATGGATTTGAGTTCACTGTTTCCATTAGCATTTCATGAACAGCATCTATCTCTAATTCATGGTGTTTGGGGAATGGTTAGTAGCTATTTTATGATGAGACACAGAAGGGTCAAACATACAAAGGTGAAATTAAGACACCATGATAAGTTAAGAGTCAAATTTTTCATAAATGAATAGATTAATAAACTTCAACAGTCTCATTATTTACCATAGTTTTGCTTTACTTTATTAAGCAGTTAAATGGTTTAAGAAAGCTGGCTTAAATTGTTACCTAATATGTGAAGGGAGAGTCTAATCTTCACATTCCTTCCTATTAACCATTCTATCATCTTTAACTCTGGAGCAATCTATTTGGTGGGGGTGTGTGCACATGCCAGTCCTAGAAGCTGGACTTAGGGTCTGGAAAGCACTGTCCTTGAGCTTTTTTGTTGTTTAATTTCAAGGATAATACTCTGACACTTGACAGCTCCATTTCTGGTTCTTTTTTTTTGGTGTTAAATTGGAGATAAGAGTCTCTAGGACTTTCCTGTCCAGGCTGGCTTCCAATAGTAATCCTCAGAATTCAGCTCTGAGTGTAGCTAGGATCACAGGCATGAGCCACAGTGGCTGGCTGCAGCAATTCATTTTTATTCTATTGTATTTACCTGGTATCTGTTCCACTCAATCATGTGCCTAAAGTTTACCTTATATACGTTGTGGATATTAAGTTTTAAAAATTATTTTGCCTAATATGATTGAATTTGCTTAATACCATGTTCCAGACATCTAGAGGTTTATTTCGGGTTATATCGACTATTTTAGGTATCATATTGTTGGAAGGTTATTTCTAACTCTAGGTATGTCCCCAGTGGAATATGTAAGAAAACAGTGCTTCTTATATGATTGATTCAGAGAAATGCCAGATAACCCACCCACTGATACAGTCCCTCTGGACTCTATGTAGCTTACATAGTACCAGACCTCAGAGACCTGCAGTCTAATTACAATGTTTCTTCAGAAATGAGAACAGAATGTGAGTCTGACATCATTTGTGGTACCTTCCAGTTAGTGAGTACCCTGTATTCAAAAGGCTGGTTGAGAAACCTATTGGTCACATGTCCCTCAACAAGTCTGATGAGTTGATTGAAAATAGTGTATATAGTAAGATGCCTTTTATATGAAATATGAAAAATATCACCACTAAGTTTATAAGAGAAGGAATATTGGAGAGAAAAAAGGAAAAAGATTGGCTCAAACTCATTGGCAAGAAAAGGATATTCCAAATCCCTCTGAAATCTGAGTTCTCACAAACAAAATTTCTATCCTATTCCCACTCATTTCATCACAGAACTGTGGAGGCCTGTGGAGAATAGGCAGAGGTACAGGCAGAGCAGACTGTTTCTAGTGGATCTATTGCCAGGCTTACGTCCTGATGCCTGTCTACATGTTACCAGGTGCTATGGGGCAAGAACAAACCAAATCCAGAGTTTTCAGTAAATTGGGGAGGAAACACATGTAGCAAGTAGCAGGAAAAAGAGAGATTGTTATGGAAGTCCAGCCTTTAGCCTGGGGTAGAAATCGGGGTGAGAAGAGGTCAGCAAAGACTTCATGAACGGGTAGTCAGGATTTTGAGAGTTGGCTAGGCTTTCAGTAAATCACATTGGGGAGAAACCAAAGTAGCAGAAGAAAACTTTACAGATGGTGACAAGACATCTTTCTGCTTTAGGCAGAGGAGAGACACATCTGCCCCACAGTCTTCTGATTGAGAAGGGTGGAGTCCAAGTATGAACAAGTGACTGTGACTGGTTTATTTTAGTACAGACAAAAACAGTGCACATTTGTAAAGTATTCCTAACCACAGAACACATGCATGGCCCCATCAGCAAAGATAAATGCCATGTTTCTCCCTTCTCTGTCCAGCTTATCCTAGCTGTCCTTTTTTTCAGTACAATGAGCACTACTTCAGAAGCCAAACTGACTAAAATACAAACAAATAAAAAAAGGAAACCAGAAAGGGATCATAAAATTAGATCCTATGCCTGCAACCTGATTCTACCATCATACTTCTAGCTTTTTGTGCGTGAATCAATTCTAAATTTCTAACTGGAATGCATTATGCTTTTTATCATCATAACTATTATTGCTATGATGATGCCAAATAATATTAATTTCTCCAGAAAATTAGTCAGTCTTCCCATTTTAACCAAAAACTCCAACCAAACCAAAAGAAAGAGAAGCATTCTTTCCTCTGATTCAAATAAATATCTTTTACTTCTTAATGTTTACCAATAAAAATGAAACTCCATAGTTAAATAAGAGCAATAGGAACTCTAGAAAAAAGCTTACTCTGTTTTCAAATGTTACATTGATATTAACAGACATTCCGTATTATGCATCTATTTTATACATCTCCCTGCCTGGTATAATTCAAATTAAGAAAAAGATGAGCTCAATACTGGGTCAGGGAAACTTTTCTTCTATAAATCCTCCTTTCAAAGATCTCATCACAATTCTGAGCTGGCCAATTAATTAAAATCCAAGTAAGTCAGTTTTGTTTAACAACAGTCCAGCAAAGCAGTCTAATGGAAGATGGTCCCCTCTAGAATCTTGATACCTCCATTTTGTCAGCTTGTCATAGACTGGCCATAAAATGCAACTTGACAGATCATGGAAGTGAATTATTAATTCAAACCAGTCTTCACTCACACCAGGCTCAATATTTTATGCATATTCACTAGGCACAATATTATATTTTCAATTATTCTTGTAGTAGTCCTATTTTGAAAAAAAATGATAATTTTTGGTAACAAGTTTTTAAATTCTGAAAACTTACTTTATTTTTAAACCCTCCTCACCCACCGCACCCTGAGATAATAAAAGTTCCTAAAAGTCTTTAGTACTTTAGACTTTTGGTGGTTTCAACTCTAACCTTTTAAAACAGCCTATAGGTGATAATGAAATGCATACAAGAATGAGAAAGCAAATCCAATTGCATCTACCTGTACAGCTCAGCTGCACACAATTAACAATAAACAGGCAATCTTAAGTCACAGCATTTCACTGGAAATGGGGCAGAACTTGTGTATTTTAACAACTTTTTACTACTAGCAAACCACTACAGCATTTATTTTACTTTTTCAAAGAAGACCAGAGAAGGTTCATAATTTAAACTAAAGGCTCTTTCAGCCTTGAAGACAAAAAGCACTTCTGCTTGGCACCTGAGTAATAACGTGGGATGTGTACAGGTGAATTAAGAGGACTGGACTCACAGACAGTCTTTGGCTGATGTGAAATGTCTGACTCCTTTCTAGCTCAAGCTCTGCAATCATTTATTATCCAGCAAATAAATCCTGGTTGTTGCTTTTCACAGGCACAGTGGTGGTCCCTAATTTATGATTTACCATGTCTGCTCTCAAATGGATGTCAGACGGTTACAAAATGCTGTCTTTTATATGCAGGTACACATCTTCTCTACTTTAGGTATGATTTATTTTTGCCACAAAATCCGGAGAATTTTGGTCAGCTATCCACATTTTCTCTCTCCAAAGTCACATTCAAACACATTTTAGAAGGTACTTTATATTAAACAATATGTATCTTTACATATAAAGCAAGGACATCTCAGGTTTTATTGAATTAGTAATATAATATTCATTTTTCCCTCTTAGACGCGACAGTTTTAAGACTTATAAACATTTCACCCAAAACAATATTTAGACATTACTGTATTGTTAATGATAGGTATGTGGAAATAAATAGCAAAAGTAACCCAAGAAAGGTTGGTAGTAAGATATTTCTTTTTCTTCTAAGTAAAGATTATGATTATTATAAAGTATGAATGCTTTAGAAAAGTAAATTATACTTCAGTAAGGACTTCAGCTCTTAGGAATCTTCCAACATACCACTTAAGAAGTATTAGTTCATGAGTAATTATAATTTCAAATATATATATATATCACATGCATTCAACTACAAACAGCATTAGAAGTACTGTCTCATTATAACACATATCAAAAGTCAAAAGTTCCAGGGCTGGGAGTTTGCTTAGCATGCACGAAAACCAGGATTCAATTCTTCGGTACCACATACATAGAAAAAAGTCAGAAGTGGTACCGAGGCTCAACTGGTAGACCTCTAGCCTTGAGAAAATCCAACGACAGTGCTCAGGCCCTGAGCTCAAGCCCAGGACCATATATATATATATATATATATATATATATATATATATATATATATGTCAAAAGTTCCAAATTTTAGAATGTGCCATCTTGACTATCAAAGATAATGTAAGGAAAAATAATACCTTGATTTTTTATATAGAAGCATAATTTCTGAGATATGGTAGCTCAAGTCCAGATGCTGAATTGATATGCTTGTCATTCTCAGCAGACATGACATATAGGTCTATCATAGTATGATATTACTAACAGGTCTGCATTCAAAGAATGCAGCTTCTGTTTAGGTGCTGGTGGCTCGTTCATGCCTGTAATCTCAGCTACTAAGTAGGCTATGATCTGAAAGTGACTATTTGGAGTTAAACTGATAGAAAGGACAGAAAAATCTATTGGAGTCTTATCTCAAATTAAGAGTAAAAGGTGGTAGTTATTTAAAGAAAGAATTCATGGTTATATTTCCATACATATTTACAATATGTTCAAATCAATCTCATATCTTATATTGCTCCTTTCTTTCTTTCCCTCTTCCTAAAACTGTTTCAACAGGTTTTGTAATTGGTTTATTACTTAGCATAATGGCTCTCAGTTCCATTGTGTGTTTGTGTCTTGAACACAAAAGCTTGGTGAAAGTTCCCAGATACTGAGTTTAACCCTCAGTAGCAACACACACACACACACACACACACACACACACACACACACACACACACACACAAACACACAGGGATGGGGGAAACTATTCAACAGTGATACAGGTGGTAGAGACAAACTAATAATCACTTAATAAAAACTTGATTAGAAATAGTAAAAGTAACTTGATAGCTAGCAAAATATCATAAAATAACCAATATTAAAAATATGAGTAAAGTTACTCCTAGGTATTACATATGGTAAAAAGTCTGGCTTTCTAATTCCTTAGCTCTAGTTATATTTCCAAATATGTCTACCAAGTGGTAATTGAATATCTGAAATATGACTCATCAGAATAGAGACATACTGTGGGTTTTAAGCACATTCCAATTTCACAGAATTATTGCTAGAAACAGAACACAAAATACTTAATTCATATTTCAATTGATTACATATTATATTAATAGTTTGAATTGGTTAAATAAAGTGAGATGTATTATTGAAATCAATTTCATCTGTTTCTACTATTTTCAAGTGGCTACTAAAATTTTAAACTTAAAAATGTGGTTTGCATTAGATTTCTATTGGACAACACTTGACCTTATAAGATCAAAGTTTCCAAATATGAAAACTGATTGAGAACCTACAAATAACTCTATGTATGATAAAGAAACTGAGTGACTGAGTGATGAGCTCTGAACTGGCTCATACATAGTCTCAGAATATCTTAAAGGCTAAAGTCTGACTATGAGTCATTTTTCTTCCTAAAATGTCTCTCAAAGGCTATATAATTACTTATCATACTCACCACACTCAAAAGTACTTTTCTTTGAGAACAGTTTCAAAAAATCTTTTTCAGTCTTTGAGATGTAACAACCTTTCATTTTGATATGCAGTGATCTATACAATCATTTTCATTTTCCTCTTGACTTTGATGATAGAGATGCCTCCAAGACCTAATTTTTGTGTACTTTGGAAAATGTATGTATCTCAATGAAGATTTTTGAATTCAAATTGTAAGCTATTTGCAAAGTAAACAAATCATGGTAAAATGATTTCAGTGTCCAACAATGGATGAGAACAATTATGGTACATATTCACAATAGAATACCATTCAGCCGTGAAAAAGAATGCAACTCTGTCATTTTAACAGGACCAATGGAATTAAAGACCATTATGCTAAGGAATAAACCAATTACAAAATCTGTTGAAACAGATTATATGTATTTGTATGATGGAAGTCAAATAAATATGTTCTTTGTATTTCAGAGTGGTAGAGAAGAGATGTTGGTAAAGAAATTAACTTCAGTTAGAGAGAACTAATTTCAAGAAATGTACTGTATATCAAGATGACATAGTGACAGTGTACTTTTGAAAAATGTAGAGTATATAAGGTGCTCTTGACACAAAAATGAGTGTGTCTGTGGTACTGGTAGTGGTAGCTCATGCTTGTAAACCTTGTTACTCAGGAGACTGAGATCCTGACATTTGTGGTCTGAACAGAAATCTCCATGAGACCCCCATCTACAAAATAATCAGCAAAAAACTGGGCTGGAGTCATGGCTCAAATAGTAGAGTGAAAGCTGAGAAAGGGTAAGGTCTGGATTTTAAACTCTGGTATAGGTTAAAAATGATGACTATGAGACTGTGACATTTATTAATTAGCTAGATTTGACCATTCTACTATATATGTATACATGTATATGTATATGTGTATATTATAAATATACATATATCACAGTACTTGAAGACATCAAAAGTTATGTGATCATATGACCAAGGCTAGCAACTGTCAATTTCATTGGTTAATTAAATATTTTCCCTCATGTTTGGGTAAGAACTTGTTGGTACTAATACAAAACATAGTAGAGTTATGCTATCAAGGTTTAATTATTGATCTTTATTACTGTTCTTACCAAGGCCTTGGATGTAAGGCTCAAAACCATCAGGTTTTGATTCTGGAGTTCTGTTACAGGTTCAGGCCACATTGAGGAAAATTGCCTTTTCAGATGAATGGTAGGTGTTAGAAAATCCCACCTAGTTCAGAAATTACTTCACAATGAGGCAGGTGGATTTTGGAATCTTTTTATGCTTATGATAGAAACATAAACCCATTTATTGCCTAAGTACAGCTCACTGATGTATTTTACACATTCATCCATTCACCCATTTACCCAGACTGCATAATTCTGTCTTTGATATTGACCCTTGGTTAGTTTTTGGTATGCGTGGTTGACCATTACAAGTTCAAACCAATGATAAAAAAGGGAATGCATACAAAAACCCTGTTACATTTTGGCTTTCCCTCTAAGTGTATTACTGTGAGAACACAGATCCTACTTAAACTTATTTTTCCAGCTTGACTTACCTTTTAAAAAGTAAGTACCTTGATTTACTAGTCTCTAACTATAGCCAGAATTGGGAAAAGAGGTAGACCTAAGCAAAGGCCATCTCCAATATCATCTCTATGCTTCTCAAACTTCTAGATTTCATAGGTCAGCACATTTGTTTTTGTTCTCAGAAATAACAAATTTGGGGCAAACAAATTAAATTATCAGCATCTACTTTCCTCATTATTTCCTGAAAGAAAGGAAAAATTTCATAGCACAGGAAAAGAAAGGACAGAATCTTAATGATGAAACTTCTTCAAGAAAATAACAGCTCCATAATGGATAGGTGTGGATTTAGTCATCAACAATTCACAATCACTGGATTTGCATTTTAAAGAGCTTCCCTTACTCCTATTCCATAGAGGTCATTTTCTCTAAAACTTTGCTCCTATTAACTCAATTTTAGAAGCAGTCACATTGTACCATATAGTTGTTTATTTCTGCATATCTTCATCATACAAAAATAGGGATTTTTTTTATCTTCTGGCTTTATCATCTAACACAACAGTGTCTGGAAATGTTTTTGCTTAGTGAACAACTGAGTGAAAAAATAAAGAAATGCAAATCCAGTTACACTAAACATACCTTGCTTCAATTTCATAAGTTAGCCTGTTTTTATTTTATTTTGTTTTCTAACTGTGGAAACAAATGGCTAATTAAACCTGATGTTTACTACAAAGTAAGCGAATGTCTGAGACATTGATCTTATCTACCCTTAGGAAAACAAGGCACATACTGCACAAAAACACAGAATCAGTTCAGGTTTGTGTGTGTGTGTGTGTGTGTGTGTGTGTGTGTGTGTGTGCGTGCATGCCAGTCCTGGGGCTTGAACTCAGAGCATGTGCTCTATTGTTAAACTTTTTTGCACAAGGCTATCTATCATTCCACCACTTCGAGCTATAATCCCACTTCTAGCTTTTTGGGTAGTCAGTTGGCGATAACGTCTCATGACTTTTTCTGCCCAGGCTGGCTCTAAACCAGCCTGAGGTCTTCAGATCTCAGCCTTCTAAACAGCAAGTATTACAGGCATGAGCCACTGAACTGCCCAGCAATTTAGAACTTCTGATACAGACTTTAAGCTGTCTCAGGAACTAAGACTGCATTTTTCTTTCCTTTGTGCTCATACTTTAAGAAGTCTTGTTTTAGGTACAATGAATGAACGTTAACCAGAATCACAGTGGAGTTAACAATGGTCTTAATTCTTAAGAAGTAGTGAAGATAATGAAGTGGGAAGTAGTCTGAGTTTGTGAGGAGAAAAGGGGTGATTTATTATTTGTTGCTCTTAAAGGTTCCTATATTTATATAAGTTCTTGACTATGGTTTCTTGAAAAGTAGAATTCCTGTCTTAATTTTACTACTCTATTATTAAATGCAAATGTTCACCTAAATAAATGATAGGATTTTCATTCAGAAAACGTACAACAGATGCCACCATTAGAAGACTAAAAATGTCTAGACCTAAAAAAATATCCTACCACTTTCCAGGTCCTTAGATCTCACAAAGCTCAGAAAACATGTGCTATGTTAATTATGGGGAATAAAAACAAAGCAAGTATAAAAAATAGGAATGAGTCTCTAAAATTGCAACAATAAATATAAGACCCTCCTTTTTATCCATTCCACAAGAGTGTGGTCTTGAGCTAAAAGACCATACCTCCTGTAGTCTGGGTTTAGTTTCAATGTTGTCATCTTTCAGGTATGAAGAATGGGGTATTCAAGACTTCTCTCAAATGACTGGGTGTGTGCAGAGTATTTAGAGTTGGTTACTCATCTGGCATCAAGCTAGAGATATTCATGTTCTCTGCATCCTTCACTGGTGGTGTGGAATTTGATTTTTATCATGTTTTCAATTCTACTTTGCCTGTACCTATTTATTTCTGAAGAATCAGTTGTCTGTATTATGGTCCATGTCTGAGTACTGCTTTTGGTTTTCAAGGGTTGAATGTCAGGAAATATTTCGTTTGTGATAACAAGATGTTCTATAAGCTATTACTAATCAACCATGTGCTTGAACTTTAAGATATTTCTTAGTCATCCACTACTGAATTTCATATAAATACAGTAATCTCTGTGCAAATGGCAATATGTGCAGAATAATAAAATTGAATTACTCATTTTCTTTTGTAACCCAAATCTTCAAATTGTTCATAACCATGAAAATGGCAAAAATATCTAATCAACCTGAGTGATAAGGATATATGGCCAGAAAGAGGAATACAACAAAAACAAATAAGAGCATAAAACAGGATGTAAAAGTTTGTAAAGATTTAGCTTCAAACTAAAACTGTGTGAATTTTTGACTAATGAAAATTTATATTCAACATGTGACAAATCTACCAGAATAAACAAAAGACCTTAAAATATTTTTCTCTATTTTTATAATAGAAACAACTGGCCTAGAATTTTATTGTTCTTTACTGGCAGAAATAAATACTGGCACAAAGTTGTGCAACACAAAGTTTTCTCCATGTAAGATAATACATTTCAAATACAGGCTGAACATTTCTAACAAAAAGTCCAAAATACTAAATACTTTAAATTCTCAAATTTTTGAGCACCAGAATAATGCCACAAGTGGAAAATTTCACAAGTAATTTCATGGAAAAGGGCAAAAAAAACCTGCATAAAATACCATATAAAATACCATGTGTATAAAATATATAAGAAACATAAATAAGTGTGTAGACTTGGGTTATACCCCCATATTCTATGTGTAAATATTCCAGACTTTGAGGATAAAAGGAATTCTGCAACACTACTGGTTCAATCATTTCACAAAAAGGATACTCAATCTGTTTAGTATTAATTGGAGAGGGGAAGTAAAAAAAAAATCTCATTTTTGACTCAGAGTCTTGCACTTGGTAGGCTTGAGTCACAGCCCAAGAGTCTGACTCTCACTTTGGAAATTATTGCAATAGAATTTATTCAAAATATGTTCATACCATTTATTTAATGTATACATATGTATATACTATATGTAATACTTTAAAGAGAAAAGAAAAAGTGAATTGTGGGACTTTCCTTCTCACATGACTAGCTGTTTTCATTTTTCACTGATATTATACTAATTTCATTTGACCTCTACACTTTTAGAGACTGGGGGTTTAAAGATGAACTTAACATAATAATGCTTCTGTAGAAGCATAACATCATTATAGCATCCCAAAGAACAGTCATCATTCAACCTTTCCTAAAACTCTTCCACATTTTTAGCTCAACAAGCCTACCAGGTGAAATCTGATTGCTTTATCCAAAAAAAGTTTTTGATCTGCTGATATGACCTTTGTGTTCCATGCTTTTTTCTTCTTCTATCAGTCATGGAGCTTGAACTCAGGACCTGGATGCTGTCCCTGATCTGTTTTGCTCAAGGCTAAGAATTGATTAATTTGAACCACAGCTATACTTTTGGTTTTCTGGTGTGTTTTTTAGAAATATGAGTCTCATGGACTTCACTGCCTGGATTGGCTTCCACATACCATCCTCAGATCTCGGAGCCTCAGATCCTTAGATCTCATTGGCATCTGGCCAATGTATTTTGAAACATTTCAAGAGAGTTAGTTTTTGGTCTAGTGACTGTAGTAAATAAAAATTCTTTGTATTTTGAAAATTGTCCACAGAGTTGATTTTAAGAATTTTCACTACACACAAAGTTTGGACAAATGGGACTGCATTAAACTGCAGAGCTTCTGTATGGCAAAGGACATAGCTAGCAAATTAAATAGAAAGCCCACAGAGTGGGAGAAGATCTTCACTAGCCATACAACAGACAAAAGCCTCAAATATAAAAAATATATCTACAGCTAAAAAAATTGAATCTCTCCAAAACAAATCTTCAAAGAAGCAACCATCCCATTAAAAGATGAGCTAAAGTCTTAAAGGGAGACTTCTCTGAAAAGGAAATAAGAATGGCCTAAAGACACATGAAGAAATGCTCCACATCTCTGGCCATAAAAGAAATGCAAATCAAAACAACTTTGAGATTCCACCTCACTCCAGTTAGAAGGGGCATGATCAAGAAATCTAATAAGAACAAATGCTGGTGGAGATGTTGCCAGGAGTGATCACTACTGCACTGATAGTGGGAGTATAAACTTGTTCAACCACTATGGAAAGCAGTATGAAAGTTCCTCAAAAGACTAAACATAGAGCTCCCCTATGACCCAGCAAGTCTACTCCTTGGCATTTACCCAAACATCCAGAAACTAGGACATACTAAAGCCACTAGCACAATGATGGTCATTGCAGCACCATTTACCATAGCAAAGATATGGAATCAACCCAGATGCCCCTAAGTAGATGACTGGATCAAGAAGATGTGGTACTTATACACAATGGAATTCTGTGCTGTTGTCAGAAAGAATGACATCGCCCCATTTTTAAGGAAATGGAAAGACTTGGAAAAAATTAAGTAAAAGTAAGCCAGACCCAAAAGAACATAGGCTCAATGGTTTCCCTCATTTGTAATAATTAGTACACATCTAGGACTCTTCTAGCAGAGGATTACACTAGTGCAAAACCTAGATACACAAGGTCATATGGGATGAGACTAAATGAAAGTACCTCCAGGATATGGAAACAAGAGCTTTATCTTGTGTGATTGTTGTTCTTAATGCACTGTATTATTTCTCTTCTCTTTTGTTGCCCTTTGGTTGATCTCATATTGTTACTGTATCTGACTTTGTTAGCTGGTATATCACATAGACTTTTACTGGATTATTTGAAATAGGAAAGGGAAGTGGGGGGAAGATGATTGGGAGGAGGTAGGGGGAAGGAAAGGGGGACAAAAACAAGAGAAGAGATATCAATGTGTGAGAAGAAATTCATCTACTATCTGGGGAATGTAATTGTAACCTCTCTATACATTACCAGGACAATTTTTAAAAAAGAAAAAGAAAACTACGGGAAAATATAACTGTGGAGTAACACATAGGCTATATTGTAATAGTTAATGGAAAACACCTCATTAAAAACTGTAATAATTCTAACATGCTGTATTCTATTTGAAAATACTGATCTGAAGGTTAACAAATTATTATGAAGAAAAGCACTTATTTGCTACTCTCTCAGGAAATATGCTATGGAAATAGTTTCAAGTAAGTGGAAGCCCTCTAGATATTACCTGGAAAATAAAATACAATAGAGCAAAACCTTGATACAAAAGGCCATATAGTAGGATGCTGAATGAAAGGATCTCTAGGATATAGAAACATAAGCAATATAATGAATGATTGTTGTTCTTAAGGTACTATGTTATCTCTCATCTCTTTTGCTGTCCCTTGGTTATCTCATATTGTTACAATATCTCACTTTGTTACCTGATATAGCAGATATATTTGTATTTGGTTATCTGAAATTGGATAGGGAACGGGGGAAAACAAGATGAGGGGTGGGGGTGGGGGGGAGGGAAATGGGGACCAAGACATGTGAAAGGGTATCAATGTATGGGAATTAATGCACCATCTATCTGGCAAATATCATGTAACCCTTCTATTAATTACAATAAAAATATATGAAAAAAAGAAAAAATAAAATACAATAAAGGGGGAAAAAGAATTTTCACTATACACAAAAAAGGTAATTATGGAAAGTGTGTCTGGTAAGTAGTCGGATTGAACTATTCCATTACTTTTTTTTCATTCACTTGTTATTTCCTTCCTCTTTTTATCTTCCTGTGCCTTCAATGAGTTCCTTTTCCTCTTTCCTGTTCTCTGAAGTGCAAATTCTAGGCATTCTTTAAAGCTTAGCACAGATACTGCAGGATGTTTGGTCAGAACTCTCCTGATTTGTATCCAGAAAAGTTTTTCTTTTTTTCATATATTTTTATTGTAATTAATAGAAGGGTTACATTACATTCACCGATAGTAGGTGCATTACTTCACATGCATTGATACCCTTTCTCATGTCTTGGCCCCATTTCCCACCCCCCAACTCCCATCTTGTTTTCCTCCCTTCCCTATCTGACTTCAAATAACCAAATAGGCATATATACAATATATCAGATAACCAGGTGAAATATTGTAACAATACGAGCTAACCAAGGACAGCAAAAGAGATAACATAGTACATTAAGGACAACAATCACTCATTATATGGCTTTTGTTTCTATATCCTAGAGGCCTTTTCATTTAGCATCATTCTATATGGCCTTATATATCTAGGTTTGGTTCTATTGTAAATCTCTGCTAGGAGCAAAAAAGTTTTTCTTTTTGGAAACTTTTGCACCTGCTTTATTTGTCTTTTAATTTTTTGAAATGTCTAAAAATTCATTGATGAATCTATGTATCATCTTAAATCCTAGCAAGGTGTAGACATTTGATAAATACATTAAAAATGAATAAGTGACTGAACATATGAATTAACTAAAAGTGAATAAAGATACCATAAAACTATTTTTGAAAGATATACCCACCCAAAAAGATATAAATATACAGCACTGCACAATAGATCATAATAATTATGTGTGATGGTCAATGTTGTGAAAAGAGACAGTTTATGATAAGTTCTTAAATTGCTTTCAAAGGGATTACTTTCATACACTGATAATTTCCTACTTGAAAATGCACGGAAATTGTCTCTTGTATGGACAGTAAAAATTTGGCCCACAGTTCATTATGATTGTTTTTATTCATACCGCACAGCACACAATAGAGAAAAGTCAATGCTCTCATTCAAATAGCCTGATTGAATTGTTCTTTTGTATTTTTGGATTTTGTTTTCTTATCTACATACACATTCAACAGCTACTCATCATTAATGAAGACCATGAAGATTTTAGCTGTAGACACATTAGACATGAAAAACAAAGCTTAAAGAAGCATGATAAATATGTCAAAGAACATTCTCTGCTTAATTGTTCATATTTACCCATCAAGACCTGCACCTTTTGTAATGACCTAAATTTATTTCCTTTTAAGAGAGCAATCCATCTTGCAGAAATGATTTCTGTGAAACAACTTAAGAACTGTTGACTAAGGTCAGGGGAAGGGGTGGTGGATAGCAAGAAGTTTCCACAAAAAGGAAAAAGTAGAGACCATTCAAATCCCAATTTGGTCCTACCCTTTGGTGCTGGTCAATAAACCTGGTACCAGATATAAACAAAACATTCCATTCAACATTATGTCAACCTTCAGCACAAATGTCATCCATCACTGTACATAATGGTCTGAGCACCTGTAAAATCTGATGTGCCTCCTCTCAGACCATTTTTTAACGTTGTGTCTGTCAGAGATACCCCCCACTACATACATATTATTTATGTTGGGAGTACCTTTCTAAATGTCACCCAAATGAATTAGCATCATGCTGAGCCTCAGAGTTAAGAGAGTCGCCATGTGCATTTATGTGTTTTCTCTCCCCGAATACTGACACATTTATATCCTTTCCCCGTCTGCTCTAGCTTTGGCAGAGATGCATAGTACAAGCAGTTTATTTTACTATGACATGGTGACAAAATAGAACTTTATTTATGTGAAGCTGGTTGAAAATGCCCTAGCCAAAAAAATATGACACCAGTTAAGGAAATCTAATAAAAGTTCTTGTAGAAATGGTGTAAAGTATAGAGTTTTATTTGGAACTTAATGAGGTTGGTAATGCATACTATACCTTACTGTGTCTACCAAATAACATCAGGCTAATGTTGCTGAATGTTTATTCTTAAAACTGGTCCAATCTCTGTCAATTTAATTAGCCATTCTCAATTCCCTAACATTCACTCATTAACTAATTCATTTATTCTCTTAAATGCAAAGCATTATTATATACATACTTTATATATCTGGAGAATCGTGTTCATTTTTAGAGGCATGTAAATGAAAAAATTACTCAATACTTATGAGTTCTTCAGAAGAATGAACTTAGTAATCATAGGAATTTCAACCCAAGCTGAAGGAAAAGGTACTAATAATCACAACTAAAATTTATTTTTATGAAATATTTTGGATTTTTTTTAACATCTAACAGTTACTTTTTAAGAGTGATGAAATAAACATTTTAATTCATACCTATGTCATAGGGGCTGGCCACAGTAATGTAAACAGTTTGTATAAACAATGCACAAAAAAGGTGGGAGGGCCAAATGTCTTAGGCACCTCCCCTCAGTTCATACTCTTATGCATACAAATAAATATGAAGCAAGAAGCTATCATCAAAATTTTTGTTTTCAATAGCACCAAAATGAAAGATTGAATGAAGATACAGATAGAGACAGTAGTCCAAAGCAATTTTTTTCCTTCTGCCTAAACAAGCCATTAGATAGGAAGCTAGTGAGTCTAGCTTCTCAGGAAGCTGTTTGAAGCCAGCAGGGCAGGAAGGTCTATGAGACTCTTTTCTCTAAGTAACACCAAAAAGGCCAGAGGTGGAACTGTAGGTCAAGTGGAAGAGCACTAGTCTTGAGTACAAAAGCTAAGGGACAGTGAACAGGCCCTGAGTTCAAGCCCCAGAGCGCGCGCGCACACACACACACACACACACACACACACACACACACACACACACACACACACACGAGTCTTCAGAAACTTCATGTGTGATGACTTTAGAGACATGGGAAAAAGTTTTCCATGCATGATTATTCTCATCTATGTTCTACTTTCACTGATTGTTTTCACCTTATTGTTGAATTTTGCTGCTACTAGCAAAGATGCAGACATAGGAGGCTCTCAAATCCAGGAAGTTCCTCACCATTTCTTAAGTGCCTAGGAGAAACAGACTAATCATGGCAAAATCTTAAGTTTCAGTCATGAGTTATTCATTAATGTGCTATATGACCTTGAATAAGAAAATGCATCCTTCTGCATTTTCATTTTCTTATGTACCACACAGGTGGATTGGAAGTGGGGTACTGTACATTCCGAGTATTCTCTATCGATTCTTCCTGCTCCGCTGTCTGTGATCTGAGAGCCTTGTTCCCAGATAAGCATCAAGTCAGCAGCATCTTTCTTCAACCACAGCTAAAATGACCTAAACTCTCAAAGTAGTCAGTTAATTTGTCCAAATAAAATTAGAATTCCAAATGTGACTGTTGCCACAAATAGATCATAGAAGCAACAATTTTTCTGAAGAGAAATATGCCTGCTAAATTATTTTTTCCCCCAAATTTATTATGTCCACTCAAGAATTAACACTAATATAAGCTACTAAACAGATCATGGGTATGGTTTTACTATAGAGAACTGGTTCTGATAGTGATCTTCAATTATGTAGAACTTTGATTGCTTTTCTTCCTACATAGCTTTCCTGAGTAATTTTGGGCAAAAGTCTAATTTTTCCACTAAAAATGGTCAAATATAGTCTTAATTAACTTAAATGTATATAACATGGTACATAGCTGGGATACTCATTATGAGGAGATTAAAGAACATCTTCCAAAATTATGTTTTGCTTGACTGCCTGCCTGCCTGCCTGCCTGTGGGCGTGAGTGAGTGTGGGCGTATGTGTTGGTACTAGGGTTTTAATTCAGGGTCTGGATTCTGTCCCTTAGCCTTTCTCAAGGCCAGCACTCTAAACTTCTGGCTCCACTTCTGGCTTCCTTGGTAGTTAACTGGAGATAAGAGTCACATGGACTTTCCTACATAGGCTGGGGTTATACTGTGCTCACTGATTTTGAGTATCGTTGATTTTAACCCAGTCATTAGGTCCTTATCACACACATGAATGGCAATCAAGGATATTCCAACTAGGCCCTTTCCAAATATGCCCAGAAAACCACATCACCAGGAAACTTATCACTATCTCTATCATCTCATATCACCTACTATAAAGCACCAAACAGTAATTATGTCCAACTCCTGGGGTCCTTCTAAGATAGAGTGCTTACTCAGAAACACACACAAAAAACTACAGCTCCAACATTCCATAATCAGTGCTTCATCTCATGAAATCCACATCTATTTCACATAATTAAAAGCAAGGTAAAGCTGAGTAAACAACTTGGAAAACTTGTCTAAGAAATCTCAAAGATGAAACTCCTTGGAAATCTGCCTACCTGTGTATTTCATCATGGCTCTTTATGCAACAATGATCTGGCATTGGCTCAGAAGCAAGTTTTTGAAATCACATAGATATTAAAAGTTATTAACTATTTTTGTGGAGAATAGACTTGTCATCATGTGTAGAGGCCTTACCCACATATGGCAATCTCTTCTCACATAAAATTGATTCATGTGTGTATGCAGGCTCACACACATACCCATGTGCCAAGGATCCAGAAGGCAGAAGAACACTGATGAGGTCACTTGGCTCTAAAACTCACACATGGAGGAAACAGATGGATCAGACCAGAGTTGAGGACAGAGCAAATTCCACCTTATGAGTGCCCCCAGAAGTAAGATCATGTTCCCAAATTGTCTTCAACAACCAGTTCCATTCTTTGGGTCTTGCTATGCTGTCCATATTGAGTCTACCGATTCCTATCTTAATCTTTCCCTTGTCCAATAAATAAATGGTTTCTCATTCAATTCAAACGTGGAGTGAAGAACATTATTGTGTGATTCTTGTGACCGTGAAGACTATCATGAAATGATCTTCTGAGCCAGTCCAGAGTATGTGGCATGAATCCAAAACCACTTTTAGATTCAGTAGGTGTTGCTGCCCTACATTTTCCTAAGGGAGACTTATTCTTCCTTGGCATGCAGACTGCAAGCAGCTGATTTACTGCTACCTCCTATCACCTTCAACTCTCCTCCATCACCCTCTTCTTCCAAAAGTTCCTTGATGGAGTGAAGGCATGAAGAGTGGACAAAACTTGACTACTAGGTCTTAGTTCTTTGTTCTGACCCTACTCTTACAAATCATGATCAGTCTCATCTCTGTAATTTCTCAAATCAAACAATGAGAAACACATTTAAATAGTTCAAGACTTGTAATCCACAACTGACTACAGCTTAAAGGTAATGCTTCACTTGATATTACAATTTAGGATATAAGATCTCTGAATGGGTATATGCCCAAGTTGTTCATATTTCATGAAGTCTAAGTAGTTATAGAGCCACAGAAATGGAGAAGAAAGGGTATTATCTGAAGTCACCAAGCATTCTGAGATACCCATTGGAAAGGATAAAGCACAATTCTTTACTCAATTCACTTTCAGATGGATGTCTCTGTACTTATCTAATACTAATATGGTGAAAAAGAAGTAGTTGGGGCTAGAGGTGTGGCCTACTGTTTGTCTAGCACGCACAAAGCTCTAGGTTGATTCCTCAGTAGCTCACAGAAAAAGTTGGAAGTGGTGCTGTGGCTCAAGTCGTAGAGTTATAGCCATGAGAAAGCCCAAGGATACTGCCTATGTCCTGAATTCAAGCCCCAAGACTGGCAAAAGTAGAAGTGGTTTTATATGTCTAGTTTCCTAGATAAAAGGAGTAGCAACATATTAAAAAGACTTTGAACTTGAAAACAAAAAATAATAGGCTACAGTCTTTCTCTGTCACTTGCTGATCATATAATATACAGCAAATAACTTTCATTTTCTGGTTTTTAGATTCCACATTTAGCCAATTAAGATAATATGCTTTCTGCTTCTATAATTAAGCAAATCATAGAAATAGGTATAAAATTTATGAAAGCCTTCAGTGAAAAGGTTTATTGATAACCTCTTAGTGCATTTTTAATTTATAAGAGAACACTGGAAACTAAGCATATAATTCAAAATATAATTTTGTATTATAATACAAAATATAGTCAATTTAAGGTACAAGAATCCTATTCCTGACATTGTACATTTTTCAGTCTATTTGTTTGTCTAAAATTTAACCACATGTAAATGTAAATTTGCAACTGACAACATTATCCAGAATTTATAGGATAACAATGGAGACTAAGTCAGTAGACATTTTTACTTTAATAAAACTAAGAATTAGATTTGGGGGCTAGTGTTATGAATAAAGAGGAAAATAAGATAAAAGCAAATGAACAAAATAGTGGATTTTTCAAATCATAATAGATTTACTGTTCAAATCATAGTAAGATGTTTTGTTTACTAAAACTTTATATTCCTCAAATATCTTTTTTTCATATAAATTCTCCCTTTTTCCGTTGCATTCTATCTACTGGTATTATTCTCTTGTCATCTATTTTTCTTCTGTCCTTTTGCCTGAGCTGTCATCTCAGTCCTCCCCCTCCCTTCAGTCTCGGACTCACTAACCCAACAGGAGCCCTTATTAATATTACCTAATTTCTTTTTTAGTCTGTATTTCTACAGCAAATCCTTGTATTATGAGAAACACAAGGCTGCGAACTGAAGCCATATGCATAATACTGATTGGCAGAGTGCAACTATAGCCAGTACAAGCAGCACCACTTCCAACTTTTTTCTACGTATGTGGTACTGAGGAATCGAACCCGGGTCTTTGTACATACTAGGCAGGCACTATACCGCCAGGACACACTCCCAGCCCCTTTTTTCTTTCTATCTTTCTTTTTTTGGTCAATCACCAAAAGAAAAGAAATTCACACAATACAGAACACAACCTAATTGCTTAGATGGAATCCTGACAGCAATAATGTTCTCACCACTCTAAAAGAATGAGGCCTTAACAGCGCTAGCAAGCCTTACCCAAGTGTTTTTGATAAAGGATATACAAGATATGTGCTTATGAGATGCTCTGAAACTTTGCTGAAAAGCTATCTTTATTAAACAGAAATCATTCTAAAAGTGTGACTTGTCACTTTGACCTCTGATCTGGCTTCAATTTTTAAGTACCCCACTGCTAGTGAGAAGTGGGTAGGTGGGCTCTCTAACTGACAACAAAAGCTATGGTCAAGATAGGAGAAAAAAAGTAATAAAGAAAATGTAATCCAGAGTTATAAAATAATGTCTTATAAATGACAATTATGCATGAATACTACACTATATATAGGCAAATTCCCTTTCTAGTGTTGAGGGTGAGGTTAACTATTCCCTGAACATCAACTCTAAATTTCATGGATCGACTAAGAAGTACATAACAGTACTTGAGAGCTGTCTCCAGAATTGACAAAGTCATTCCACTTGGATGTCTTAAAAAATCAATTTCGTATAAAATATAGGAGAGCTGTCTCCAGAATTGACAAAGTCATTCCACTTGGATGTCTTAAAAAATCAATTTCGTATAAAATATAGAAAAATATAGACCAGTTATGACTAATGCCACCTCTCAGAAACATTGCTATTGCCACATCTCTAGTGTGAATTCTCCTTGTTGTTACATGGACAACTGCTCTGGCTTCCAAGATGGCTCCTGACTTCCAGACTCATCTACCACTCATCCCTTCTCTATTAGCTGCAAGACTATTTTTCTCAGATATATTTGTTTTTTGTGTGTGTGCCAGTCCTACGGCTCAAACTCAGGGCACTGTCCTTGAGCTTTCTTGAGGCTAGCCCTCTCTACCATTTGAGCCACAGCACCACTTCTAGGCTTTTCTGTATATGTGGTACCAAGGAATCAAACCCAGGGCTTTGTGCGTGCTGCGGAAGTACTCTACCACTAGGCAACACTCCCAGCCCCAATATATTCATTTTTGTAACATGCATGTTTCTGTTTACAAGGTTCTATGTGTGTTTTAAAAACACAAACAGCATCACGTTTAAGTCAGTTTTTAAAGTAACTAGAAAATAATTGGAAAAGGTGGTAAGTAGTGTGTTTTATTCAGAGAGTAATCTAGAAATTATTTTCTAGTGTAATTAGAGATAAACAAATGCTATGTAATCCACCGACCTTTCTTATCTCTTAGAGAGAATAGTCTTTTCAAGGCTTAGATATTCACAAAATAATGGAATTTGTTTGTAACAAATTAAAATTTTAATGTTTTTTTGATTATAGAATCAGAAGTGAATATAGTATGTAGGTTATTATGAATAAGTCAGAAATTTTCTTTGGTAGTGAAGTAGCACCACTAATGTACATGCAGTTTTTTGGTTTCTAGTAGAAAAGTTATTGTGAGACAAGACCTGAGTTGGCAGCTTTCAAGATATTATTTTATTATCCCATACTTTTGAGTCATTTAAAAGGTTGAAAGAAAGTCAAAATGTTCCAGGAATATTTTCCACTCTCTTTTGGTTAGAAAATGTTCCCCCTTCCACAAAAGTTTAGAACATATGCCCCCATAGTATACTAAAGAGGTGAAAGAAATGATAAGGGAAAAAGCCATTAAGCTTATTCTATTTTTAAAATGTCTCCCACTTTCCTGTTTTATTCCCCATAGTCATGCAAAAATGCTGTTCATATCATGTGAACAGAGGGTATAAAATGACCCTATCCAGATTATGGTAATTTTGAACAGTATGTCAGCAAAGAAGGTATTTATGGTTGACAGAGTAATGGGAAAATTTATATTTTAAAAGAACAGATTATTCATGCAAGAACCGTAATAGCTCTATCTGTTCTTTTTCACAAAGAGATACCAGGCTATTTACTGAGTTTGTACGAATATAGACAGTTTAACATGGATAACCACAGAGGCCTGGTACTGAGGACCCTCTTGGAGAAAGGCAAGATTTGTTGCTTTGCTGGTAGAAAGTGGGCCTGCCTCTATAGTCTCTGCTCTGTCTGCAAAATGAGCTGCCAAAGGTTCATGCAGAGAAATGCATTAACTGTTATTCAGACTCAGGCTAGGCTTGCTTTGTCTTCTTAAGACTGCTCAAAGAAGTGTCAAGAGCACCCAGATGGCCCTTTGTTACTTGTACCAAGCAAAACAATTCAAAATTAAAACAGCATGTTTTTGTTTGTGAAGGAAGTTTCTCTTTGTTACCTGTTATATTGTATGTTAAGTTTATTTATTTGAAATAGGGAAGGGAAGGGAGAAAAACAAGATGATTGGGAGGGGGTTGGGGGAGAAAAAATGGGCACAAAAACATGAGAAAGGGTATGTATCAATGTGTGAGAAGTAATGCACCTGACAAATGTACTTGTAACCCCTCTATATATTACACCCACAATTAAAAAAAATTAGTTTCTCACGAAGTACAAGCAAGCTTACAATGCTTGGTGAAGATTATGCTGTCCTGTCTAACGATATTGCTACTTTCATAATCTGGTAATGTTTTTGTCTATTTTTTGTTGAAAAAAACTTTGAAAAGGCAATTTAATGCTTTCTTTTTCCGGGCTTCTTTTGGATATATATCATCTCTATCCATAACTTTCCAGCCTGAATCCATAAAAAACAATATATATATACATATATATATTTAACTAATAAACTTTTACCGCTTTCTCATAATTACAATTACTCTGAAATCAAATAGCAAGCTACTTCTAACTATTACAATGCTAATTAGTAAATCTGTAACCATCATATTGAGCAGAAGCCCATGCCGCTGTAATACTTTGTACTTCGTGGGCTAAACATTTTTCCATATTTGTGTTACTTCATTTGTTCAGAAAACCCTTTCTATGAACCCTACAAAGTGGATCCCTCCTGGATGTCCATAAATTCTTAATTTACTGGGATACACATGACCATTCTCTGCTGAGAGCCATCACAGAGTGCCTCCTCCAAGTGTTAATCTCAAGGGTGGAACAGTCAAGCCTTGAATCAGGAGAGGCTTTGTAGCAACATTAGAGACCTGCTTTCAGCCTCTGAACAAGTTACTTATATCCATGGGAAGTAGTTTCCTCAGTTATAAAACAGGAAAAATAATCCTGGGAATAACACAATAATTGAGTAAAGCTCTTAAAGATTCTCTTGTGAGAGACTCAGTAAAAGGACAAAGAAACATTATTGGTACCCTGTCAACACTCACAAAATACATTTAGGTATTAAAGAAGTGACCATAAATGAAAGTAGAATCACTCATTGTAGTATAATCACATAATCTACTTAGTGTGATCACTCTGAACTAAAATTTACATATTCATTTCAAGAAAATAAGCTAGCAGTATGTCTGTCTGGTTTTATTAAATTACAATTGTAAACTTACTGTAGATGAGATTAAAATTTTTCTTTTATCCAACTCATAATTTTATTTTTTAATTATTTTTTAAATTATTTTTTTATTGTCAGGGTAATATATAGAGTGGTTACAGTTTCATTCGCAAGAGAGTAGGTGCATTACTTCTCACACATTGACACCCCTTCTCATTATTTTGTTTTCATTTCCCTCCCCCACCTCCTCCCAATCATATTGCTTCCCCCTACTTCCCTTTCCAATTTCAAATAATGCAGTGAACACTTATACGATATACCAGCTAACAAAGTCAGATAAATTAACAATATGAGATTAACCAAAGGGCAGCCAAAGAGAAGAGAAATAACATAGTACATCAAGGACAACAATCACACAAGATAAAGCTCTTGCTTCCATATCCTAGAGATCCCGCCAGCATCTGTTATTAGATTTCTTGATCATGCCCCTTCTAACTGGAGTGAGGTGGAATCTCAAAGTTATTTTGATTTGCATTTCTTTTATAGCCAGAGATGTGGAGCATTTCTTCATGTGTCTACAGACCATTATTAGTTGCTCTTCAGAGAAGTCTCCTTTTAGGTCTTTAGCCCATCTTTTAATGAGATGGTTGTTTCTTTGAAGATTTGTTTTGGAGAGATTCATTTTTTTAGCTGTAGATACATTTTATATTTGAGGCCTTTGTCTGTGGTATGGCTAGTGAAGATCTTCTCCCATTATGTGGGCTTTCTATTTAACTTGCTAGCTATGTCCTTTGCCATACTTCTGCAGCTTAATGCAGTCCCATTTGTCCAAATTTTCTTTAAGTAGTTGTATATCTGTGTCTTTATTAAGAAAGTTTTGATCTATATATCTCCTAATCCTTCTTTTTTTTCTTTTTTTATTGTAATTAGTAAAAGGGTTACATGATATTTTCCAGATAGAAGGTGCATTAATTCACATACATTGATACCCTTTCACATGTCTTGGTACCCGTTTCCCTCCCCTCCCCACACCCCCCACCCGTCTTGGTTTTCCCCCCTTCCCTATCAAATTTCAAATAACCAAATACAAATAAATTCAATATATCAGATAACAAAGTGAGATACTATAACAATATGAGATAACCAAGGGACAGCAAAGGAGATGAGAGACAACATAGTACATTAAGGACAATAATCATTCATTATATGGCTTTTGTTTCACTATCCTGGAGGTCCTTTCAATTAGCTTCACATTATATGTCCTTATGTATCAAGATTTTGCTCCTATTCCTTCTTGTAAAGTTTTCAGGGTATCGGCTTTTACCTCAAGGCCTTTGATCGATTTGGAATTAATCCTGGTATAGGGTGACATAGAAGGATCCAACTTTAGTTTTCTGCAGGTGCTTCCATCTCTAATTTGTTTTTTTTTTTTTTTTGCCAGTCCGGGGCTTGAGCTCAGGGCCTGAGCACTGTCCTTGGACTTTCTCAAGGCTAGAGCTCTACCACTTGAGCCTCAGCACCACTTCCGGCTTTTTTTTCTATATGTGGTACCAAGGAATAGAACCCGGGTCTTCATGCATGCTAGGCAAGCACTTTGACCACTAGGCCAAACTCCCGGCCCCCATCTCTAATTTTAATCCTGGCTTAATAGTTTTGATTTTTATCCATTTGGATTTGTTTGTTTGTTTGTTTGCCAGTCCTGGGCCTTGAACTCAGGGTCTGAGCACTGTCCTTGGGCTTTCTCAAGGCCAGTGCTCTACCACTTGAGCCACAGAACCATTTCTGACTTTTTTTTTTATGTATGTAGAACCAAGGAGTCAAACCTGGGTCTTTGTGCATGCTAGGCAAGCACTCTACCACTAGGCTAAACTTCCGGCCCCCATATGGATTTTTTTAAATTAATTTTTTTATTGTAATTAGTAAAAGGGTTACATGATATTTGCCAGATAGAAGGTGCATTAATTCACATACATTGATACCCTTTCACATGTCTTGGTACCCATTTCCCTCCCCCCCACACCCCATATGGATTTTTATAAGTAGAGTTTTCTAAGTTGCTTGTAGAAATGCTTCTACTTGAGTTTTGAATTTGTCTTTTGATTATATATTCCATATTCACTTTTCATTATACATTCCATATTCATTTTTAAGTATTTCTAATAATTAAGATAATTGCAAAGAATGAAGATTTATTGTCTAGCAGATATGCTACACTGATACTTTACAATTATGTCAGGATTACTTCTCCATTTGAATCCCCAAAATAAATCAAACTGAACATAGGTTAAAAGATGATTCCTTATGAGACTAATCTATGAAATACATCTACCTATACTTTGATCAAAAGGCATGATATTTCATATTATAACTACCATCACAATCTTCCACATAAACATGATACATTTGTAATTCCATAGTTAATATACATTTCCCATTAGAGGCATTGATTATGTTTTTATGTTTTACTCCAATGATGTTAATAAGTCTTGGTTATGATTTTTCAGTAGCTTTTTGGATTTCTATTATTTTTAAGGATGATCAATAAACACTTTAATTATTCCTGTTTTGTTTTATGGCAGTTCTGGGGTTTAAATTCAGGGCATCATCTACTTAGACTGGCACTTTACTATTCGAGGTATACCTCCAGCCCTGATTTGTGCAGATTATTTTGGAGATGGCATCTCACAGATATTTCTGCCCAGGCTGTCCTCAAATCACAATCCTCCAGATCTCATCTTGGCCTTTCTAATTTATTTGCTGCCACTAATGATATATTTCAATAAAGTGTCCCAAAAGAAAAGGCTAAAAAAGGACTGTTAGAAGTGGAATGAACACAGTAATGTATCACTTCATGGGCATCCCGCCATCTGATGTATAAAGGCCCTCCAAGAAACACTGAGGTAAATAAAATTCATGAGTTGATTAAAAAGAATTATTCAAATCCACTTCCTTTTCAACACTGGCATCTTCCTTGTCCTAACTTGGGTTCAGAACATCTCAACCTAATGTATTACATAATCAATGTATCAGTGTCAGTATCTTTTGTCATGTACCTTCATTTCTCACAGGAATAACCACTACCCCTTCTCTTGCTCCACATATTACACTCACACATTCTGGCTTCCTGAACATTCAAATGGATTGAAACCCATGAATGGGTGACTACTGACATCTGCCCTGTACAAGAATTTCCCAGCAGCAGAAATCTAGTTTCTAATAAAACTCTGAACCTCCAAAACAAAAATTTGTACATGTGGCCTTTATATTTGGAAGTTTGAGGGACCAGAGTTTCAGCTCTTGTCTTCCTCCCTTTTTGACAGCTCCTTCAGTAGTCCCCAAAATGATTTCACAGTGAGGGAAGAACTTCTGAATTTAGTAGCAAGAAGAAACTTCCATGTGAATACTTATTTCCCTAAATAACTAACTCCTCAGTTCAATCTAGATACAAATCAAAAATATATGTGTATTGCCATACCAAATCTTGTAAGAAAAAATTTTCCTCCTTCTATGTCATGAATTAATTTTTATGTTTTATAAACTTGATCCTCTAGAAAGCGAGAGAAATAACTCTTTTCCGCTCTTACCTGTATAGTCATCACTACACAGTATCAAGGGTCAGCCATAAATACATATACTAGTTGGTAACCAATATGTCAATAAGAAAGAATTCTATTTGAAATATGTATAGTTAATTGATCTAAGATTACTGAGTTCGTTTGTTTGGTGTTTGCTTTGGCCTAACCTCTCCCAGGCACAAAAGGAAGAGGTCTAAGCAGAAGAAGTATCTCACAGATTTATCATTACCTCACACTATTATCATTATGAAGATGAGAAGGAAGTAATATCAAATTCCCTCTTTCCAAATTAAATGTCGATGATATCCAGCAACATAAGACAGACATTGAATGGTGGATAGGGGAGGCACAAGAGTGAGGATTGAGGAGTTTGGCCTAGTTGTGGAATGCTCACCTAAAATACATGACAACCTAGGTTTGATTCTTTGGTGCCAGATACATAGAAAAAAAAAGCCAGAAGTGGTGCTGTGGCTCAAGTGGTAGTAGAACACTAGCCTTCAGGAAAGCCCAAGAATAGTTCTCAGGGCCCGAGTAGAGTCCTCAGGCCAGGCAAAATAAAACAAAAATAAAAACAAACAAAAAGTGAGGATTGAGAGTCAGGGTTCCTGACCTTGTGGAAATTGTAATTTGGTTAAGAGGACAAGTGCTGTGTGTGTGTGTGTGTGTGTGTGTGTGTGTGTGTGTGTTTGTATAAGTGTAACATAACAAAATGTACAGCATAAGACATCCCTTAAGTGGTCTCCCAAACAAGTGTTTTAAAGGAAAGGACAAGGTCTGCAATCGCCTTGAGTGGAAAGATCCATCATACACAGTAAGGCTGGGGGCTTTCTGTCTAAGCTAAGCATGAAAGTTGAGTACAGTTCATATGTAAAGCAAGGGGCGACAGCATGTACACCAGCATTGATAGGAGGGAGTTTGTCAGTCAACAGGATCTGAGAATGCCAGCAAGGTGTAATTCAACATGTGGTAAAGTGACAACTTTTTTTTGTTTCAGAAGGCACTTCTTCTGTTATGAGTTGGATTTTCCCCCCTCAGAGCCCTTTTCCTCTGGACCACAGCTCAGCTAAGCTAGTGTCCTGAGAGTGGGAGGTCCTGCTGATTGACAAGCAGTCACTGGTGAGACACATTCAGTCATTCCTGACAAGCCCACGCTATGATTACATGTAGTGGAGCAGTGAATTCAATGGTTAGAAACAGAGTGCAGAAAGCCTGAGAAAGGCGACGATGCAGCCTAGAGGAAAGCCATCTCCATGGAACAGGAAGTCTTTTCTCTTTTCAGAGCATCATCCATCATGCTGGGGGAAACGGCAGGAACGTAACCTACTACTTCTTAATAGGCTTCTGCACAGAGAGTGGCTTTGAAGCAGCAGCTGCCCATAGTAAATTTCACTGACCCTTAGAGCCTTTCTCCAAGTTTTCCAACTGTTTTGTCTCCTGAGCTACAGCTCAGTGTTGGGTCCAAGTTGTAGCACCTGACTAAACTAAAGAGTCTGTCCATATGAAAATGGAAAGTGTTCAGCGATGTTGTCTTTTCAGAGTTACCCCAACAGTGAGACATGATGCCATTCCATCTGGCCATAAAGTGTATTCTTTCCCAGGGAGAAGAAGCCCAGCAAGGGATTTGTATTTTAAAGTCTGGTATTTTACTGTACACAAATCAAAGAAAGTACAGTGAAATACAGCCTGATTCTAAGATAGTGTAATCAAGGGATTAGGTCTTCTCAATAAAGCTGAATTAATAAGCCAAAGGCTTTTAGAATTCATCCAAGCTTTATTTTTTTTCCCATCATAGATTTTTTTATTGTAATTAGTAAAAGGGTTACATGATATTTGCCAGATAGAAGGTGCATTAGTTCACATACATTGATACCCTTTCACATGTCTTGGTACCCGTTTCCCTCCCCCCCCACACCCCCCACCCATCTTGGTTTTCCCCCCTTCCCTATCAAATTTCAAATAACCAAATACAAATAAATTCAATATATCAGATAACAAAGTGAGATGCTATAACAATATGAGATAACCAAGGGACAGCAAAGGAGATGAGAGACAACATAGTACATTAAGGACAACAATCATTCGTTATATGGCTTTTGTTTCAATATCCTGGAGGTCCTTTCAATTAGCTTCATCCAAGCTTTAATTTTATTTTTTGATCTCTAAGTTTCAAATACAAAAATCAAACGATTGTGCTGAAGTAAGTGATGTGTGAACCATGAAAACATATCTGAAAGTTGAGTTTTCCTTCCCCTGAATAATTTTTCTAACAATTCTATGTAATCACAATTTTTAGTTATCAAACAGATACACATTAATGAAATCTGTTGACTTTGGTTTCAAATGGGTTGGGGTTTCAGATACTCTGATAATTAAACATTTGTGATGAGGCTTAGCTATACAGTGGGCAGTGGTAGCTCTTGCTACCCTGTTTTATTGCCTGGTCCCCATGGGTTGGAGAAGACCTTCATGAAATGATGCTGTGACCACAGACCACAGCTTACCTGACTTGTAGATACCTGAATTATGCTGGATTTTTTAAATTGTATTTTATTGTTGGGGCAATGTATAGAGGGATTTCAATTACATTCGTCAGGTAGTGGGTATATTAATTCTTGAACATTGATACCCTTGTTTTTTGGTTTTGATCAACTAAGCTGAGTACTAACATTCAGCCAAGTCATTTTAGACTTCATTTCTTCTACCCCTAGTATAGGAGAGGCAGGAGGGTTTTGGTGGCAAAGGCTTTGAGTTGTGCTCCATTGAATGAAATGTTTCTCAGATATCATAGGACCTCCAGACAGAGAAAAGCAAAAAAGAGGCAAGTCTTCTATTGTTTCTGATGACCTTAAACAGAGATTCAAATCAATTATTAAGAAGTTGTTACAACAGATGCTGGAGGAGATATGGCCAGGAGGGATCACTACTACACTGTGGGTGGGAGTGCAAACTCGTTCAACCACTATGGAAAGCAGTATAGCAATTCCTCAAAAGACTAAACATAGAGCTCCCCTATGACCCAGCAATTCCACTACTTGGCATTTACCCAATCATCCAGAAACAAGACAGACTAAATCCACTAGCACAATGATGTTCATTGCAGCACTATTTACCATAGCAAAGATATGGAACCAACCCAGATGCCCCTCAGTTGATGAGTAGATCAACAAGATGTGGTATTTATACACAATGGAATTCTGTGCTGCTGTCAGAAAGAATGACATCGCCCCATTTGTAAGGAAATGGAAAGACTTGGAAAAAAATCATATTAAGTGAAATAAGCCAGACTCAAAGGAACATGGGCCCAATAATCTCACTCATTTGTCATAATCAGTAGAAACCTTGGGCTCTCCTAGCAGAGATTTACAATAGAACAAAATCTAGAGACATAAGGCCATATAGTATGACACTAAATGTAAGTTCCTCCAGGATAAGCAAACAAAAGCCATATGAGTGATTGTTGTCCTTAATGTACTATGTTATCTCTCATCTCTTTTGCCATCCCTTGGTTCTCTCATATTGTTACAATATTTCACCTTCTTATCTGATATATTTTATATGTGCTTAATTGGTTATTTGAAATTGGATAGGGAAGGGGGGAAATCAAGATGAGCGGGGGGAGGGTGGGAGGGAAATGGGGACCATATCATGAGAAAGGGTATCAATGTTTCTGAAGTTATGCACCTTCTATCTGGTGAATATAACATAACCCTTCTATTAATCACAATAAAAAAACAACAAAAAAAAGAAGTTGTTACAATTGGACATTTACTTTGAGTCTTCTTTGGAGGTTACTCAATTTCTTTAGTCATAAAATTCCCAGGAGCAAAAAATAAAACATAAGATGCACTCACTTTATATTATGAAAACAAATTCGTAAATTATAGCCACTACTTGGCATTTATCCAAATGCCCAGAAACAATGGAATACTAAACTTACTATTACAACAATGTCCATTGCAGCATTATTTACCATTGTTAATATATAAAACCAACCCAGATTCCCTTCACTAGATGATTGGATCAAGAAGACATGGTACATAATTATACACAATGGAATTCTATGCTGCCATCAGAAAGAATGACATCATCCTATTCTTAAGGAAATGGAAAGGCTTGGAAAAATATTAAGTGAAGTAAGTCAGACCCAAAGGAACATAGGCTCCATAGTTTCCCTCATTTGTAATAATTGCTACATACCTAGGATTCTCGTAGCAGAGAATCACAATACCCTATGTATGTATGGTCAAATAGTATGAGACTAAACAAAATGAACTCTAGGATATAGAAACAAGAGCTTTATCTTTGTGATTGTTGTTCTCAATGTACTATGTGCAGTTATTTCTTTTGTTTTTTCCCCTTATGGTTAATTTCATGTAGTTACTATATCTGACTTTGTTACCTGGTATATTGTATACTTATTTATTTGATTATTTGAAATAGGGATGGGAAGAGGGAAAAAACAAGATGATTGGAAGGTGGTGGGAGGAGAGAAAGGGGAACAAAATGAGAAGGGGTATCAATGTTTGAGACCCTCTACCTGACGAATGTAACTGTAACCCCTCTATCCCAACGATAAAAAAGAAACTCTTAAAAACAGGAATATATATATATATATATATATATATATATAGCTATTACCAGGATTGTGATAATCACCATAATAATACGTAGCATAGTGATCACCCCTTGAACAAGGATTATAGATTAGGCACATCTCTTCTTGAGATTTGGAACCATGGGCCAGGCAATTTTTTCAGAATAATTGCTCAAGAAACATTAGCTGACAGAAATGTGAATAAATGAATGGATTCACCTGAGCATAAATCACTTATATATGTACATGAAACTCATTTAATTCATGCATGTGTGTACCTTTAGATAAACTTTAAAGGAAATACCCAATTAATTGTATATTTTAATTGCTACTATAATTAACACCACTAATTATGAACTAATATAGGCCAATGATCAGAAAGAATTAAGCTAACAATAGCAATAACTAAGGAGTAGCATTAGTAATTAGCACTCTATCTCCATAAGCTGAGTCAGAGGTAAAATACCACACCAGTTTAAGGTCAAGAAAGAATCAGATGAACACAGATCATAAGCAGTAAGTTCTAAGGGTCAAGCCTGTTCTCATAGGCTTCATAGGTTGAATCACTTGAAGTTGCTGTTTTTGTTGAAATATTCAGCTGTATTATATTTTATTTTTTTGCCAGTTGTGGTGCTTGTACTCAGGGCTTGGATGCTATCCCTGAACTTTTCTGCTCAAGACTAGCAGTCCAACACTTTGAGCCACTGCTCCACTTGCAGTTTTCTGGTAGTTAATTGGAGACAAGAGTCTCATTGGACTTTCCTATTCATACTGGCTTTGAAACCATGATCCTCAGATTTCAGCCTTGTGAGTAGGATCACAGGTGTGAAACACAAGCACCAAGCTCTGTCTTCTATTTTATATGGCTCAATCTAAAATTTTCATTATGGTAATTTTGCACATATCTAAAAGTAAACAAATTTAAAATGGATCCCTGTTTGTCACCATATACTAATATCAATTTAAAGGTGATACCCGAAGCTGAAGAAGGAGTAGGAGAAACACTAGAACTTACAGGCATAGGCAGAAACTTTTTTCTTTCGGTAAAACTGCTAAAGATTTATTCCACCAATTTTCCTTATTCTGTGTTGTTATTTTGTATTTTGAGGCAAGTGATAGCCTAGCCTGGAAGTGAATTTATGATCCTCCGGGCACAAACTTTTTGAAAAGAGTTTCAGGGACACATCAGATAAAAGAGACTTGACAAATGAAATTAAAACAAAATAAAAGGCAAAGGACTAGTCACTAAACTAGAAAGATAGCCAATATATTGGAAAATCTACCATCAGTATCTCCATGAAAGGCCTAATATTCAAAATATACAATGAACTCAAGAAATTAATTCCTCCCAAAGCCAATAAACCAGTTAATAAATAGGAAAATGAGCTAATGTGAGACTTCTCAGAAGATGTAAGAATGACAGAGAAACATATGAGAAAATGTATAGCATCCCTGGCCTTAAAAGGAAATGCAAAAATAAAAATAAAAACAACTCAGAGATTCCATTTCACTCCAATAGACGGACCAACATTATGAATTTGAAAAACAAATATTGGCAGAGATGTGGGATAAAAGGAACCCTATGGCACTGTTGGTGGCTGTGTAAAATACTATAACCATTCTGGACAGTGGTCTGGGGGTTACTCAAAAAACTAAACATATATCTTTTTTGTGACAAGCCATACCAGTTCTGAGCATCTATCTAGAATAATATAAGCTAGGATACTGTAAAGACACTTGCATATCCATGTTCACTGCTGAACAAGTAGTTTCCAAGTATGGAAACAGCCCAGCTACATGTGGATCCAAAAAAATGTGGTACCTACACACAATGGAATTCTACACAGTCATTAGAAAGAATAATATGTCATTTGTAAGGAAATGCATGGACCTAGACCCAATCATGTTAAGTGGGGTAAACCAATCTCAGAAAGACAAATAGCACATATTTTTTTCTCACATTCATAACTTATACCTGAAATACACCAGGACATCATAAACTGTTCAGGATTCCATAGGCATCCACACACAGCAAGAGTGAACAAGTTTCTCAGGGAGAATCACAAGGCATAATACCTCTCTACCCCTGGTCATATAAAATAATATTTATCAAAATGAACTTCAGAAAATGGAAAAAAGGTTGTTTTGTTTTTCTATTGTCTTGTTTGTTCATGTATCTGTCTTTGGAAGGGAAAGGAAAGCACAGAAGTTGAGGGACAAAGGGGGAACAAAAGCAACAATGGTACTCACTAGACAATATGCTGAAAATGAACTCTACAACTTGTGAGTGGGACAGGAGGGAAAAACTGGGATGGGGAGAAGGGATGACACAGTCCAAAAAATGTACTCATTATCTGACTTATGAAACTGCAACACCTCTGCACTTAAGCTTTATAATAACAATTTTTTAGAAGGAATAACACTATCATTTCACCCTTTTAAGAGTTTTTAAAGAAATTCTGGGGCTAGCCATGGTAGTTCAGTGGTATAGTGCTTCTTTAGCATGCTAAAACCTTGGATTCAATTTACAGCACCACAAGAGAAAGACAGATGGGGGAGAGGGTGGAGGGAGGAGAAGGAAAGGAAAGATGAAGGATTGAGGGAAGTAGAGAGAGGAAGAAAGGAAGGAGGGATAAAAGAAGGAAGGGATTCTGTTAAAATTTTTAGCATCTTTGCATTTTATAAAATAAGCAGTTATATATTCACTTCTAAATTCAAATATTGAATGCATTTAATTGGTTCTTGCCCATAAGGATCTAAAGACATTTTATCAGAAGAGATAAGTACATTTGTTGGCTTGTTGTTTTGTTTAAGACAAGATCCTTCTATATAGTACAAGCAGCCTTGAGCTGCTTCTTGCATCATCTCCCAAATACTGTGATTATAGGAATTTGCTACAATGCTAAGTCAAGGTTAGGTACATTTATTTAGGTAAATATGTAAACTATTAAAATTTAGGTAGACATATAAAAATTACTAGGCAATATCAAATGTTCAGAGTGTTCCTCTCCAGCATTTCCCCATTAGAACAGAAGTCACTTCTGAGGGGTTATTTTCTACTTTCCTCCTCAAAAGACACATCTTATTTGAGGACAGGAAATTTGAGTCTTGGACTACTGTATATATATATATATATATATATATATATATATATATATATATATATGTGTGTGTGTGTGTGTGTGTGTGTGTGTGTGTGTGTGTGTGCTCGTGTGTGTGCGTAGAATGCTGATTTTTTCTATTTTTTGCATTTGTTTATTTTGCTGGAGCTTGATTCAGGGCCTGGGCACTGTCTCTGAAATTCTTTTGTTCAAGGCCAGCCATCTACCATGTCTGGCATTTTCTGTTTATGTGGTTCTGAGGAATCATGCTATGCAAACACTCTATCACTATGCCACATTTCCAGCCCCCTGATGATTATTTTTAATGTGTGTGCATATTCCAGACAAAAAGAGAAAAGTAAACCCAATGATCTAAGGGAAGGCATTGGTTAGCAAAGCAGGAAAAAGGTGATCAAGCAAGCAGGATTGGGGTCAAGGTAACATTCTCAAGGATGGCTTTTTGTAGAGACGGGTATGTCAAGAATGGCCAGTTTTCTGGTAAACAGGCACTAGAAAAGAAGGCCTAGAGAATTCAAGTGAAAGAAATATAAGAAAAAACAACAGAAAGAACTATATGGACAAGCAAGTCATGGGGAAAAATAATCCTGGAATATAAAGGGGTATTTGGGCTGGCATGAAGAATGAGTATCTTAGAATGAATTAGAGCCCAAATTCTTATTCATGAAGGAAAATCAAATGTATCCTGTAGGCGGTGAATCTACACTGAATGCTTGGAAACAAAAGTAACTAACTATTAGAACTACAACTTTTAAGTAGAAAAATCCAGAAGTCATATGTAAGGTAGATGGAAGAGGCAGGAAGCAGGGAAGCTGGATTGATACATGTCATGAGGGGATGGCTGCGATGGGAAAGGAATGGAAATATCAGGAAAATGAAGGAAGAGAAAATTGATGAGGTATGCTGTGCCACAGAAACAAAAATGAGCAAACAGATGTGAGAAACATGGCACAGGCAGATTCACAGGATATAGCAAGATAAATGTGGAACAAAAGTAGGCATAAGGTAAGGAAAACACCAAAAATTTTGGATGACTCAGATTTCATAACCAGGTAAGAAAACAGATGGGGACAGATTTATTGTATTAGAGTGCCAACCAGGTAAAGGTGTTTAGGAGAGTTATGAACATGGATTGTTTTGAGAGAGAGATGAGTACCCAGTTGAAAATTTACCATTAGTTGATTCTGAAATATGATACAATTATTAAAAGTTTTCACAAGGAAAATTGAACATAAAAGTTTAATAAATTATAGCTTACTGGTAAATGAACTCAGACTATATAGTGAGCTTTGGAAATCAAAGGAAATAATGTAAATGCAGAAATGAGATGCAAACACTCAGGAAGAAGAGAAAAACTAATACAAGAGAATTCATTTAAAGAATGAAATTTGGGTGTCTCATTGGAGCACAAGTAGAAGTGGGACAAATTTAATTTCCAAATAAAAATATGTAAGGTGGTTCAAGCCCCATTATCAGCATTGAAAAAAATATATATAAGGACTAAGTCAAATGTGGTGTTAGGTAAAGACAAAAGTTAGATAAGATTGGGGAAAACTATTTGAAATAATTCTACTCAATATACAAGGAAAAAGAAAAAATATTAATAAAAAGTTCTGACAAATTCCAAAAGAAATGAATCAAAGTGAAATAAAGGATACTGGGATGGGCTCATCAGAAATAATTGTTTGAAAGATGGAAGGACATTTGTTTTTTCCAGTGTTACATAAACTAATCACCAGTATTTAAGGTTTACTGACTCTTAGTAATCCCAACTTCTAGAATGACTTAGATGTTAAGAGACGTGCTCCTGCATTGTTTCCACACACAGTAGATGATTGCCTTTTCTTGTTAGAAATATGAGTCACATTTTCTTTTAAATAAGCCCTATACTCCTCCCTTTTTATTTGTTAATACAGCTCTTAAAGGGTGGCACATACAAAGATCTTCTTTTTGACAACTCTAGATTTGAGAATTTGCCTTAAAGCAGTAATCATATTAAGTTATTTTTTCCTCATCACTACCAAATATTCAGAAAGCTTATATTTTCTGATTCTCTAAGTACTTTGCTATGAAATTTTTCTACTCTAGAAAACTGAGTTATTTTGAAGTCTACTTTCATGAGACTATAAATAAATGTCAATAGCTACACAATACCTAAATCAAATGGAGCCACAGTAGTTTGGTCATCTGATATACAGTATACAGAGACAATCTAGTATATATGTCTGCCTCCAATTTTTATTAACATCAGTTGTGATCAGAGCATGAGTGTATATGGTCAAGGCTCGGGACACTCTCAAGGCATGCATAAATATATTTTAGTCTCTGTTGGGGTTTAAGAACAAGGTTGTATTTATTTTTCTTTTGCAAAGAATGAAAGGCAAGGATTAGGTTATCACTACATTACATTATGTGATTGTTATGGTTCAAACATCTCTAGACTGATAGTTGACCTATATACACATATATTGTTTTATATTATTTATATACTTTTAAAACAAATCTAGAACAAAAGCATTAAGGATATTATTTAAGTATAGTCCTCAATGCAGAGATTGAATATGTAAAACAAAAACAAAAGCGGATGTGGTATCCTCTAATCCTAAGTACTCAGGAAGCTGAGGAAGGAATACCGTATGTTTATGTCAGGCTAGAATAAATAGCATTACTTTGTTGCAGATAACAAATCAAATAGAACCAAAGCAACAATACAAATAATATGATAAAAGGCAATAAACCTTGGATCTAAAGTGAGAAGAAAAGGCAACAAAATTTGACATTTCAGCTAGGAAATGATCAAATTGGGTATTCTGACTCTTTGACCTAGAAATGATGGTGGTAATGGTGATGTGATGAAAATGACTCCCATTTAAAAAACATGAAATATACATGATCTCATTTAATCCTTACAACAATCCTGTAAGGAAAATACTTTCAACTATCCTCATTTCACAAATGAGGAAATTGAAGCTTTTTGAAAAATCATACCAAGATACACAAGATTAGGCAGAAGAGAAGGAACATATAAAGATTTGGCTAATGGTATCAAAGATGAATTACCTACAAAAGAAATGTGCTAGGGAAGATATGGAACCAACCCAGATGTCCCTCAGTTAATGAGTGGATCAAGATGCGGTATTTATACACAATGGAATTCTATGCTGCTGTCAGAAAGAATGATATCGCCCCATATGTAAGGAAATGGAAAGACTTAGAAAAAAATCATATAAAGTGAAGTAACCCAGACTGGAACATAGGCTCAATGGTTTCCCTCATTTGTAACCTTGGGCTCTCCTAGCAGAGATTCACAATAGCACAAAACCTAGATACATAAGGCCAAATAGGATAAGGTTAAATGAAAGGAACGCCAGGATATAGAAACAAAAGCCATATAATGAGTGATTGATGTCCTTCATGTGTTATGTTATTTCTCATCTCTTTTGCTATCCCTTGGTTATCTCATATTGTTACAGTATTTTACCTTGTTATCTGATATATTGTATATATGTCTATTTGTTTATTTGAAATAGGAAAGGGAAGGGGGGAAAACAAGATGAGGGGTGGGGTGGGGAAAGGGAAATGGGGACTGAAAGATGAGAAAGGATATTAATGCACCTTCTATCTGGTGAATATAATGTAACCCTTCTATTAATTATAATAAAAAATATATGAAAAAAAGAAATGTGCTCTTAGAGAATGCAAAGCACATCAGATGACCAAAGAAAATCCAATGGAAACAAACAAATAAAGTAAGTAGGATAATGTTTCATCCACTCTTCTATCTACAAAATTAAATTAAAAGAGAAAGCGTTTAGCCTGGTGCTGATGGCTCATGCCTGTAATCTTTCACTACTCAAGAGGTTGAGATCGGATGATCATGGTTTGAAGCCAGCCAGGGCAAGAAAGTAGAAAGTCCTAGAGACTCTTATCTCTAATAAACTATTCAGAAAAAGTGGGAAGTTGTGCTGTGGCTCAAATGATAGAACACTAGACTAGAGCACAAAGAGGCTGGGGGACAGCGCCCAGGCCCTAAATTCAAGCCACAGCCTACCCCACCCTCCAAAAAAATAAAGAAAAAAGAAAGCTTTTTGCATATTTTAGGGTATCTGAATTTGAAGTCCAACAATCAATACATAATTTGAAGATGTCTTATTTGGCTTGAGTTTCCTTAGCATCATTGGTAGCCCCAGAAAATGACACATGGGGAAGAAAAATGAGGGACCATGGTTGAGGGCAGTAAAGAGACCAAGCAATAATCACAGGAGGAAGAATCAAAGTTCATGACATCCTGAAGATGTAGAGTCACAGGAAGAAACAAACTAAAAATGAAAGTTACAGAGAAAACATCTGTATGCAGTGCTACTGTTGGGGGAGGCAATCCCTCAGGCACTCTCTTGCCAGGCAGTGTCAATGTAAACCAACACCTCAGCCTTGGGACTTTTGCTTCAGATCAAAAGGACAGCAGCAATGCCATCTGCTGTTTGCTTAGAAAAATGTTAAGAGCAGATGTTTCCGTGTGCTGACCTGCCATCCACTGACTAAGAGCCCACTTGGAAAATAATCATGAAATTGCACAGGAGAAACATCTGCACAATGTATGGGAGACCACCAATCATGCAGCACTGGAAAGAAGAAGCATGCAATGAGTCTATGAAATGACTGTGGTCAGGTAGGTTTCCTCTTCATGTGTGCATGTCATATAAGAACATAGAATGTCAAATTCCATAGGGGGTAGGCGGTGGTTACAAGGCTCACCATGGATGTGAGTAATTTCAATGGGCAAAGCTTAACCTATTTCAAATATCTCAAAAGGCTCAGAACTACACCTTCACTTCTCAGACTTCTTTATTGTTGGCTGTGATAGATTTGATTTTATTTAGCTCACATTTTAGGCACCATGGAGATGAAATGATTAGCGGTTCCTTAAGAACAAGCTATGGCTTGTATATGAAAAAACACACAAGCGAAGTGCCTGTGCACTATGAGGTCAGGATGTAGTGAGCGGATTTGTGTCTCATCTCTCCTGCCTCCCTGAGTTCCAAGAGGATCTCACTAGTACTAGGGCAAGGCTGAGGTAAGTCATTCTCTTGGAAATGGTGAATCATTTGCTAGTCACCAGGTGTAACTAGGCATCAAAAGCAGTGCAATGTCACGTAGGATTTGCAAGTCAGGCCTGCTTCTTTTTCTTTGGGGACTACACCCTACTATCTTGTGCAAGTTCATCCTCACACTTGGGGAGCATTGCATGCAAAACTCCAGTCATCTACACTATTCCTGGTACTCTGCTGGCTCCATATCCTTAAAGCTCAGCTCAGCTCAGCGCTCAAGTAATCTTCCAGCCAGAACACATGCCATATGTGGGGATAAATGTTATTCAAAAATACATCTGTATTTCCTCTTAAACCTGTTACAATTGTGTATGTAGGAGTTTCATTTGCAAACTCATTCAAAGCACTAGCATTTTTCTAATTTACTTCAAATATTTGTTCCTCTTTTAGTTTATTTTCTCTCCCAGTGTTGCATTGCTTAGTCTGTCCTCAGTTGTTCTGGTGTTAATTTGGTACTTTGGAGAAGTGGGAGTTGGCTCCTTTTAAAATGAACACTTCCTTCCTTTCCTCTTCTTGCTGTGAAGAGAAGAGGACTGTCTCGTGATCAGTTTAGCAGACCTAACAAGCACATAATAAATGACTCCATAAGGAAAAGATTTTGGGGAGTGGTCTTACTGAAAATAACTGCTGTATCCTAATACCACCAGAAATAATGCAGAATCCCCCTAAAAACAAAACACAAATGCTAGTGACATCAAGTTCTGAAATGGTGAACCAGGCCTTCTCCTAAGCTTTTGGGGAAACAGAATGGTTAGTATATTTTCTCTCTCTCTCTCTCTCTCTCTCTCTCTCTCTCTCTCTCTCTCTCTCTCTCTCTCTCTCTCTCTCTCTCTCTCTCTCTCTGTCTCTCTCTCTCTCTCTCTCTCCCCTCTTTCTGTCTTATAGCAAGATAAGCTTGGGAAGAAAGTATCACAACATAATAATTTTCTATTTGCTGTAATTACAAGTAGGGTCTTGTAATAAAGTCTGTTTTCTTAGGTCTATCAATTCTATAACAGTATAAGTCACTGATTTTATACTACACATGATTTCCAGAAAGCAAGAGGAAAAACACACACCAACTACATCAGTGACCTCAGGGATTTTCTACTACTTGATGAAAAGATATAACCAGCCCAAATGTCCAATATCCATTTCTACTATTATATTATGTGATATTTATTTAAATGTTTATCACTTTCTTTGATCACTATCCTTTCTTTTTGTAATGAGACTTCTTGATAAAGATTTTATCTTTTTTAAAATCTGAAGTATTATTTCTTAAAAATTTCTGGTAAACATAATGGTCTACTTGTATTAGTTTTCCATGCCTGCCACATTCCACAGCATGGGAGGCATAAGTAACAGACATTTTATCACAATCCTCTCTGAAAGTCCAAGATCAATATTCTGGCAGGGCTCATTCCTTCTAAGGCTTCTCTCTTTGTCTGAAGACCACTGTCTACTCACTGCTTTGTTTTCACGTGCTTGTCTCTCTGTACACACATCCACCCCTGTGTAATCTCCATATTAAAAAAAAGTCAAGTTGAAATGGAGTCCCACTTAATTACCACATCCAAATTTAGTTGCTTATTTAAAGTTCCTACCTCTAAATACTAATATTCTTTCAAACTTCATAGAAATGATAAAATTGATTCCCTAACATTATTACAGATAAACTAAATTTTTGTCATTAAATATATTTATTTCATTCTCATTGTTAAAAATATACTTTCTGAATATAAAATTCTAGTTTTATAATATTATAGAAATATTATTCTACTGTTTCCTGGCTTCCATTTTGGCTGGGAACGTGACCTAGTGGCTAGCCCCGGGGCTTGAACTCTGGGCCTGGACATTCTCCCTGAGGTTTTTGCTCAAGGCAAGAACTCTACCATTTGAGAAACTGAATCACTTCTGGCTTTTTAAAGTAGTTTATTGGAGATAAGAGTCTCACAGAGTTTGCTGCCCTGGCTGGCTTTCAACCAAAGTACAAATCTCAGCCTCCTGAGTAGCTATGATTACTATTAAGTTCAATTTCTCTGTACCACATCCACAGAAAATGACAGAATAGGTGCTGTGGCTCAAGTAGTACAGTGCTACCCTTGAGAAAGCCCAAGGACAGTGCCCAGGCTCTGAGTTCAAGCCCCAGGACTGGCACAAAAATTATTTTGAAAGAAATTCAAGCTTACAGAATTATAAGAATACAAAGAATTCCCTTTCACCCTTTAATCAGATTCTTTAAGCTTCTTACATTGTCCCAGTTACATATTTTGTGCCAAAGAAGCCAATGTAAGATCACACAAAGCACTTAATTCTGATGTTTCATCTCCTTTACATTAAATTAGAACTTCAGACCTTTCTTGACCCCATTTTTTTTCTGCCAGCACTAGGATTTGAACTTAGGGCTTTATACTGACTAGGGATTTCTTTTCTTTTCTGATTTAGCCACACTCATTAAATTTTAAGATTATAAGTCTGATTTTGTAGAATGCTTCTCAAGTTAAATTTCTATGATGTTTTTCATGATTCAATTCAGATTATAAAGCTATTATATTGGAATCTCTGGGCATTATATCAAACACATGATGTTAAACTGATGCTTCTTTAATGAGCTAATTATTACTATAATGGTTGCCATACTTTAAAAGTTATGTCATTGTGTCTAAATTTAGTAGCATTATAAGAACCTTCTCTTACCTCCATGTACTTACTCATTTATTCATATCAGTGAGGACTTATGTATTATTATTTAATTCAATGCAACATAGTCCATTAATACCATGATTTATTTCCATCCTTAAATTTATCAAGATTAGACAAAGAAGAGCCCCTTCAAACTGGTTTAAACCTCATTTTCACATGCTTACATCATTCTTTGAGAATGCCATGCTACCTGATACTTGATAATCTATGTCTATATTGTTCCTGTCTGAATTCTAAAGTCATTTCTCCAAAAAGCCCCAGTTACTTTAATGGAGAATAAGATATAGAACCCAAAATTCAGGTATTTACAAAACCTCTAGTCAATAACACAAATGCACCATATGTATATTAGTATCCTTCTGTCCTATCCATCTACCAATATGTTCACATCAAAATTTGAAATTTCATCCAACATTACAAACACATGTCTTCTTTCCTTTTGATATTACTATGTTTAGTTTCTAAAAAAGGAGAAATTTCATTTCCACCATTGGGTATCTCTTCACTTTTTTGATCACTCCTTTATGTAATCAAGGCGCTGACCCTGTTGAACTTCCATCCCACTTGGATGTGTGGCTGGCCCTTATAAACTCATATTTAATTAGACTTAAGCTGTGGGGATCCTGAAGGCCTACAGTGAGGTTGATGAGGATTTGTCTTTCTTTCTACCAAGAGTCTAATTCACCACCAGTGTAAGACCATTTCCTTACAGAGAATCCCAATTAATCCAGGATTCTTAGGTTAGCAATCTCACATTACAGTAAGCCTCAGTCTAAATCTCCTGATTTCATCATTTACTGCTGCCCTTCCTGATTTCAATTCTCTGGGGTTTAGAGGCAGGATTATTTTAAGGGTGGGGCATTCTTGGCTTTCTTGTTTACATTGTATTTTGGTATTCTTTGTTTTTGCCTTAAAGATTTCCCTTGGCTCCTTACAATCCCAGGAATACCTTTAAACTTATGCTTATCATTTATCTAGCTTCATTAGAAGTCATAAGGTACATAAACCATATTTTGCCTTTATATGCCTATGCTTCTCTAGATTTGTCTTTAGCCATGTTATCAAACTATTAATGGCCTTAAAGCATCATACATTGGGTATATTTCAAAACTGGGTGTGGGGAGATTTGATATTAAGAGAAATTATTGGGTAACATTCTGAGTAGGGATTATTTATGGGTAAAATATGATACAAAAATAAATCTTTTTTATCCTTAAGAGAAAGTGGGTATTATTATTCCTTTGACCCAGCCACCTAGTTTGACAAATTAAGAAAGCACCACCAGGAAAGCTTAAAAAAAAACATCAAAATAAATGGCATTTTTGAGGACCTGCTTGCATTTGTTTGGAATTGAGGCATCTAGTCCACTGTCGCTGTTCCTATCCAATTTTCTTCTACAAATCAGCTCTACATCTTTTATACTAAAAACGCAATTTCTTTTCTACTTGATAAAATAATACTTGTTCATTTTGGAGAGATTTGGATATATGAAAGCAATAAAGAAAATAAACATTATAATCTTACTACCTAGAAATAACTACTGTTATTAAAAACTGGTGCTTTTAGTGCTTACATCTTTTATTTACATAGCTGTGATCATATAGTACAGATTTGTATCATTTTATACAACATATCATTAATATTTCTTCACCTCATTAAAAGATCTTCATAAGCATTATTTTGGTACAACATAATATTTAATCATATGGATATACTTAAATATAGTGAACTATTCACCTTCACTTTAATATATTACTTCCATTTCCCCCATTGCATATAATATTCTAAAGAATATTTTTATCAGTGCTAAACCATAGTGATTATCTCATATTGTTAGAGTATCTTACCTTGTTATCTGATATATTGTATATATGTTTATTTGTTTATTTGAAATAGGATAGGGAAGGGGGGAAAAAGATGAGGGGAGGGCTGAGGGAGGGAAATGGGGACAAAAGCATGAGAAGGGGTAGCAATGATTGTTAAGACATGCACCTTCTATCTGGTGAATATAATGTAAGCCTTCTATTAATTACAATAAATAAAAACATATATAGATATATCTATGAAGGATATTTTGATCAGTGCTAAACCATAGTGATTATTTCTTCAGGGAATAGTTACAGGATAGATTTACCAGGCCAAAGATCCTTGATATTTCACTGCTAAATTGTTTATTAGAAAAATAGTATTGATTTTTGCTCCATCTAGTTCGGTTTAAGAGAGCTTATCTCTTAAAGTCCTTATTGTCATTCTTTCAGATGGGTTTGACCATTCTAAGTATAGGCATACACAACAAATATGGTCTGGTCAATGACAGACCACACATATAACTGGTCCCATTTAAGCTGGAGCTGGTAGCTCATGGCTATAAACCTAGCTACTCAGAAGGTTGAGCTCTGAGGATCATGGTTCAAAGCCAGCCTGGCACGAAAGTAAAAAGTGCATGAGACTCTTAGCTCCAATTAACCACCAGAAAACTGGAAGTGGGGCTGTGGCTCAAGTGGTAGAGTGATAGCCTTGAGCTGAAGAGCTCAAGGACAGCCCCAAGCCCAGAGTTTAAGCCCCAGAACCAAAAAGAAAAAAAGTTATATGTACTAGTGACCCCTACCACAATTTGTTGTTCATTCAACAACAAAATCACTTAACTCAATTCTCAGAACACATTCTCATTATAAATTAATACAATATTCCTTTTTGTTATTTTTCTAAAGTTTTAAGTTAATAAATTATTGAATTATGGAGTGATGGCCGAGATACTATATGATAGACAATCCTTCAAGAAGATATATCTATAAAGGAAAGACTGGAAAAGCCTATAAAAAAATCTTATGCAGAGTGTCCTTATTTTCATTCCCTACAGTAATTTCTATTTCCAGTCTATTCCATTAATTACCAATGTAACATCAAGTAACAGAATTATCATGGAGACTTCTTTTCTTTACTTACAAAATGGTACAGGGACACTTCCCTTGCTGCAAGGATTACATATAAAAGTGTCAGATACTTCAATATCTGGTGTTAGTCCTTCCTACAAATCCTGCATCCTCACCCTTAAGACTGATGCATGAACTGGATAGGTTAAAGAATATATTCATTCTCCTCCTATCTGTCTGACTTTTGAGTTGATGTGCTGCTTATTTTGGCAATGTGGAAGAATAGAGCCTTCAAAGATAAGTAGGAAGCATCTAGGATATGAAGAGCAAATGGAACTATGGTTCAAGTTGGTGTGATCAAGTGGCTCTACCTAGGAATAAGGTGGCAGTAGAAAAGGAGTTAACTGTTCATGGACCTCACATAATTTTTTTTTTGCCAGTCCTGGGCTTGAGCTCAGGGCCTGAGCACTGTCTATAGACTTTCTCAAGATTAGAGCTCTACCACTTGAGCCACAGCATCACTTCCGGCTTTTTTCTATGTATGTGGTACCGAGGAATTGAACCCGGGTCTTCGTGCATGCTAGGCCAGCACTCTACCACTAGGCCAAATTCCTGGCCACATCTACTTTTAAAAAGCTTTTAAAAGCTCTACCTAAACCTAATAAATTGGAATCTCTTGTGGATGTAGCACAGTGTCTGGATGTTTCTTAAAGTCTCTAGTTGATTCTGATTTACTGCCAAAGTTGAGGTTTAATGAATAACTTAGTTCATAGATTCTGGAATGTAAGAGCTGAAATTGCTCTTCTGTATCTTTAATTAAAACACTCTTGCTTTACAATTTGTTACTAAGGCATAAAGAATTTAAATTATTTGTTACATGGTTTGGTAATCACAGGACAAAAATTTGGGATTGTAGCAGACTGACAGAATGTCTTCCAGAGTGTTAGCAGGTAAGAGACAAATGTCTCCATAGAAAACAAAAAGCACTTTAAACTAATCTTTATCTAAAAATTATTATATTTAAATTATACAGGACTCTAGGCATTCACATACAGTGAGACCAAAGGAAGATACTCTTAGGAGAGAACACAATACCTATGTGCTTCTGATCATGTAAAATAATATTTATAAAAAATGGAAACAAGAATTTCTTGGTCTTGTTTGTTCACTTATCTGTTTTTGAAAAGGTAATGGGAGGGACAGAAAAGGAAAGAGAAATAGTGAAAAATGCAGCAATGGTACTCAGTAGATACTATGTTGAAAATTAATTATACAATTTATGGATGGAGACAGGAGGGAAAACTGGAAGAGAGCAACACTGGGAGAGGGCAAAAAGAACTGTACTTATTATCTGACTTATAAAACTGAAAACACTCTGTACATCACCTTTGTAATAACAATTTTAAAAAGAAACAAAAAACATAAGATGTCAAAAAGTTGGCAAAAAATAGTCAAAAAAGTTTAAGTGACCCTTATATGACCCTTATATATTTTTTTAATTGTTGGGATAATGTATAGAAGGATTACAGTTACATTCATCAGGTAGTGGGTATGTTACTTCTCGTGCATTGATACCCATTCTCATGTTTTTTCCCCTTTCCCTCCTTCTATCCCCTCCCAATCATCTTGTTTCCCCCCTTCCTTTTCCAATTTCAAATAAACAAATATACAGTAAACCAGATAACCAAGTCAGAGATTTACCTTAAGTATGAGATTAACCATAAGGGGAAAAAAGAGAAGCAAAACAACATAGTACATTAAGAACAACAATAACACAAGATAAGGCTCTAGTTTCCAGATCCTAGAGTTCCTTTCATTTATGCTCATCCTATATGACCTTATGTACCTAGGTTTTGTGCTAGTATAATCTGCTAGGAGAGTCCTAGATGTGTACTAATTATTACCAGTGAGGGAAACCATTGAGCCTATGTTCTTTTGGGTCTGGTTTACTTAATATGATTGTTTCCAAGTCTTTCCATTTCCTTAAAAATGGGGTGATATCATTCTTTCTGATGGCAGCACAGAATTCCATTGTGTATAAGTACCATATCTTCTTGATCTTATCATCTACCGAGGGTCCTCTGGCTTGGTTCCATATCTTAGCTATAGTAAATAGTGCTGCAATGAACATCATTGTGCCAATGGCTTTAGTATGCCCTTGTTTCTGGATGTTTTGGTAAATGCCAAGGAGTGGAATTGCTGGTTTATAGGGGAGCTCTGTGACGGTTTGAGGAACCGTCATACTGCTTTCCATAGTGGTTGAATGAATTTACACTCCCACCAACAGTGTAATAGTGATCCCTCCTGGCCACATCCCTACCAGCATCTGTTGTTATTAGATTTCTTGATGATGGCCATTCTAATTGAGTGAAGTAGAATCTCAAAGTTGTTTTGATTTGTATTTCTTTTATGTGACTTTTATCTTATATTGCGGTTTCCTAGTGTAAATAGCTTTCATTATGAGACACTATGGCATAGTTATGAATAAAATTATCATATTTAATATTGAATGTATTGCAATATAGATAAAAATCTGAGTTCTTATCTGGATGAATGGCTAAAATAAGGCTACTTTGCTACTTGTTCTCTCCAAGGGAGTAAACAATGGAGGACACACTGCAGCCTGTTTCTTCTATAATACATTAAGTATTCCTAGCTATTCTGGTATGGATAGTATGAATAAACTCCCCCATAAGAGGCCACTCTCAGATCTTTTAAATTTATAAAGTGTAATTATTGTCACTGTGAATTTGTAACAATTTTCCTACCTTAATATATTTATTTTTTAAATATTGAAGATGAGGAATGATGGATGTTAATCATGGCTTAGTTATGGTGTTATGGTGTTGAAGATGTTGGTTATAAAAAGACTTAACCAGAGGCTGGGAATGGCTTACTGGTAGACTGCTTGCCTAGCATTCATGAAGCTCTAAGTTCCATTGCTCAGTACCACATAAACAAAAGAAGCCAGAAATAGTGCTGTGGTTCAAGTGGTAGAATGAGTAAAAGAAACTCAGGGACAGATAGTACGTAGGCCCTGAACAAAAGAAGACTTAACCAAACCATTATTTTACCATTCAGTTTTGCTTATAGTTGGCTTGCCAATAGACTTTCAATTGTATTATTTGTGAAGTCTTAAAGTACTGTTTTACCTCTTAAAGTTTCTAGAAAATAATACCTAACCATAGAAAAATGTCTGGCTAATATTTATTTATTCGGGGCCATGTTGGGAAGCACTAGATTCTAAATTATTGCTAAAAAGCCTTGGGTTCACGATTGACACGTTCTGAACATTTATAATGATTCTAAAGAACCTTGGTATCTAGTGCTATAGTTCCTTCTTTTATTTTTCTTGGATTGAATTTATGGCCAACTGTTTATAATTGACCCTCTACTGGGACATGTTAGGATATGAGCATATAGCTTTATGAGAAAAAAAAAGAGAAAGGAAATGGGAGAGGGAGAAAGGTGAGGGTGAAAGGAAAAAAGTGGGGGTGGGGGCTGTGGGGGAGAAAAGAAGAGAGACAGAGGAAAAACCTCATACAACTGATATTTATTTTAAACTTCTTTCATTTCCAGATTCTCTAACAGCAAGTCAATTGCTGTCAGAAGGCAGAACTCTCACTTAAAAGGGTTTCTAGAAAGGGGTTCTGAACTGAATGCAGAACCACATGTGAAAGACTATACTAGAAAAAGATAAACATTTTTCCTGTAGGGGACACACAATCCCTTAGTGTGGCCACAAGAATGGTACCTGCCACCTGGGATTACAAACTGGAAAGTGAAACTGATCGTGAACAACATAAGCACAAATGAGGACAGTGGATGTGAAAATATTTAGCGACAATTCCTAAGAGGCCTATCACTGTCAAGCTACAGGAGCCTTTCCAGCCCCCAACAGCAGTCCTCCAAATAGAAATACACTGTGGTTCTTCATTCAAGTATTCATTCCTTACCCTACTTCCCTAAAGTAAGAAAAGCTAATTGCAGTTTTACACATGAGATGAGAGTCCAGATTTTTTTCAATTTAACCGACTATGGCTGGTTGGTTTTGGTTGCTTTGTTTTGCTTTGTGCCTGTCCTGGGGCTTGGACTCAAGGCCTGGGTACTATCCCAGAACTTTTCTGAATGAAGGTTAGCATGATACCAATTGAGCCACAACTTCACTTCCCATTTTACTGGGTGATCCTCAGATCTAAGGTTTCTTAGGAACAAGGATTGCAGCTATGAGCCACCTGCATCTAGTTATGTACAGTTTTAAAGAGAAAAAATGCTTTATGTGGAAATGAAATGCACAGAATTTATCTCCAAAAGAAAAATTTGCCACAATGGATATCACAAAAATTACACATTTTTAAGTTAGCTGTCCTAAGCTCTCTAATTTGACAGTCAGTAGCCTTGGAGTTCTCACACCATATGCTGGAAAACAAATCAGGATGAGTAATTAATTCTATTAAACAGCTTACAGTTTTCATTTCAAGTGGACTCCTGTAAAAAGTTCAATGTCTGAAGCCTGTTTTATGTTGAAGTACTAAGAGTGTAAATAGTCAAAGGGAATATTTGTTAATTAGTCCTGAAAGAACATCATTTCTGACTGTTTCACTGCATGTGAGTCTATAAGTACTGTGTTCTGTAAAGAGCTGTGGACCACGGCTGACGACTGTCCATCTGTTGGATGGCTGAACAACACTCATCAGGCTGTAAGGACTAGAAAAGTTAGCTCATCTTGGGTTTGGCTTCTTAAGCTCCACACATACTTGGCTTTACAGTCTGTCAAATTGAAGGTGGTAAGAAGTGACCCTGGCATACAACCCTTAACAAACTAGTGGACTCCATGCTGTGTAGAAAAGGCCACATGAATGCAAATCTTAGGAATATTGTATTCAAAAATAAATTTCTTTTTTTCTAGTTGCAATAGTTTCCTTTAGCTTCCCCTCCCCCACATTTTCATGAGTATCAGTTAGTTATACAAAGAGGTCTTTTTACTTTCTAACATTCCCACATATATTTACAATGTATCTGGATCACACTCAGTCCTTCAATCACTCTCACTCATTCCTTACTTTTCTCTTCTAAGCCACTTTCAACAAACTTCCTTGTTCTATTCATACATATATATATACATATATATGAACATATATGTATACATATAGTATTTTAAGAAGGATGAAGGATGTGGTCAAAACACATTTCTTATGGGAATAAACACCCTCTAGTGATAACAGAAGCTAATTATTTTTTAGTATGTAATGGTGTGAAAAACATTAAAATACTCACATCAACCTATGGAGGGAAGTAATATTGTTATTCCTCTATTGATAGGCAAATAAACCAAGACTTGAAAAAACTAAGGAACTGCTGGGAGCAGAGCCTCAGTTTAAAAACCAGATTAGGAGCTGGGAATTTGGCCTTGTGATACAGTACTTGCCTAGCATGCACAAAGACCTGGGATTGATTCCTGGGTACCGAATACATAGAAAAACAGCCAGAAGTGGGGCTGTGGCTCAGGTGGTAGAGCTCTGTCCTTGAAAAAGTCCAAGGACAGTGTTCTAGTCCTGGGTTCAAGCCGCAGAACCGGTCAAAAAACCCCCCAGATTAGCTAATTCCAAAGTCCATGCTCTTAACCACTATATGATTTAGGGAATGTAATAGGAATTTAGGAATTTAATTTAATTTGATGCTACTTCTCTTAGAGTGATGGAGAACTTTATCCACCTGGAACAGACAGAAGAAATTAACTACTTCTTGAATGATTTTGACAACATCAGTGCCTAGTATTAGAGCATCTTAAATGAGACCTACATTTGTCTTCATGAAATTTTTGAGACCTGTAGGTCATACATATTTCTAGAGAGGTGGAACAGTAGTTTTATATTCTATCAGTTTTATATTTCTCTCACTTTCATTTAGTGAACAATGTCAAAACATATTTAATAATGCATTGTCTGTATGTGTGAGGCCTTGAGGCTGTGTCCTTTCGCAACCAGTTGGGGCCCATGAATGAGGCATGGTAATTAAAGACAAGAACATAATGACCTTTGGATGGAGCTATGAACTCTTCAAATGGATGAAACCTCTAATGTTGACAGGTCAGAGGGTCATACTACTACTTCAATCCCCAGAATATTCAGAACTGCAGTGTTCCTTGGACATTTATTCTGAGAACAGAGCCTTTTCCACATCTGGCTCACGTCCTGAGTCAGCAACTGGATACATGTACTCCAGGTAGACTAAGCAGAAACTATTAACCATGCAAACTAGCCCCAAATAGCTTTCTGATTATTTGTTAGCATGCAGGTGGCTTGGAGAAGACTGCAATTCTAGAATGTACTATGAGGAAATCATGACCTCCCCCCCCACACACCCAGGAACTTGTATTGCCATCGATTTAAGGCAGTAATTTGTTGCAGGCAAGACATTTATAGGGGCTACGTTATCAACACTAGAATCATCAAGAAATTCTATCAGAAGACATAGCGTTTAAATATAGGTCTAATTACCGCAATCATTTCTTTTTTGTTTCCTTTGCACAGATCCACTTAATCCCATCTCTTAGTGTGGGCACAAGCTGACAGTTGCATGACAAGGAATGTTTCCCTTTGTAAAAACCCACTTCCTTTCTGTGTAGTTTTAGCCTAATTGAAATGTTTCCTATTAAGCTCAATCAAGGCAGCAATTATCTTATTACTCACTTATGCTTTTCCAGCCAAAATTTTGCCCAAACTAGTATATGGGAATGAGAAAGAATGTATCTATTATTGCTTTTACATTTTCCTGTTTGGCTTTAGACAACAATCATAAACATGTACCTCCAGTTCCCTAAAATATATCTAATTAATACTATTTTCTATAAAATTGTATTACTGCTAGCTATAACCCAGAGCCAAATGTATCCCTGTCTATGAAACGTGCTGTAAGACTTGTGGTTATGTTACATGAATAGTGTCATTGGAGAAGGGTAATAAGGAAGAGGCTAGTGAAAACAAATCATAAACATATATTCAATCATCTCAAACCCACAAGTTTTATGGCTTTAAAAATAAAAAGTGAATCACTTAGATTTAATTGAGAAAATAATTTTTGTAGCATCACTTTAAACATGTATCCTGTATGTCTGGGTTTTCTCTTGATGTGAATCCCTGAGGTCTCAAGATGATCACAACCAGTCAACAACACAGGTGGTCCACACTTTTTAGGTATAAATTAAAGACCTATATCATTAAAACCAGAGTTAATTTTAGAGTTATTGACCCTATGAGGTCACTCCTGATTAACTTCATTTTGATTAAGGTTATACTAAAGCACATCAGACAAATTGGTATGAGGGATTGATATATTTTATCCATGTTTTCATCATAAATGTTAACTAATGTAGGACAGATACAGTCCCCAGTGTGTAAAGGGATACCCAGAATACAGTATTTCAGTATAAATTTATAAGGAGGGGAAATGTTGTCATTTGACAGCTCTTCATCTATATATACCATAAATTCAGAAAATGACTAAATATGGTGATGCTTGCAATAACAAAATAAGCCTAAATGGATAACATTCCATTCACTGGAATAGAATTAACATTAACAAAGAGAAGGTATTTCTTCTTATGTAAACTGAATGAGTCATATACATTATTGTTAAATCCAGGGATGATGAATTCCTTAAAAGATAGATACTTTACCTCCTAACAATTAATTTGTGTTAATGACTGATTAATGAATTAATAACTAGCTAATAAAACCTAAGTGAAGATGTCTTTCACAAAGGTATTGATTATTTTATCTGCTATATGGTTTTAAAAAATCAAAGAATGAAAACGGGTTATGTCATGAAGGAATTCGCAAAGATACAGCATTATGTTCAGTTTATTCTCATAAGCAGATGAGGAAAAGGCAAACAAAGGAGAAAAGGAGAGGGAAGTATTTCTTTGTAAGTATGGAGAGAACAACTGATCAAGTATTTCCTCTTCACTGCTCCTTACTGAGGAATTTAGAAGTTTGTGATGGGTTATTTAATAGCCAGGAAATGAAATTTGTTTCTGCATATTCAAGTGTCTCAATATTCTGTCCATAGATGTATTACTCTGCAGTTTTCTATTTATGCACCTTTATAGAGTCTAGCAAAAGACTGAATCTCTTTTACAACAGGCAGAGCAGGGGCATAGGTTATTAGTGAATAAGAACTGATTAAGAATAAACACAGAAACCATCAATATCACTCAGCTGTCTGGATTTGCCATTGGCTGTCTTGAAGTAGCCCGAGAATCTAGTGGAAATCAGACTCACTGAACCCAACAACATGTCAGGAACACAGAGCAGTAAACCTCCTGTCCAGTGCCCAGCAATAAACAAAAGCAAACAAGTTATTAAGCCAAGATGGTCCTTATTTTCAACATTACTTTTTCCTTGAAATTTTCAAGTGAGTTACCATTCCCCTTATTTCCTCCTCTTACTTTTCACTAGTTCTCATATTTCTATCCCTTCCTCTACTGCAATAATTCAATAGAACTAATTATGTCTTTAAAAATAGTTAAACAAGCAAATAACTGAAGTTCTCTTTCCGTTTTCCCTGATGCTAGGTCAAATAGCTCCTCGTGTTTGTCTGAGTCTTCTTTTGGGATTACTCTCATGATATCTATCATACGTATCTAAGTATGATGAGTGCTGTTTTGTCTAACTCAAAGTAACAACTGGAAATTTTAAGAACTTAGAAATTCAACCAGAGAAAGACTATCCCACAGTATATTAATTATAACTGTGGATTCTACATGTCTGTCCTGCTTTCCATTTTGTAATTATTTCTGTACTGTTATCTGCAGGATATATTTTGCTTTTTTCTAGAATTTTACAATAGTCCAGCCTTTGGCTGAGAGAAAATGATTAAAAGATCATTTTTCCTAAAAAATATAAATTAAATTGCTACATTTAAGTTATAGTAAGTTATCACAGAAAAATAAAACTTTGTCTTTTCTGTCTAGTAAGACTCTAAAATTGAAAGCTATTCAACACATAAAGAACTCACTATGGAAAACACTCATTTAAAAAGATTTTGACTTGTCTTTGTCCAAGTTTAAAATATGTCATGTGGCTAATGGATCATAAAACATTATAATACTATGCACTGAAATTACCTGGAAATTTTTTGAAAATACCAGTGGGTCAAAACTTTCAGAGGTTTTGATGTAACTGATATGTGGAGTGCTCATACAAGAAGACTCTAAAATTCCACAGGTGATTCTACTATAGATCTAAGGTTGAAAGTTACTGCCTTAGAATAAAAATAGAACACCCATACACACAATTAATTAATTTATAATTACTCATTTATATGCCCTACTCTTTTTTTCCATCATGGTGCTTGAATTCTGGGCCTCAGCTCAAGGCTAGCGCTCTACCACTTGTGCCACAGCACTACTTCTGATTTTCTGGTGGTTAATTGGAGGTAAGAGTCTCACAGACTTTTGTGCTCAGACTGACTTTGAACCATGATTCTCAGATTTCATCCTCCTGAGTAGCTATAATTACAGGCACCCAGCTTGTGTCTTACTCTTAGTTTGAAATAAAACAGTGCTTTATTCATTCATTCATTCATTCATTCATGTAACATCAGTATTATGTATATTATAGAGATTTCAAAATCTCACTTCATTTATTTCCCAACTAGTTTTGAAAACAAACAAAATACACATTTGCAAAAACAACAACAAAAAGGAAAAATTTATGAAAGAAAAGCTAATATTGGGAGAAAATACTATAGTAAGAACAACTGTCCCTAAAAACCATCCTAATCTCTTCAATGTATGAATATGTTTCTTAACATGACAAAAGCAATTTTACAGATGTGATTAGATTCAGGACTCTGAAATAGGGAAATTAACCTGGTTTATCCAAGTGGGACAAATCTAATCCCATGACTCCTTACTATTGGAGAACATTCCCCAGCTGTGGTCAGGGAAAACCCATACTACAGAATAAAACTACACAAAGATAAAATGCTGCAGCCTTTGAATACAAATAAAGGAAGTCAGGAACTATGGAATTCAGAAGGCCTAGAAATGTGGAACAGATAATGTAACATAATGTTTTCTATATTTCCCAGAAGTCAGTCACTTGCTGATAAATTGGTCTAGGGAAATCCTGGTCAGACTTATAACCTGTGGAACAGAAAGATATAGATTTATATTGTTTTAAAACACAAATTTTGTGGTAACTCATTTCAGCAGTCATAGGAAGCTAGTACAGATAAGGATATAAATGTAGCTTCTCCAGGATCATCAGGCAGAAGAAGGGCTTTGGGGTAGCACTGTTTAGCCTTGACATTATACCTCAAAAATCTTCAAGTACAGCAAAGCTGAACTGTAGTTAAAGGCTGCAAGTGTTGATTTGAAGTCCATCTGGGTATTTGTACTAAGAATGCTTCCTGCAGACTACTCCTAGTTAAAGGCAAACAGTATCTTCAGAGAGACAAAGTGACCGCTACTTTTGGATTGAGAATTCTAATGGTTTTGTCAACATAGATTGTGTTATGGTTGAGGACACATTCCCTTCCACTCTTCTGTCTCTTTTCTTCACTCTAAAACTAGCAGCATAAGTTGAATATGAAATAATTTAAAATTAAGACAAATTTCAAGACAGTCATAGCAAAATGTCTTCGCTCAGGCTGCGATAACAAAATAATGTAGACTGGATGATTTAAACAACACACATTTTTCATAATTCTGTAGGTTAGAAAGTCCAAGGTCAAGATACTAAGAGAGTAGGCACCAGATAAGAACTAATCCCCTAGTTTGCACACCACTCTCTTCTCATTATATCCTTACATGGTACAGACCAAACAAGTTTTCTTTCTCTTGTTATAAGAGTACCTATTCACTCATGAGGGATATAATCCCATGACTAAAAATATCTCCCAAAGGCCTCACCTTCTGATACCAATACTTTGGGGTTAGAATTCAGAATGACCTTAAAGGGTATACCAAGTTCATAACAAGGAGAATTAAACAAATATCTCCCTGATCATGGGGCACTGTGCTTCTGTACAGGTTTATGAGATTGAGCTTGATTTCTCTAGGTAAAATCCTCACACATCTATGTCAGTTTGTAGAATCTTGAAGAAGACATTTTAATATCTTAAAAATGAGCTACTTTAGCAGGCTGGGATCAAGTGAGTAACAAACACTGAGTTTCACCCTGACCTTTTACATCTCTGGTAGAGTTGTTAAATTATTTTTTATTGATTTAAGGTAGCTTCTTTGTTCAGTTTTAGTATTTTTCCCCTTTGACAACATATAACTTGTACTAAGTTTGGGAAGTAGTATTGAGTTTTGAGTTAAGATCATTGGGGAAAAATTATGTAGTGAGAAATTGTTTTATGATACTAACATTTTATTCAAAATAAACACCCAAGGGGCTGGGAGTTTGGCCTAATGGTAGAGTGCTTGCCTAGCATGCATGATGACCTGGGTTCAATTCCCTGGTACCACAAACATAGAAAAAAGCCGAAAGTGGTGCTGAGGCTCAAATGGTAGAGCTCTAGCTCTGAGAAAGTCCAAGGACAGTGCTCAGACCCTGAGTTCAACCCTAGGATTGGCAAAAAGAAAAAAAAGGTGAAAATCAAGTAGAAAACTCACAAACATATTCTTTGAGTTTGATGAAAAGGAATGGAAAACAACTAAAGGGCTACTGAAGAATTAAAACTTCCTACTTTTTCTCCTGTTTGCAATTCTAAATGCTATTATTTGGGGGTAGAAGATGTTTTCCAAATCTTTGGCAATTTTAAGTATCAGAGAAAAGCTGTGTGGCCTTTAGCAATGTCTCCAGACTGCTGTGTTCTCAACGAATTGGACTCTATGTACTCTCAGAGGTTCTGTTCAGCAATAAAATGTTTTAAATTCATTAAAAACACATGGTTGAGTGAGGTCCGTGAGTTCTTACATGATTGTAATACATTATTCCTTACTATATATTTCATCTAAAATTTTTAACCAATCTTTCACTTTATTATTTTAGCATGTTCCAAAGTAACTGATTTTCTTAATAGTACTCACATTAGAATTTGTCAAATCATCATAGGTGAGGCTAAAAAAAGGTAAAATGAACAATACAAGGAATTATGACCATTCAAAAGTATTCCAGGTCTCATAGTCAATTAGGAGCAATATTTGAACTGGAACTATTAATTCTATTTCCTTATCTATGCAATGCTGCCTTGCAATAGTCCATTTTCTTTTGTTATAACGAAAGATCAGATGCAGGGTACAGCTCACAGTTCTGTCAGTTATTGGGAGTGCACCCTTCCCTCTATTACAAAGTGGCAAGTGGCATTGTGGTGAAAATGTGTGTGAATGGAAAAGATTACTTGGCAAGAAGAAAAGTAAGCCAAACAGTAGAAAGAGAGGCCAGTCTTGCTCCTTTTTAACAACCTTCTCATGAATTAACATGAGGTCTTATAGTGACTACATTACTCTCATACAAGGGCAGTATCCAAAATGACCTTGCCAATTTACACTAGGTTCCACCTCTTAAAGGTTCTATCACTTTCCAACATTACCATATTGAGAATCAGCTTTCTCACACGCCAATCCTTGTTTACATACATAGTGTCCAAACCACAACACTGTCTTTCATAGTTGGTCATTATGAAAAACCTGATCATTAGACTCAGGCAAACTAATAAACTCTTTCAAACTATGTTACTTAAATTTTTTTTTCAGTTGTGGAGCTTGAACTCTGGGTCTGGGTACTGTCCCTGCGCACTTCAGCTCAAGGTTAGCACTCTATCACTGAGCCACAACACCACTTTTGGTTTTCTGGTAGTTTATTGGCGATAAGAAGTCTCACAGACTGTAGTGCCAGGTCTGGCTTTGAACTGCAATCTTCAGATCTCTGCCTCCTGAGTAGCTAGGATTACATGAGTGAGCCACTGGCCCCAGGCTTGTTATTTGAATATTTCCTTAATGTTGAGGCAAACTGAACACTGTGTGGGAGTGGTGGAATACCCCAAGGCCAGCAGGTAGCAGTATCACTGTCCTTGGAGTCCTGCTATGGCAATAATTCGGTTACTACAGTATATTATTTGTAACTCCATCATAAGCTATTTAGAACAATGGTGACCTATTGAGTGATAAGTGGGCATATTAGGTAGCTATCAGCTTTGATGCCATACAATGAAACTTCCACTGGGTTTGTTCCTTTTTTCTTTGATTTTTACAATTTGAAGCAACAGGTAAGATTAAAATAATGCCTACTATGTCCTGAAGCAAGAAGATAACTCTTTGAGATTTTTCTCTTTACCCCTCTACTCTGTTACCACAAAAGTTTATAGATAGAATGAATATCTCTTTTTTTGCCAATCCTGGGCTTGAACTCAGGGCCTGAGCCCTGTCCTTGGACTTTCTCAAGGCTAGAGCTCTACCACTTGAGCTTTAGCACCACTTCTGGCTTTTTTCTATGTATGTGGTACCAAGGAATCAAACCTGAGCATGCTAGGTAAGCACTCTACCACTAGGCCAAACTCCCGGCCCAATGAATCTCTTTTTTTTCCAAAGCATAAACTCTTAGGCCAAGGAAAACTATATATATATATATATATATATATATATATATATATATATATACACACACACACACACACACACACATACATGACACACTGAGTTAAAATTTACAAGTTAAAAATAGGTCTTAATAGATCAGATTTTGAGGGAGTAGCATTGATGGGAACAGAAATGTTAATAGGGATATTGGGCAATTTTTTATGCCAGCCCCATATCAATCACTACAAATGATGCACATATCCTTTTCTCCAAGTTAGGAACTTCAATGCTTTATGAAGTGACTACCATGCTGTATAGAGATTCCAAACACTTAGAAAAATATTCAAGAAAGCAGCACACAATACAGATTTAGTTAATACATTATTCAGACCATGGTAGAATCGAGTATGCCATTGTGAGCACTGTTTACATAAATCACCATGCAAATCACTTTTGCTAATAACCAGAACACAGATCCAATGTATGGTTGAATATTCTAGCTTGTCTCCATTTGTAAGCTGTAAGTGATGTCTGCTTTACAGGGAACTTGTGAAGATTAGGCATAATATCTATATTGCATCTTATATAAAGTGTAGCACATAGGAAACAGTGAATTAAGTACAGTTCATTTGGTCTTCCTTTCTGTCTCTCCCTCTCTCTCTCTCTCTCTTTCTCTCCCCCTCTCCCTCTCTCTCTTTCTTTCTTTTTTGCCAGTTCTGGGGCTTGAACTCAGGGCTTGTGCACAGTCCTTGGACACTTTTTGCTCAAGGCTAGTGCTCTGCCACTTGAGCCATAGCACCACTTCCAGCTTTTTCTGTGTATGTGGTACTGAAGAATCAAACCCAGACCTTCATGCATGCTAGACTACACTCCCAGACTCATAAAGTGCATTTTTTAAAAAAGATTACAACTGGATAAAGATATGCCCCAAAGTTGTCTAATTTTATGGATTTCTGGAAATGACAATTGTGAGTTTACCTTTTCTAGAAGCATGAAAAAGAAAATGATAGAAATAAAAGGTAGCTCTATAAAAGTTGACAGTGTTCTACTCCTTGATTTTATAGTATTAACTTACTATTAGTATAGTAATAAATTTAAATTCTGCAGTAACATTAATATCCACAAGTATTTAATATTCCATACCACATAAAATAGTTTTCGTCTGTTTTGTTTTGTTTCTGAGACAAGATATTTTTTTGTAGAGCAGGATGCCAAGTCAATATTCAGCCCAGGTTATCCTCAAACTTTTGATTCTCCTTCCCCGACTTCCTGAATGCTGGAATTACAGGCTATACTATTATGCCTGGCTCTAAAATTTTTGTTTCTTAAAATTATAGTCCCTGAGTGGCCTGCAAGCAAAAGAAATCTCTCAATAATAATAACAAGAGCAGAGAATGGGTTGGATACTATATCATTTTCAAGAAGTCTAATCTTTAAAATAATTCACAAAGGGGGGAAGTAATTCAGTGGTAGAGTGCTTGCTTAGCATGTGTGGAATTCTGGATTTGATCTCCAGTACTATATGCAAAAAAGATCTAATTAGTAAACATTGAGAAATTATCTCATGATCAGCACTGGACTAGAAACCATGGGTCATATGCTCTGTTAGAGAGACAAAAATAAGGTATAATATTAGAGACTTATTAGCCATCTTGTTACTGCTGCTATCACCGTGTGATATCCAGAATTTGTTACACTTTCCCTTGAGTCTTGAACAAATCAGTTATCCTTTATTTCAATAGTCACAATATCCATATAGGTGATATATCTATATTCTTAACCTCAAACTTCCAAGACTGGCTTAAATATGACATAGGTAATAATTACCAGTTATTGCAGGCAAAATATTAATATGATCTATACAAGAACTCTATGATGAAAAGAACATATAAGTTGAACATCTATAAGCTCCATATTTGAGCTCTGAAATCTGAAATACATCAGATTTTTGAACACTGACAGGACCCTCCATATGAAAAAGTTCACAAATGACCTCATATAAAAACTGCAGTAAAAATGTACATATCACCTGATCAGGAAGAAATAATTCTATTATTAATGTTGAAGGAATTAAACTTTTTTCCTATGTAAAGCTTGAGGTCTTTGTATTTTTTAATCATATGCTTTGTAATTCAGAATGATGACCCCTATAACTGTGCATGTAAAAATTATTATGTTTTTAATTACTCAATCTCAATAAAGGAAAAATAAAAATAAATAGACTAACAATAAATAATAAAGAAAATGTGGGTGCACTAAAATATTGTATAAAGTAATATTCTGGTCATATATATACAGTATATATGAAATAAAAGATTAGACACAGACCATATTGCAAAGATTATACAATTACAAATATTCCAAAATTTAAAAAGTAGAATCAAAACACTTCTGGTCCCGAGCATTCTAAAGAAGAAATATGCAGCCCACTCTATGCTCATTCAAGACAAGGAAACCAAGATTCAGAGAAGTTGCTTATCCAAAGACAGCTAAAATTGGCAGAATCTGATTTCAAAACCATGTTTCCAAAGGTTTTTAGCCACATACTCTAATCTTTACTACTCTGTTTCCATCATTATCACAGCTGGCATCTACTCTATGTTCCCTCACAGAATATTATAACTGAGCATTTCAACTTGGTTAATACTTTCATCAATTCCAGAAGAATTTGTGTCCAATAATCTTATTTTGGCAACTGTCACCACCAGGTTAAATAGACCTTCATTATTCTTAATTCTCTCTTCTTCGCTTGATCATGGTAGATCTGAGTTATTTTAGCCAGTCTTGGCCAGGTCCTAACAGATGTTCTGTGGTTAAAAGAAGACTTCAGTGGAGCCAACTGTCAAGGTTTCAAAGCCAGGACTTATGGCTATTATAGCTTCAGCAAGAAGCTAGCCAATGTCCCTCATTTCTTCATCTGTGAGTAGAAATATAAGTTGGTGATTAATCATCCTATTGGTTATACTATATGAATAATTTCTCTCCTCTCCTAAAATTTACTGTGAATGTGAGGAAATGTTCTTATAGAGAATGTATAAGCAATACAACTGAAACTATAAAGTGAAGGAATAAATGGAGAAAAAAGTAGGATGAGGAGAGTGAACATTATCAAGAGATTTGTCAGCCAAGCAGTCAGTATTTTCTTAAAGTTTATAGAAATGGACTATGTTTCCTCCACGTATGTTCAAACAGGAATTCAGTGTAAATAAAATGAGGAAAAAGCAACAAAGATGTTCAAAATGAACAGCAATCAATTCAAAAAGTAAAGGGAAAGAGGAAGGTCATGGAATCCTATGCTCTCTTATTGATTGGTGTAGTTCTTTACTAAGGGAAAAAGAAGGAACAAGAGAAAAGAGACTCTCAGAGCTCAGTAGGAATGCAGGCAATGCCCCTGAACCACAGGACAATTTGTTCTCAGAACTAGAACCAAAGCAAAGTCAGTGAAGGATTAAGTTGTGGGAACCTTGATGATAAACACACTCAGGATGAAAGAAGTCCCTTCCCCCTAATACTGTGGGCACAGAAATTGAAAACAGGATGATGTAATTCGTAGAAATGGAGCACTCTAGGACTCAGCTCCAGAGTAAGTTAGCTGCTGTACGTTGGGCACTGAAGACAGCCTGTGCTCTTGTAAAAACACTCTGCAAAAGAAACACTTCCTCACTGAGTGACAAAGAGCAAAGAGGGAGAGATGCCAGGAGGCAGGGTTGAGGATGTATTCCTGTAGCAGAGGATGCTTTACACTTAGCTGTGGATAATAAGAACAAATTAGGCAGTTGGTAAAGGAAACAAAGTGTGGCAATAAAATTACTATGTTGGTTAAAAATAAATATTACTTTGGAAAAATGCATGAAATAGGAAGAAAGTCTTGATGGAAGAGACAAAACAATATAAAATTATATTTTTAAACTTTTTTAATAAAGTGCTTTCATCTGCTTAATCTCTAAATGTAGCAGCAATACTGAAAGAAGCCTACAATAACCTCAGGATAGCCTGTTCTTATTGCCATTTTACACATGAGAAATCTAGAAAAGAGAAATTCCCTACCCAAGGCTGTACAAAGCCAGCTTCAACACTGAAAATTATTTTTCTATATTTCTCATCAAGATAATATGGGCCTAATGTGAGAACTGGAGCACTAGGTTCTGCAGAATATAAGTTTCTATTTTATGGCAAAGTTAGTCTTGGGCATATTGGGTGAATAGAGTTAAACAAGTCTCTTGTAAGACTTCTCAGAGTCTTAAAAATGACCATAAACGTACTTTTCCAAACTGGGAATCATGTAAAGTGTGGTTTTTCTCAAAGTTATTTGTTCTCTGAAGTCTTTTGTGGCTGGTCTCCTAAACTTAAGAGTAATAGAATACACTGAAAACATGTTTCAAAAAATGTGTACTGAGTTAAGCAAGAAGTTAGAAAAATTCGGAGCATGAGCAAAGAAGTATAAATACAAGATAGAATGAAAAGTTTCTCCACGTTTCTATGTCTTAAAGGAAGTGCAGATGAAAACAATAACAAGATTCCACTACTCACATATTCAAAACATTGACAATATCAACTGTTGACAAGAAAACAAGGCAATAGGAACTCTTATTCATTGCTGGATGAAATCCAAAACAGTGCAGTATTGGCAGTTTCTCGCCAAAGAAAGCATGCTCTTACCATATGTCCCAGTAATCTTTCCCTTTGGAATTTTCCCGAAAGACTTAAAGACACACAGGATCCTACAAAATTTGTGCTTTATTCATAATTGCTAAAATTTGAACACTCAGGGAAGGTGAACTAATAAACTGGCATACCAGACAATAGAATATTATTTAACACTGAAAGGAAGGAGCTATCATGCCATGGAAAAACCTGAATCTATATCTCTAAGGAATAGAAGATAATGTGAAAATGTTTTCTAAGTATATTATTCCAATTATATAACATAGCATTTCTAAGTATATTATTCCAATGATATAACATTGCAGAAAAGGTAAATTATAAGTACAGTATATAGCTCAGTGGTTTCCATGGGTAGAGATGTGTGAGAAGGAATGAATTGATGAATGAACAGGGGTAAATCTGGCTGCACAAGGCCTCAGATATCATTTGGTACATGGAAAGCCATGTTTTTCTCATACTTTTTGCAGTCATTTGCCTATATTGATCACTTTGCCTGTGAATGATGTTATAAATATCGAAATGGACCCTGGCCAAAAGAAGTTTCCCCACTTCATAAAGCAATTAAAATTTCTGCATGAAACTATAATGATAATCATGTCACGTTATAATTTCCCAAAGTCATAGAAAGTGTGCCACCTATAGCAAACCCCAATGTTAAGACTTTGAGGCCCTTTGATTTGTCAGTATAGGCTCATCAGTTGGAACAAATGAAGCTCTGTGGTGGGGGATGTTGATGGGTGATGACTGGGGAAGGCTATGTAATGTGGGAACAAGGGCTAACTTCTGTGCTTCCTTTTCAAATATTATAAGCCTAAATCTGCTCTTTTTTTGTGAGTTATGGGGTTATGGGTTTTTTTTTTTAATGGTCAGGGCATTGTCCCTTAGTGGTTCAGCTCAAGGCTTCCACCCTACCCTTGAGCCAAGTCTTACTTCCTCTTTGCTAGAGGTTAATTGGAGATAAGAGTCTCAGGTCCTTTTGTGACCAGACTGGCTTTGAACTTTGATCCTCAGATCTCAGCCTCCTGAGTAGCTAGGATTACAGTTGTGAGCCATTGTGCCCAGCTTAAAACTACTCCTAAAAAGTATTTTTAAGCAGAACTTATCTGTTGCAGTAGAAATGAGGAGAAAGCATTCACACCAAAAAAAAAGAAGAGAGAGAGAGAGAGAAGAAAAGAAAGAAAAAGAAAGAAAGAAAGAAAGAAAGAAAGAAAGAAAGAAAGAACATGAGACAATTGAAAAAGTTGTATTCCAAAACTTTCAGAAGGAGGTAGTTTGAAAGCTGGTAAGAGCAGTAGGACAATGATAACAAATTCAGTATATATTACTTATACAGATAAGACAGATAATGAGTAATAAATATTTAAGTATTCTTCTAATATGTTATCCATTGTCTGTCTTCTTCCACTGTAATAAAAAATTTTGTCATTTCCATTGATCATTCCCAAAAATCCTAAAAGACTACTTATTCTAGATCAAAAAATGGTGAGTGAATTAAGTTTGGTATACTCAAACCAGAGCTCAAATATCTTCTCATCCATAATAAATCATCTTCTTAAACAATTGCAAGCCCAACTGAATTGGTTCCTCCAGCCCTAAATGTTCACTCTTTGCCCACAATCCTTATCAAACCTATTCTCAAACTGTATCAAATCCACATCTCCATGTATTTCAATTCTAATTTCTTCTTGCTCTATCCACCGCTATTACATGGTCTAAGCCACCTTCACCTCATCTCAGTACTATTACATTAGCTCTAGATGTTCGATTTTCTCTTCCACCATGTCTGTCTCTGCAGAACAGCCAGAAATATCTTTTATATTAACCTATAAAGTAGTTTCCATTACTTTCCTGATTCAAAGCTTCCAGTGGCTTTCCTTTTTACTCACAGCAAAAAGTCTCAGGGCCTCTCTAACCATGACCAGGTTCTCCAGCTTTCTTGTTATACTTTCTCCATTAATATATTCAGCATTCTCCACACATCAGGTCCTTGTACCTCTGCTTCTATATTATACACTCTTCCTTGAAGAACATACTCCATTTCCTCCTTTCTTCTGTGCGGTGTTTAGATACATGTATTTAGCTATTTATGTATTTTCCTTTTTAGAAAATGGACATCACTTAATTTGAACTATTTCCTACTTCCCATTAAACTGGAAGATGTTTTAGCATGAGATATGGTTGCCTAAGTATCATAATCTTCTTAGCTCCATGGCCTCAAAATATATAAATACTATGTTTCCTAAAATTATTTTTGGTATAAGTAAAAAATGACATTTTCGTATGTCATTTCTCATTATGCAAATATATATTGATATTTATAATGTTCAAGTGCATGAGGCATTGTAAGAGGTTAAAAACAACTGTAATATGGTACCTGCTCCTCAGTGAGTTCAGTGCCAGAAGGAAATGCAATGTAAGAGATCAAGCAAAAAAACATATGGCTGGGAGTATGGCCTAGTGGCAGAACACTTGCCTAACAGCCCTGAGTTCCATTCCTCAGTACCACTTACATAGAAAAGGCCAGAAGTGGCACTATGGCTCCATGTGATAGAGCACTATCCTTGAGAAAGCTCAAGAACAGTGCTCAGACTCTGAGTTCAAGACCCAGTACTGCCAAAACAACAACAAAACAAACAAAAAAGCACCATAAGAGAGTTCAGGATATCTCGTTTTCTGATGAAAACCAAAACCAAAATCACTTCAATTCTGCCTGAAGTAAGGGGATATTTAAATACCAAGAACCCATCTCAGTACCTTTTTGTTCAGCCATGTCTCTCACACTCTGAAATTGGTGTGAATTTAGTATTGATATTGTTTGTTTCTTGCCATAAGCACTAATTATATGGTCGTATGCACTTTGTAAAAATTCGTCACACTAAAATTAGGATATGTATTTCGCTTTTTTCCTCATAACCTCCTTCTCTTGTGTCCTTCCTCTTTCCTTCCTTTCTTCTTTCCCTTTGTCCCTCTCCTCTCATTCACTTCCTCCTATCTATCCCATCTTATCTGCCCCTCACCTCTTCCTTTCTCTCTGTGGTTTTCTTAATGAATTGAGGAACCTCCCACTTGCTAGGTAGGTGTTCCACCACTTGAGCCATGCTCTTAGCAGTTTTTTCCTTAGTTAATTTTTAGGTAGGGTATTGTGGACAGTTTTGGTTATTGCTAGCCGGCAGGTTTGGATCAGTCTTTCTGCTTCTCTTGTGTAGTTGGGATCGATTACAGGCACATGAGCCATTCACAAATGACTCAGATATATACTTGTGTGTGTGTGTGTGTGTGTGTGTGTGTGTGTGTGTGTGTGTGTGTGTGTGTGTGTGTGTTGGTACTAGACTTGAACCCTGGGCCTAGGCACTGTACCTTAGCATTTTCCCTTAAGACTACACATTTTAGCCAAGCTCTACTTCTGGCTTTTTGATTATTAGAGATAAAATCTCACAGACTTTCCTTCCTAGGCTGGCTGAGACACGTACTTTCTTAATGTATACCACTCTTTAATAAAATGCCCCCTATGAAATATTGTCAATTCTCTTAGTTGCCTAATAGCCCAGTTATATGCTTTTTGTTGTTTACATACCACTCCCACCAAAGCTAATTTAAGAGCCTTTAAGTTTGAAATACTATTTCAATATCTGTCCTCCCGTGAGCAAAATGCAAGTAGACAGCACTGCTGCGAATGGCTCTTAGAATCAATGTTTTCTTTGGTTATGATTAGTTCATTGGTGACACATGTTCAGTGGAGCATTACAACATTTTTAAAATGGCAAATTAATGAAAGAGGCATTTGATAGTAAAGCAAGTAAATAACTAGTTTGTAACTTTCCAAAAACGACCTGCAGCCACCCACCAAAGTCTCTTTTGAAATAGACTTTCAGTGCACAGGGGAAAAAAAACTATTGACTAACAACTATTATTTATAAAAAGTATTTATGAAGAGTATTAAAGATGTCGAGAATGTTTTATCTGCTAGCCTAAAACCTGTCTCAGACAGAACTAAAAATGGCTGCAAAGTCAACACATGCCTTTCATGTTAGTATTACATTTGAGAGCACCTGGACCAAGGTTATGTGTTAAGTCAGGGAAAATATGTAATTCATTTGGTAACAGAAAAAGCCACGAGACAGGAAGATGGATGGACTGAACATTTTCTATGCTACCAAATAGCTAATGATCAGGTAAGCACCTTTGAGCAAAACAAAATCCAGAACTGTTACAGCTAGTCTCTGGCCAGCTCCTGCATCTGGTGTGAGCAACTCATTAAGCTGCTGAAGGCACTTTCAAAATAGGGGCCAGCTGCAGTGCCTCTGGCAGGCCGCATCTCCCTCCCACCTTTTAGACTCCAGCCAACTTAGTAGCACCTGCCATAAAGGCATTGGTACTGGGCAGTCAGGACTCAGACTATGTTGGCTAAACTGCTTTTTCATTTTCAAATATTTTTGCTCCTTTTTATATAGAAGAAGGAAAACAAAGCTGAGGAAGACCAGGGGATTTATAATGATCTGTCCCATCCCTTCAGATTCCTTCCCTGGGTCATCACCAAACAGAAAGCAGAGCTCAGAAACTGTAGTTAGTTGGAATTACCAGATCTCTTAAATATTGTGGAATGTAACCACTCAGATTATTCCACTATTTGTGTCACACACACACACACACACACACACACACACACGCACACACACACACACACTGTGCACTATGATAGGAAACGTTCTGAAGACAGGAACTCAGAAAAGCCAGTCCTCAGGATTCATTCATGTCGACATTCATACACAGGAAGTTTAGGCATCCCTTCAAACATAACCTCTTATTTTGCGTTCTTAGTTCTCATACATAGTCAAGGCACAGTATCTTGTTTCACTTCCCTTATTTATTTTCTAAGAATTGTGTCAATATTTGTATGTTTTACTTTATTAAATAGCCATAATTGGATAGCATAATGATACACAAAAGTCTTAGAAAAGAGGCTAGTTAAAATCTCTGAAACACACATAGCATCTGTTAAGAATTGACTTTACTTATCCTGTTATATTCTAGCTTTAAAACACTGCACTTATGGATTCAATTTGTTTTATGTATATTTTATAATTTACATTCCCCTATGAATCAATATACTGTATACCTTTCATGTGTGCACACATCCACGCACAGGAACAATTTAAAGTTAAGCTTTTTCAAAGCTATTTCTACAGATTCAATGCATGTGGAATTAAAGTATTACACACCAAATGAAAAGAACCATAGCATGAAACATAGACACTGTGTACCTTTATCTAGGTATATAAAAGAATGTTTTCTTACCTTTTTCTTCTTCAAGAATAAGGCCCCACAGGAAGAATCACTACTACACTGTTGGAAAGCAGTATGGTAGTTCTTCAAAAGATTAAACATTGAGCTCCCCTGTGACCCAGCAATTCCATTCCTTGGCATTTACCCAAACATCCAGAAACAAGGACATACTAAAGCCACCAGCACAACGATGTTCATTATAGCACAATTTACCATAGCTAAGATATGGAACCAACCCAGATGCCCCTCAGTAGATGATTGGATCAAGAAGATGTGGTATTTATACACAATGGAATTCTATGCTGCCATCAGAAAGATTGACATCACCCCATTTGTAAGGAAATGGAAAGACTTGGAAAAAATTATATTAAGTAAAAGTAAGCCAGACCCAAAGGAACATAGGCTCAATGGTTTCCTTTACTGGTAATAAATAGTACACATCTAGGACTCTCCTAGCAGGGGATTACACTAGCACAAAACCTAGGTACATAGGTCATATCTCTAGGATATGAGAACAAGAGCTTTATCTTGTGTGATTGTTGTTCTTAATGTACTATTTTATTTCTCTTCTCTTTTGTTGCCCTTTGGTTAATCTCATATTGTTACTTGGTATATTGTATATATGTTTATTTATTTGAAATAGGAAACGGAAGGGGGAAAACAAGATGATTGGGAGGGGTTGGGGGGAGAGAAATGGGCTTGAGAAGGGGTATCAATGTGTGAGAAGTAATGTACCTACTATCTGGTGAATGTAACTGTAACCCCTCTATACATTACCCCAACAATAAAATAATAATAAAAAAAAGAATAAGTCCCCAGCCATAAGCATAGCCTAGTGGCAGAGTGCATGCCTAACATGCAAGAAGCCCTGGGGTCAATTCCTGGGTACCACATACACAGAAATAGTCAGAAGTGGCACTGTGGCTCAAGTGGCAGAGGACTAGCTTTGAGCATAGATGTCCAAGGACAATACCAAGGCCCTGAGTTCATGCCCCAGAACTGGCAAAAAGTAAATAAGTAAAGAAAGAAAGAAAGAAAGAAAGAAAGAAAGAAAGAAAGAAAGAAAGAAAGAAAGCAAGCAAGCAAGCAAGCAAGCAAGCAAGCAAGCCCCGGCTAGGTACCTGAGGCTCATACCTATAATCCTAGCAAATTAGGAGGCTGAGATCTGAGCATCATGGTTCAGAGCTAGCCCAATCATGAAAGTACATGAGATACTTATCTCCAATTAACAACCAGAAAACCAAAAGTGACACTGTGGCTCAAAGTGGTAGGATACTAATCTTGAGCTGAAGAGCTAAAGGATTGTTGCAAGGCCCACAATTCAAGCCCTATGACTGACCAAAAAAAAAAAAAAAAGAAGATCCACTATCCATCTGATGAATAATAATGAGAATATTTCAAAAATATATATATGTAAAATAAAAGAAAACTTATAGTGTTCTTTGTTCCAACTATTGCAAAGGTTTGAATAAGAACTTAACACTACTACATAAGAAATAAAATGTAAATTGTTTAAACAAATACCATCAGTTTTAAATGTGTACATGTAAGTCTGTTGCCACACCTGTAAAATCTGGGTTTTTCCCACATCATATTGTTAAAAACAAATAAGCCCACCTTTCTAAGTGTTTTACAATATTTTCCAATCTCCAATGATGTATATAATTTTGATATTTTATTTTGAAATATAACTTTTCCTTCTTTTAAAACTCAAAATATGTATCAACATATACAGTAATACTATAATTAAACAACTTGATTTAAAAAGTCTCTATGAAAATATTTACCAAACTTGTGTAAAATCAAGATATATAAGACAGGATCCTCTAAATAGTCTAAATTTTCATTCTGCCTGTTTATCAATAGTTCTTTTTGTAAAATGCTACTCCAGAACCAAGAATTACTGTATTCATAATCTACTACTGTACAATTACTTAATAATAACAATAAAAACACAAAACAAAACAAAACAACAAGCTTGCTCATCTGTCTTTACTTAAAAAAACAGTTTAAAAGGGGTCAGGAGTTTAGCCTAGTGGGGGAGCGCTTGCCTAGCACGCATGAAGACCAGGGTTCCATTCCTAGGTACCACATACATAGATAAAAGCTGGAAGTGGTGCTGAGGCTCAAGTGGTAGAGCTCTAGCCTTGAGAAAGTCCAAGGACAGTGCTCAGGCCCTGAGCTCAAGCCCAGGACTGGTAAAAAGAAATTTACAAGAAGAAATTATTGATAGTTCCCCCCCCCCCCCCCTCTCTCTCTCTCTCTCTCTCTCTCTCTCTCTCTCTCTATATATATATATATATATATATATATATATATATATTCATCCTCCTGACAACAAAATCATGATGGGCATATTTAAAAATATCAAATTTCACTAAGAACATCCTCTGTTTCAGGGATTCATCAATTCTGATTATTGTAAAATATTTGCCTATACAATTGTTAATCAAACCTTTATCATCATTTCTCACTCCCCACCCTCAAACTAAACTCTCAGGCCAAAGGGACTGGCTCTATGTATTCTAAAACTGTCTCAAAGAAATTGTTGCAAGAGACCATTCAACTCATTTGACAGGGTACTTATTGCTCAAAATGTCACTGTGAGCATCCTTTGTCTCACAAGGGCTCATTCTGCTGATTTGTCAAACAGTATTGTGAACATTTATCTCTCCTTTATAATTATTTGTATGAAGATATGACAAGTTATATGTCAGTACAATCTTGACCTGGTTTTGTTCACATAAAACTAGACAAAGGAGGAGTTCTATCAGTAAAGCTCATGCCACCTCTTACAACTGGAACCATACTAATAGAAAAATCACCTTCTCTGGCATTGGTTTCTTCTTCTTTTTCTGCCTTTCTTTGTTTTCCTTTTGAGATAGTCTCACTGTATATCATAGGCTATCTTCTGAAACATAATTCTGGAGCCTGAGCCTCCTAAGTAATGGGCTTAAGGTATAGACCCCTACACGTGCTTTGGCACTGAATTTTAAACTGTAAGTTATGAAGACCCACTGCAACTACCCAATCCACCTACTACAGCAACAAGTCCATAATTTAATCACCAAGTCATTAAATTATTAACCAATGGGCAAATTAATAGAAAATGCTCAAAACAGGAAACACAAATATCCAATAAATAAGTGAAGAAATGCTCAACATACCTGGTAATAAAAGAAATGAAAATCAAAATGACTTTGAGATTTCAGCTCAGTCCAGTTAGAATGGCCATCATTGAGAATACAAACAACATTGTGTTTTGGTTTTGTGGTTTTGACTTTTTTCTTTGTCTCTATTTTTAATTTCTGTATCTTTTTTGTACTTAAGTTTTTCTGATTTGGGGAGGGGAAGGGGAAGCATAGAAACAGTGGTACAAAGGATGAACCAATTCAGCAGTTAAACTCACTAGACATTATTTTTGAAATGAACTATGCAATTTGCAGAGGAGGGATGTTGAGAGGGTAAAAACTGGGAGAAATTGAGGAAGAAGGTGGCATTGTTCAAAAGGAAATATACTAATTACTTGAGTTATGTAACTGTAACCCCTCTGTACATCACCCCTACAATAAACATTTTAAAACATAAAAGAAAGGTATTCATTGGCTGAATTATATAACTGTAAACCCTCTGTACATAACCGTTATAATAAAATATATTTTAAAGTAAATAAAATAAAATTCATTTTATTAGATTATAAAATAATAAAAATAGAAAATACTGTTATAACTTCTATAAAATATTGGGAATATAAATTTGTATACTACTTCGGAATTCAGTATAGAGGCCCTTCAAATTAAAAATAGAACTTAACATATGATCCTAATATAGCGCTTCTGGTCATATATCTGAAGGATTGTAAGTCAGCACACTGTAGAGATACTCACATACCCATACACAAGTATTTTTTTACATAGGTACACTCTGGAACCAGCTTAACTGTTAATTATCCCATGAGTGGGTTAGGAAATTGGGGTGTATATGTACATGTACAAATACATATATGTATATTTGTACATATACACATCTATATATGTATATACTATGTTGGTATATACACACGTATATGTAAACATGCGTATACACAGACATAAATACAATGACAACATATGCAGCCATGAAGAAGAATGAAATGATGTGTGTAGGAAAACAGAATAAACCACAGATCAACAGAATGAGAAAGTCGATCATGTCCTATTCGTTCATATACAGTATCTAGAATTCCTCCCCCACAAAAAAAGATTACATGAGCACAAAATAGAAAGAATATTTACAGAAGCTGCTGGGAACAGTGAGTGAAAGAAATGAATGAGGAGATGTGTGGAAGATGGTGGCGGTTCAGTGTCAGTTGTTCTGAGCTTCGGCCAAGAAACAAGTTCTGGCGGCGTAGGGGACAGTTCTTTAAGAAAAATTGATCCTAAGTAAGCTTTAGCACCACAGAGATCTCAGTCAGAGAGGAAAAAGGCAGAATACCGCTGTGGAGCAGACAGCTCTTCATGGTGGTGCAGACCCGCCAGCTGCAAACACAGCCACACAGAGCCTGCGCTAGCCCTGAGCCGACACCCGACTGTGCAGAGACCTGCCAGCTTCACGGAACCTGAGAATCCAGCAATTTGTGAGTACCTCTGAGGAGAAGTTTCCACTTCTGTTCACAGAATGGCATTGGAAGGGAGTCCCCTCCCCCACAGGCTGAAAGCAGCGCCATCTTGATTGCTGGCAAAGACCCAGCCAAAGCAATTGGAGCCCGAGAGGTGATGCTGGAAACATCATCTTTCTAACTGGCAAAGGATTTCCCAGAGATCCCTTAGCCAGAAATCCGGCTCCAGCTCTGCTGAAGTCCATTCCCTGCGCAAGCCAAAGACCTGGCAAACAAAGCCACCCGCGGATCTTTCAGCTTTGTTTTACCAATCAAGCAATGATCCGAAAAACCGCAAAACCAAATCACAAGAGAAAAAGAGTTTCTGAAGTGTTTGGATCCTGAATGTAGTGGAGACACAAGTTTCCTATCCTGCACCCCACCCGCAAAAAAAAAAAAAAAAAAAAAAACCTGAAGAATACCCTTTTTTTTTGTTCTTCTACCCCTTTTCATTTGCATTTTTAGGTGTTCTGATTTTCTCTTTGCCATTTTACCTGCAAACTTTTTTTCTAACATTATGATTCATTCCTTTTTTTTTTGCATTTTTTATTGTAATTAGTAAAAGGGTTACATGATATTTGCCAGATAGAAGGTGCATTAATTCACATACATTGATACCCTTTCACATGTCTTGGTACCCATTTCCCTCCCCCCCCACACCCCCCACCCGTCTTGGTTTTCCCCCCTTCCCTACCAAATTTCAAATAACCAAATACAAATAAATTCAATATAAAAATTTTTCTCCTCTCTTTTCCCACATTCCTTTTGTCACTGTGGTCATTCCTAGAAACACAGTAACAGCTCTGGGTTCAGTCTGAATAAAAATGATATCACCTGCTTTTTTAAACTCCTGCTTCTCAACCCTAGTATCTCTTGGGTAAGAAATCACAATAGTGAGGAATCTCCCCCCACCTTTTCTTTGTGTGTGTGTGTGTGTGTGTGTGTTCTGTTTTCTTTTCTTTTGTTATTGTTTTGTTTCTTTTTTCTTTTTAAAATTTGCATCATTGAAATCTCCTATATCAACCTCCCTCTTTTCTCTATATATTCTTCATATTACTATTTCATTTTCATAAGTTTTATCTAAGTTCATCTAAACGCTCTACTCAAATATTCTACCTGTCTATCACCTTAGGTCAGTTAACCTTACATGATACCTTTTCTTCATTACTATAATAATCTTACACTCCTGCATTATTCTTTTCCCACCTCCCTTGTTGTCTTTCATATTATTTTTCTATCTCTGGTCCTCTGTTCATCCTTCAACTCTTGTAATGCATGGATCTACATTTGATGGTTGTTGAGCAATGCTGTGTATCTACGTGTTCAACTAGAGTTTAGGTCCAGAGGGACTTAAATACAATAGAGATTGGATTGAGGGACTTATTGTTTTGGTCATAAATCTGTAATCTGTGGTTATATTAGATTTGTATGTAAGTGCACAAAAAGAAAGAGAGAGTGGTATTACCAATCTAAAAGTGTGAACATCTATTGTCAGCCAACTAAAAAGGTCTAGGCTGGTTATATCTGAAAAATTATAATCTTGTTTAGTATTAATCTTGCTCCCATTTTCAAATGGGCAGAACAAGAAACTCAAGAAAAATGTCAAATCAAGGAATAGCATCTCCCACCCAACATAAACAGGCAATGGAGCAGTCATTGGCAAATCTAGAGTAGAGTCTTTCAAGTGCTATACAAATGCAGTTGATAAACATCATTAATGAAAAGTGTGAAAACATTAAGAAAGAGATAAGGGAGGAAGCCATAGCTAAACAAGAGGAAACCATAATCAAGGTGATATGTGAAAAAAGGGAAGCCATAAAGGAGGCCATAATAAAGGTTTTTCAAAGAAAAATGGACAAATTCATAGAATCCACAAACAAAAAGGTGACTGAGCTCCAACAAATGTCCAAAGAGAATAAAGCTGCTGAGCTAAGCACTCAAATGGAAATCAAGGAGTTAAAGAAATCAATAAATGATCTAAAGCAAGAGATGCAAGGCATCAAAAATGAGAAATTAGAAGCAAAGGAGATGAAGAATAAAGCAGAAAGCTTTGATAGCAGGTCAGACAATGCAGAAGAGAGAATTTCAGGGGTTGAAGATAATTTAGTTGTTATAGAGAAAGAAAAGAAAATGAGTCAATTCAAATCTATGAAATATACAAAAACGCTACAGGAGATCCAAGATACAATTAGGAAGGCTAAGTTAAGGCTAATAGGTATTGAGGAGGGTCTGAAGAAAGAGGTCAATGGTATTGGAAATATACTTCAGGGAATCATCTCAGAGAACTTCCCAAATATCCAGAAGGGCAGGCCCATCCAGATACAAGAAGCATGTAGAACCCCAAACAGACCTGACCAGAAAAGGACCACCCACCGCCACATTATAATCGGAACTGGATCAATAGAGACCAAAGAAAGGATCCTAAAAGCAGCCAGGGAGAAGAGAAAAATCCCCTATAAAGGCAAACCAATCAGAATAACCCCAGATTTCTCAGCAGAGACCATGCAAGCAAGAAGAGATATGTCATGCCCTGAAGCCAAATAACTACCAACCAAGAATACTGTACCCACCTAAGCTCTCATTCATAACCGAGGGAACAATAAAAACATTCCATTCCAGGGAAAAGCTGCAACATTATGTAGCAACCAAAACAACATTACAGAAAATTCTCAAAGATGTTCTACACATAGAAAACCAACACAAATGTAATACAGAGAAAGAAATGGCACCTAAAACTCATATCATCTAAGTACCACAAGAACTGTCAAGACACAGGCCCTAATGAAAGCATTTAAAAATGGCAGGAACTAAGAAATATTTCTCAATCCTGACTCTCAATATCAATGGACTTAACTCTCCAATTAAACGACATAGACTATCTAGTTGGATCAAAAAGCAAGATCCATCGTTCTGCTGCCTTCAAGAGACACATCTTACCCCAAAAAACAAACATTTTTTGAAAGTGAGAGGATGGAATAAACTTTATCAAGCTAACGGCCCCCATAAACAGGCTGGAGTTGCCATCCTCATATCAGATAAAATAGACTTCAAACCAAAATTAGTGAGAAAAGACAAAGAAGGTTACTATATACTACTAAAGGAATCTTTCCTCCAGGAGTACATAGCCATCCTAAATATCTACACACCTAATCCCGAAGCTCTGAACTTCATCAAGCAAACTTTACTTTCACTGAAACCATACATAGATCAAAACACAAGGATTGTTGGTGACTTTAACACACCACTCTCACCTATGGACAGATCAACCAGGCAAAAACTCAACAGAGAAACCTTAGAATTGAACAACAGTATAGACCAACTAGATCTAACAGACATCTGCAGATTATTCCACCCAGCAACAACACAATATACATTTTTCTTAGCAGCACATGGAACATTTTCCAAAATAGACCACATTTTAGGGCATAAAACAAACCTGGGCAGATTCAGAAACACTGAAATTATTCCCTGGACTCTCTCAGACCACAAGGGCATCAAATTGGAACTGAACACCCATCACCACCAACGAAAACCCTTTAACTCATGGAGATTGAACAATACATTGTTGAATCACCAATGGGTCACTGAAGAGATCAAAACAGAAATCCAACAATTTATCAAATATAACAAAAAGGAGCACACAAAATACCAGCTTCTTTGGGACACGGCAAAGGCAGTACTCAGAGGAAAATTTATAGCGCTGAGTGCCTACAATAACAAATTGGAAAATTCTGAAATCAATAATTTAATGCATCACTTTAAGCTCCTGGAAAAAGAGCAACAAACCAACCTTAATCCCAGTAGAAGGAAGCAAATTATTAAAATCAAAGTAGAATTAAATGAATTGGGGTCTAAAAAAACTATAGAAAGAATCAACAAAACAAGGAGTTCATTCTTTGAAAAAATTAACAAAATTGACAGAGCCTTACGAAATCTTACCATAAAAAGAAGGGAGCATACTGAAATAAACAAAATCACAGACAAAAATAGTAATATCATGACAGAAATTACCAAGATCCAGAGTATCATGAGGGAATACTTCTCAAACCTTTATGCCAACAAGTTTGAGAATCTAGAAGAAATGGATGAATTCCTGGAAAATATTAACATACCCACACTGAACCAAGAAGAACTAACCCAAGTAAACAGGCCTATTTCAAGCACTGAAATAGAAATGGCAATAAGAGACCTTCCACCTAAGAAAAGCCCAGGGCCAGATGGATTCACAGCTGAATTCTATAAGGTCTTCAAAGCAGAACTCACACCAATACTCCTCAAGCTCTTCAACGAAATTGAAAATGAAGGCTCTTTACCAAAGACATTCTATGAAGGCAGTACAAACCTCATCCTCAAACCAGACAGAGATTCATCAAAGAAAGAGAACTATAGACCTATTTCTTTGATGAACGTCGATGCAAAACTTCTCAACAAAATACTGGCCAATCGTCTACAAGAACTCATCAAAAAAATTATACACTATGATCAAACAGGATTCATCACAGGGAAGCAAAGCTGGTTCAACATACGCAAATCAATTAATATAATTCAACAAATCAGCAGGAGCAAGGACAAAAATAACATGATTGTCTCAATAGATGCAGAAAAGGCATTTGACAAGCTTCAACACCCCTTTATGTAAAAAGTTCTGGAGAAATTAGGAATCCATGGAACATTCCTCAGTATAATAAAGACTATGTATGACAAACCCACAGCTAGTATTATACTTAATGGTGAAAAGCTAAAGCCATTGCCTCTAAAATCAGGAATGAGACAAGGATGCCCACTCTCTCCACTCCTCTTTAACATAGTATTAGAATTCCTAGCCAGTGCAATAAGACAAGAAGCAGGCATAAAGGGGATCCAAATAGGGAAAGAGGAAGTAAAACTTTCCCTCTTTGCAGATGACATGATCCTGTATTTAAAGAATCCTATAGACTCCACTCCCAAGCTGCTTGAGCTGATTCAAAACTTTGGAAGGGTAGCAGGGTATAAAATTAACCCTGAAAAATCAACTGCCTTACTCTATGCCAACAGTGAGAGAAATGAGGCAACAATCAGGAAAGCAACTCCTTTTGCAATAGCTTCAAAGAAAATAAAGTACTTAGGAATTATCTTAACTAAGAATGTAAAGGACCTTTTTGATGAAAACTTTAAAACCCTGAAAAAGGAAATCAAAGTAGAACTGAGGAAATGGAAAAACTCCCATGCTCCTGGATTGGAAGAATCAACATCGTGAAAATGGCAGTCTTGCCAAGGGCTATCTACAAATTCAGTGCAATACCCATCAATATCCCAATGTCACTCTTTACAGAAATAGAAGAGGCAATCCAAAATTTTATATGGAATAATAAAAGACCCAGTATAGCAAAAACACTTCTTAGCAGAAAGAATAATGCAGGAGGAATTTCAATACCAAACTTTAGACTCTATTACAGAGCTATAATTATCAAAACACAGCTTGATATTGGCACAAAAACAGGCCTGAAGACCAATAGAATAGAACTGAGGACCCAGATATTAAACCACAGACCTATGGCCACCTAATACTTGACAAGGGAAGCAAAAAAATAGAATCGAAGAAAGATAGCCTCTTCAACAAGTGGTGCTGGCAGAACTGGTTAAGCACTTGCAGAAAACTAAAGTTGGATCCTTCTTTGTCACCTTGCACTAGAATTAACTCCAAATGGATCAAAGTCCTGGAGGTAAAAGCTGACACACTGAAAACTTTGCAAGAAGGAATAGGAGATACACTAGGCCTCCTTGGCACAGGTCGAATCTTTCTCAATAAGGACCAAGAATCACAACAAATCAGAGAAAGGCTGGATAAGTGCGACTGCATTAAACTGCAGAGCTTTTGTATGTCAAAGGACATAGCTAGTAAGTTAATTAGGAAGCCTACAGAACGGGAGAAGATCTTCACCAACCATACAATGGACAAAGGCCTCATATCTAAAATATATCAACAGCTCAAATAATTGAATCACTCCCAAACTAATCTCCAAAGTAACAACCATCCCATTCAAAGATGGACCAAAGACTTAAAGAGAGCCTTCTCTGAAGACGAAACAAAAATGGCCTAGAATCCAGAGTAGAAAAATCTAGAAGACTCCTATCTCCAATTAACAAGCAAAAAAAGGCATGACTCAAGTAATAGAATGTCAGTCATGAACAAAAAATGCTAAGCCAAGAGCATGAGGCTCTAAGTTCAAGCCTAAATACTGAAACAAAATAAATCTAATATGAAAATTTTGAGTATTTTTTAAAAGAGCTCAAGACATGACATTTGGAAAAAATTAATTTTGTCAAATTGATAGATAGTAAGGTTTTGAGATATTTGAACTTTCACGGGATTCACCGGCTTGGATCAAAAGAATCTCTGCCTGTTCAAAACATAAATCTACCATCAGACTTCCAAAACTCTATAGACAGCATAGTGGACCTGTAGGGTGTCCCATTCATTGCTCAGTGTTCATATTCTTTATGACCAATGAAACTAATATGGAGAGAAGAATGTTGCCTGAGAGTGTGGCCAAGAGCTATTATGAAAGCACTACTGTGCCCTCTCAGTGAGGCTAAGGCAGAAATGTCTGCTCTCCCCCTTTTAACACTTGAGAACAGATCTCTGATGCTTTCCCAGGTTCTCAGATACCATCCTTCCTGGATATTATAAAAGCATTATTTGTAAGTCACTCCTGCATCACAGTCATTTTTTTGATGCTAGTCCTGAGGCATGAACTCAGGCAGAGTCATTTATATGTATCTTGTATCTCTCCATTTAAACTGAATTTTATGAAGATAAAAGCAATCTCTCATTCATCTATGCATTTATGGTTTTAGGGACCATCAGAACATGAGATATATTATAGACACATGAAAGAAAGGTAGCATAAGCTGAACAATTGCACCTAAAAATATCCATGCCCTCTATATCTAGAGCTTTTTTTTTTTTACTTAAAACTCATTTATTCAAAGTAGACAAAAAAATAATTTAAGTTGCCAACTGGGCAAGACGTTTTCCTCCAGAGAGCACTACTGCTTGAATACTGAAATACTTTAAGAAAAGCATAAGACTGCCCTCTAACAGGAATGTGGCAGTTGGGTCTTACCTACATACTTTCAGCTTTTCTCATCAAAAGCCAAAGACGGAAAAAACAAAAACTCAACTCATGGTTTCCCTCAGTGTACTAACAATCCCATTAACTCTCATTTAATCATTGTTGCATGGAGAGGTTCATAGATTTAAAAAAAAAAAAAGAAAATGAAAGCTTCCCTGGTCTTGTCACAGAGAAGTCAGGTGAGCATCTGTCGTGAGAAATTCCCTGCTGGCTTCTATCACCCTGAGGAGGACGGTGGAGCCCAGCGCCGCCATCCTTCCTGCTCTAGAAATAAGCCACCCCTCACCACCCTCACACAAGGCCTGGCCAGCCTGAGCAAGTCTCTGGCCAAAATCTGTTGCACTGAATATTCTCAGAGAAGTCAGTTTAGGACCAATTTTGTGAGCACTGAAACAACAATAAAGAGTTCCTCCATTTTCACATAGAAAAATATATATAAATCCAAGTAGCTCTTAAAAGTAGAAAAACATTAGGATGGGTATTAAGAAAGCTTCTCATTTGTGAAGTCTAGATGGTGCCAGTTAAAGACATGGATTTTTATGTGTAGCTATACTTCCACGGTACTCACAAGGGGTCACAGATATAACCCGGTTCCTCCAACATCTTTTCTATTGATTGTCTCTGATAACCTCGTCAATATCTAGAGCTTTTAAGTGAACCCTTTTATCATATGTATCCTTATAAGAGGCAGTCTGAGTCTCTACCCAAGAGAGAAGATGATGTACAATTTGCAGAAAGAAAGATTTGAAGGCATATGGCTTTTGAAAGTGGAGGAAGAGACCCTTAGCCAAGGAATGCAATCTAAGCAATGCCACTCCAGAAGCTGGAAAAGTCAAGGATATAGATTCCATGAGCCTGCACATGAACAGAAGATCTAACAACACCTTGGTTCCAACAAAACTGATTTCAGACTTATGACCCCCAGAAATGTAACTAAATAAATGCATGTTACTTAAAGTAAAAAAAAATGGCTTATAGACACATGAAAAAATGCTCGACATCTCTGGCCATAAAAGAAATGAAAATCAAAATAACTCTAAGATTCCACCTCACTCCAGTTAGAATGGCCAGGATCAAGAAAACTAATAACAACAGATGCTGGAGGGGATGTGGCTAGGAGGGATCACTACTACACTGTTGGTGGGAGTGCAAACTCATTCAACCACTACAGAAAGCAGTATGGCAGTTTCTCTAAACATAGAGCTCCCCTGTGACCCAGCAATTCCACTACTTCGCATTTACCCAATTGTCCAGAAACAAGGACATACTAAATCCACTAGCACAACGATGTTCATTGCAGCACTATTTACCATAGCAAAGATATGGAACCAACCCAGATGCCCCTCACTTGATGAGTGGATCAACAAGATGTGGTATTGGTACACAATGGAATTCTACTCTGCTGTCAGAAAGAATGACATCACCGGATTTGTAAGGAAATGGAAAGACTTAGAAAAAATCATATTAAGTGAAGTAAGCCAGACTCAAAGGAACTTAGGCTCAATGGTTTTCCTCATTTGTCATAATCAGTAGAAACCTTGGGCTCTCCTAGCAGAGATTTGCAATAGAGCAAAACCTAGATACATAAGGCCATATAGTATGACACTATATGAAAGGATCTCTAGGATACAGAAACAAAAGCCATATAATGAGTGATTGTTGTCCTTAATGTACTATGTTATCTCTCATCTCTTTTGTTTTCCCTTGATTATCTTATATTGTTATAGTATCTCACTTTGTTACCTGATATATTGGATATATGTTTATTTGGTTATTTGAAATTGGATAGGAAAGGGGGGGAAACAAGATGAGGGGTGGGCGTGGGGGGGGAGGGAAATGGACACCAAGACATGAGAAAGGGTATCAACGTATGTGAATTAATGCACCTTCTATCTGGCGAATATAATGTAACCCTTCTATTAATTACAATAAAATATATGAAAAAAAGAATTGAATGAATGACTAAACATGACAAAAATAGAATAATCTATTACAGTTTGCTTTTAAAATGGTCAGGGAGATGAGAAAAGTATTAGAGGGGATGAATTTGACAAAGTACATCATATGCATGAATGAAGACACACAATGAAATGCCTAGGTACAATGAATACAAACTAAGGCAAATAAGTAAGGCTGAGTTCTGGTGACTCATGACTGCAATCCTAGATATTCAGAAGGCAGAGTTGGAAGGATTGTAGTTCCAGGTCATGTGGCACACCCCCTCAAAAAAAAAGACTGAAAACACAAGACTCCATCTCAATAGAAAAAGATAGGCACGATGGTTCACACTTTTCATTACAGGGAAACATAAACAAGAAGACTGTAATTCACCTAGTCCAGGCACAAAGCCAGACCCTGTTAAGAAAATAATCAGAGCAAAAAGAGTTGGGGATATGATTTAAGTGGTAGAGAACCAACCTACCTAGCATACATGAAACCCTGAGTTCAAACACCAGTAACCCAATAAAATGTTTCTTTTAATTAAAGAGGAGAATGAAGCTATGAGGAAGACTTTCTGTTTGTTTGGCTTGCTCTTTTTTTTATATATATATCTGGATCCCTGAATTCCTCCCCAGTCATTTATTTCTAGGCACTTCCCTCTCTGTAAATTATATGATTATTTTTCTAGATGATGTCATTCCATTTCCAGTTGTTTGAGGAAATTTCCTTAATCATGCAATCAGAAATTATATGAGAAGCAGTAAAATGACTTTTAGTTTTTTGTGTACAATTTTTGTTGGAAACTGTCCTTTAATAAAAATTATATAGACTTAAATTGTATTATATAATACTTGAAATATAACTGATTCTCAATAAACATTGACAAATTTCCTCCACTGTACTTACTTGCTCTTAGCTCAGCAATTAAAATCTATATGAACAAACTAATGTTCTTTCTGGTATGCCCACTAGCTGAAACCCACATTACCTGAAAAATTTGAGCTCTCCTATCTCCTACTGACATCTTTCATTTATATTATACAGATCACTTTGGCACACCATGCATGCAGAGTAAAGCCTTAACTATTAATTTTTTAAAAATCTGTCTCTATGATCACTGATGACAGAAAACAACCTGAGGTATAATTTGTGAACTGAGAAAAGTTTCAATATTTAGGAATAAAGTTTAAAAGCCACTTATTTCAAATTTCTTTTTAAGGTATTCTCAAATGTATCATGTTCTTTTTACATATAATTCATGTATTCCATTAAAGTTTAAGTAAATATATTAATAGAAAAAAATGACTTAACTTTTGCCTATGATGAAACCATGTCAAAATTAGAAGTTAAAGTATATATCCACTTTAAAATATGCCCACAAATAATAAAAAGTATACAGGCAGAAATTAGCAAAAAAATTGTCATCATGGAATAATTAAGCTCCATTTCAAGGTGTCAGCAGAAAGTTTAGTATTTTAAAGTTTGATAAGTTTTAGTCAAATGCTAACTCATCATTTCATGATGCCATCAATCAATATCATATTATGTTTTACAATGTTTGTGCAGCAGCATATTTTCCCATTTTAACATAGTTATTTGATTAAAGGAATCAATTTTCATTCTTGTTTTTTATTTTCTTTATTTTCATAAGTAACTGATTTTCTTTTTTATATATTTTTATTGTAATTAATAGAAGTGTTACATGATATTTGCCAGACAAAAGGTGCATTAATTCACATACTCTTCCACCTGTCTTGGACCCCATTTCGCTCCCCTCCACTCCCACCCCTCATCTTGTTTTCCCCACTTCCCTATCCAATTTCAAATAACCAAATACAAATATATCCGATATATCAGGTAACAAAGTGAGATACTGTAACAATATGAGATAACCAAGGGACAGCAAAAGAGATGAGAGATAACATAGTACCTCAAGAACAACAATCATTCATTATGCGGCTTATGTTTCTATATCCTAGAAATCCTTTCATTTAGCGTCATACTATATGGAGTTTTCTTTTTATTCTCTATTGCATAAATCATTCTATATTGTATTTACACGTAAAACAAAAGGTTGTGCAGCGAACATAAAGGTGTCCAACATCTTATATCAAGGGAAATAATACTGATACCCTGCTTAAATTAAGTTGCGCAACAGTGCCACTTCCAGTTTTCTGCTGGTTAACTAGAGATGAGTCTCACAGCCAGGGGTTTGGCTTAGTGGTAGAGAGCTTGCCTAGCATGCCTACCGTGTTCAATTCCTCATTACCATACACATAAAAAAAGTCAGAAGTAGTACTGTGGCTCAAGTAATAGAGATCTCCCCTTAAGAAAGCCCAAAGACAGTACTCAGGCCCTGAGTTCAAGCCCTGAGACTAGCAAAAAAGAAAAGAGTCTCATGGATTTTTGTGTGTGGGCTGGCTTTGAACCACAGTCCTCAGATCTCAGCCTCCTGAGTGGCTAGGATTACAGGTGTGAGCCACCGGCACCTGGCTCATATTCATTTTTATTATTATCTTTAGGTAGTTCTACTGAAGATTTGCCATTTAACAAAGTAGTTTGCAAATACATTATATCTTGATCAACATCACCCTTTTCAATATTCTCACCTACCTTCCCCTTCCCTCACTCTTCTTAATTTTGTAGGATATACATTGGATTCTTTTTTCCCCTTCTCTTCATTTATCTACTCTTTTCCTCTTGACTCTATACCACTCTTTTCACAGTGTTTCATTATGCTGAACTTTGATTTTTTTGCTAACAAATTACACTATTTGAGATCTTCCTTGATTTTACTATGTATTTCAGTTAATATATTTATATTCACGTGCACACCACTCAAATGAAATTTGATTCATGTCTCTCTACCCATTCTGAATCACTACTTTCCTTTTGCAAGTAGAAAATCTACACTTCTTTCTTTGGTCAGCACCACCTGCACAATCTCAACCTTGGTTATCTCTCAAGCCCATGGCATTACTTATGTAATAGCAATAATAGTATTAGTAAATATTTGCAAATTTATGTTTCCAAAGAACTTTTATTTTGCCAGTCCTGGAGCTTGAACTCACGGCCTGGGCACTGTTACTGAGCACTCTACATTTGAGCCACAGTACCACTTCCAGCTCTTTCTGTATATGTGATACCAAGGTATCCAGCCCAGCCAGGGATTTGTGCATGCTAGGCAAGCACTGACCAACCGGTCACATTTTCAGCCCTCCAAAGAACTTCTTAATGGTTATTAGAGAAAACTATGAAGATAGCCATTGGTTTATGCCAGGATCTAGAATTTGAAAGTAAAGCTTCCCCCATCCTCTGCAATAATACCCTATTATTTACTTCAGAGTCTCACTAATTTGTAAACTATTCACACAAGAATTGTCTTCCAGCAGTGATATTTTCAGGGGATTTATGTTTTTCATGTGGGACTTCAAATGGGCAGTGTCTACCTAATCTGAATCACCTGGTTCTCCACCCTCATCTCATTCTATTGTCACCTTGTTTTCTACTTTAGCCATTTAGCAACTTCTCAAATATAGTGATATCATTCTCATCTTGAGCTCTGTGTGTGAATAGTCTGCCTAAAATACCTAAAACATTTTTGTCTTCATTTTTTTGTGTGTGGCTAGGTCTTTCTTATATTTTCAGTCTCAACTAATCATTTTTTTTCAAAGAAGCTTCACTTATCACTAAGTAGCCTATTCTTAGTTTCTTTCTCGTTGCCTTCAAACAACAGCTGCAAAGCTGAAATACTTTCCCTTTTTTGTAACCTTCTTCCCTATGCTCTAAATGAGTTTTGTGAAACATATAGTTGGCCATAGGAACTATAAGTCATGTTTATAGATAGTCATGCTTCCAATCTAAAGCTCAAGCCCTGAACTAAGAAAATATGCTAGGAGATATAACAAATAATGTTAATTTCAGTTCAAATGAAACAGTCAGTAAAATTGGACAAAAGCAGATGCTAAGTTCTAGATGATAAAAGGCATTTGCTACCTAAAGAGGAAGTGAGGAGGGAAGAAGACTTGTTAAAGCCAAATGGATACACAGTGACCACAAGATAGGTAAGATGAGATGGACTGGAGGCTTATCTTTTTCTTAAACCATAGCAAATTCAAAGGAATTTGAGTGAGAGATCCGATTTATGATACAGCTGGAATGAAGGGGGAAAATAGACAAGATTACCTCTAAAATACAAATCCATAACTCTAACTCTCCTCATAAAAATATGCCAGGCCAATCTAAAACATAAGTATGATTGTATATAAGAAAAAGCATACAAGCATTTAGTATAAATTCAAATGCATTTAAATTTTAAAGTCTGCCCTCCCCCTTTTCCCAGTGCCAGGTATCAAACATGTTAGGCAAGCACTCTAATGAGCTCTAAACAAGCTTCATTTCTAGTCCTAAACTCTTTTTTAGTAATACAGTTTGGGAAATGCCAGGCAACTTTTCAAAGAAACCAGTGCCGAATTATGCTAGATAAAACAGTATAACTAGTTTTAGAGGACCATGAACAGAATCATTTGTCTAAATAGCAAAGCTCTTTTTTTAAAGCATTCTAATTCATGTGTCATACTTTGATAAACTTTACATGGCAAGATTACTGGATTAAAAAAAAACATTTCAAGATACTGGAACATAAGTCATTAAGTTTAAAGAAATATTTAAAGGACTATGAAAATACATAAACCTTAGTACTTACCAATTAGAGATTCATCCAATCACTCGAAGGAAAAAGCTAGTAAATATGAAAAAAGTTACCTTTTCAAATACAGAGTTAAGGTATGACCTCATTTGACCTCAAATTCCACTGAACATTCTGTGAAAAGTAATCAGAAATACACAGTGTACTTGTTTAATTTGTTTGTACTATGTAAAATTGATTTTTTCTTTAATACTAAAATTTGGTCCATCTGTTGGGAAAACAGAAAATGTTCTAAATATATACAAAGAATGGAAATGCTTCATTCCACTGGCTATATCCTGTGGTATATGGATTTTCATCAGTATGTTTGTCTTGCAGACAAAATGAATATCAGATGGTGGTTTTGAAAAAGGGCAGACCTAACATGAGGTGATTAGTTTCAAAAACAGATTTTTATTCTTGATAAATTATTACCAAATACAATCATCTGTTGATTGAGGATATAAAACAGATTGGTCATACTACAACCCACAGGTTAAATGAAAAACGGAAATAATAAGTTTACTTAACATGGTCTTGCATTAGGTTCCCAGCAGTGCAAATCTAAGGCAAATAATTAGATTTCCAATTTAAAGATATACATTTGTTAAGCCAGACATTTCCTGAGGTCATCTATTTCTCTCTTGGCTAGTCTTACTGCTGGCAATGAATTTAGGACATTTTCACTGTGAACTTTGTATTATTATTACACCTTGAACATTACTTAATCAAGCTAGCATTGTATTTTCATTCAAGGGTAATATATAGAGGGCAAAGGGCTGATTGTGATGACTCCTGTCTGCAAATGAGACCCTGAAGCAGTGCCATATGTAAGTAAAAACAACAACAAAAACAACAAAAATCTTCCTGAAGGGTGGTGGTGGTGGTGGTGGTAGTGGGGTGTGTGTGTGTGTGTGTGTGTGTGTGTGTGTGTGTGTGTGTGTGTGTGTGTGTATGTGTGTGTGTGTAGAATGCACTAAGACAACTAGTGAACTATACAAAAATATATCAAATAAACAGAGCAACAAATGTAGCATGCTTAACTTTTAAAATAGCCACACTTATTTTTCTCAAGGCAACTACTTAATTTTATGGTGGAAGATAAAAAGTTAAAAGACAACTACTTTGTTCAGGGGAGCATCTTATTTTTACAGAGTACACTCCCCTTCCTTCCACTTCTCCATCTTCAATTTCTTTAGTAATTTACAACTTGTCTATGTAATGTTTCTCCAGGGAGCAAAGAATCCCATTACAGATGATTCCTCTGAGCAGACTTCAGCTCTGTAAATCAACAGGTTGAGCTCTCTAACAGATTTTAAATCCCTACTTGAGTTAGACTGGGACAAGCTGCAAATTGGTGGGACAGAAAATAGGGGAAGGAAGGAGAGTTGGGAACCAGAGAAATTTCCAGGAAAAGAACTTAAAACAAAATTTGTGCTTTTGTTAAATCTCCATAATAATCATACCTTAATGATGAGCACACCAGAGGCCCAGAAATAGTAGTACTAAAAAAACACACAAAATTGAATATCTCCCCAGAAGACTCCCAAGAGATTGTAACAAGCTCAGCAGGTTGTATCAGAAAGATTAACTCAGTCAGACTAATTCCTGTGTGTGTTTGTGTGTGTGTGTACATACACACATATATATGAATGTATGTGTGTATATATATGTATATATACACACACAATTGAGAGGGGGGATTATTTCTAAACAAATCTCTATAAATTAGATGTCTTAAGGGTCATGGGAACTTTTTATCCCTAAACAGCTTCAAATGTCTTTATTACTCAAAAAAGGTGACTTCTTTTTGTTTTTACAAAACTATTGGTTAAGTAAAATAAATTTGAGAAATTATCATTTATGTATAATATTGGATAGTAAGGCAGTAGAGAGGCTCAAGCCTGTGACCCTGGTTTGTCATAGGTGAGAAACTTTTTTGGAGACCAGACAAGGCATTTGTGAGATTACCTCTAAAGAGTGGGGAGCAGTGGTATGCGCCTGCTATCTTGTCGATGGCTGAGCATAGTGACTTCAGCCATCCTCAGTGGCACAAGGGAGCACAAGTAGGAAGACTTGTGACTCTAACATACACACAAAAAAAAACTATGAAAAAAGGAGCTAGAATCCAACTTCATCAAACAAGCTTTACTTACAGTAAAACCACACATAGATTCAAACACAGAGGTTTTGGTGACTTTAACACACCACTGTCAAATCTGAACAAACCAATTAGGCAAAAATTCAACAGAGAAACCTCAGAACTGAACAACTGCATAGAACTACTAGACCTAACAGATATCTGCAGATTGTTCCACCCAGCAACAGAAGAATATACGTTTTTTTTTTTAGGAATACATAGAACATTTTCTAAAATCGACCACATTTTAGGGCATAAAGCAAACCTGGGCAAATTCAGAAACACTGAAATTATTCCCTGCATTCTATCAGACCAAAATGGCATAAAATTGGAACTGAACACCAATTTCAACCAAGGAAAACCCTGTAACTATGGAGATTGAAAAATATATTGTTGAATCACCAGTAGGTCATTGAGGAGATCAGAACAGAAATTCAACTGTTTATGTAATTTAACAAAAAGAAGAGCACAAAATACCAGCTCCTTTGGGACACAGCAAAGGCAGCACTCAGAGGAAAATTTATAGCTCTGAGTGCCTACACTAACAAATTGGAAAAATCTCAAACCAGTAATTTAATAGTACACCTTAAGCTCTTGGCAAAAGAGCAGCAAATCAATGCCAATTTTAGTAGAGGGAAACAAATTATTAAAATTAAAGCAGAATTAAATGAACTAGAGACCAAAAAAAATCATAGAAAGAACCAACAAAACAAGGAGTTGGTTCTTTGAAAACAAACAAAATTGACAGACCCCCTAGCAAATATTACCAAAAAAAGAAGGAAGTACACCCCAAAACACAAAATCATGGACAAGAATAGAGATATTATGACAGAAATTATCAAGATCCAGAGCATCATAAAGGATTTCTTTTCAAACCTTTATGCCAACAAATTTGAGAATCTAGAAGACATGGATGAATTTCTAGCCAATATTGACATACCCAAACGGAATCAAGAAGATCTAAGCAAACTAAACAGACCTATTTCAAGTATTAAAATAGAAATGACAATAAAAGACATCCTATCCGAGAAAAGCCCAGGGCCTGATGGTTCCACGGCTGAATTTTATAAGGCTTTCAAAGCAGAGCTCACACCAATACTTCTCAAAATCTTCAATGAAGTTGAAAGCGAAGGCTCTTTGCCAAATTCATTCTATGAAGCCAGGATAACCTTCATCCCCAAACCAGACAAGGACTCATCAAGGAAAGAGACCCATTCCTTTGATGGTCATTGATGCAAAACAAAACAAAATTGATGCAAAACAAAATACTGGCCAATCATCTTTGACAACTCATCAGAAAATTATACACTATGATCAAACAAGATTCATCACAGGGATGCAAAGCTGCTTCAATATACACAAGTCAATATAATTCATCACATCAACAGGAACAAGGACAAGAATCATGTGATTATCTCAAATCAATGCAGAAAAAGCATTTGACAAGATCCAACACCCCTTTATGTTAAAAGTTCTGGAGAAACTAGCAATCTATGGAACATTCCTCAGTATAATAAAGGCTGTGTATAACAAACCTACACCTAGCATTACACTTAATGGTGAAAAGCTAAAGCCATTTCCTCTAAAATCAGGAACAAGACAAGGATGCCCATTCTCTCCTCTTTAATATAGTATTAGAATTCCTAGCCAGAACAATAAGGCAAGAAGCAAGCATAAAGAGGATCCAAATAGGGAAAGAGGAAGTGAAATTTCCCCTCTTTGAAGAAGACATGATTCTATATTTAAAGAACCTTATAAACTCTGCTCCCAAGTTGCTTGAGCTGATTTGAAACTTTGGCAAAGTAGTAGGGCATAAAATTAACCCTCAAAAATCAACTGCTTTCCTGTATGCCAACAACGAGAGAAGTGAGGTATAAATCAGGAAAGGAACTCCTTTTTCAATAGCTTCAAAGAAAATAAAATACTTAGGAATTAACTAAGAATGTAAAGGACCTTCATGATGAAAACTTTAAAAACGTGAAAAAGACATCACTGTTCATCTATCGCTGCACTATTCACAATAGCCAGGAAATGGAAACAATCCAGATGCCATACTATAGATGAATGGATACATAAAATGTATATATATATATATATATACACAGTGGAATTCTACAAAGATAACAAGATAAAATGATGATATTTGCAGGGAAGTGGATGAATCTAGAGGGAATCATGTTGAGTGAGACAAGTCAAAACCAAAGAAACAAAAGGTACATAGTATCCTTAATATGTGGCTATTAGATCCAAACAGTACAAAAGCAAGGACTCAATATTTGCGTACCCAATGGTACATGGTATTGTATTGGAAATATAAGCACAATTACATAGACATAAAAATCTATGACTCTATAGACATAATGTTTTATTACATAGATTAACATGTATCTATGACATACAAACCCTCAGCCTAATTTTAATTATGTTCTAAAATCTAGGTGCCAGTGATTGTACATAGAGATTCTTGAATATTTGTTTGTTAAATACGTCATTTGAGATATGACGTAAAAACAATGCTAATAAATTCTTTAATAAAAAATTTAAAAACCTGAAAAAGAAAATTAAAGCAGAACTGAGGAAGTGGATAAACCTCCCATGTTCCTGGATTGAAAGAATTAACATCCTGAAAATGGCAAGAAGAGGAAATAAAAATGGCCTATAGACACATGAAATGCTTGACATCTCTGGCCATAAAAGAAATGCAAATCAAACAACTTTGAGATTCCACCTCACTCCAGTTAGAATGGCCATTATCAAGAAATCTAATAGCAACAGATGCTGGTGGGGATGTGGCCAGGAGAGATTGCTACTACACAGTTGGTGGGAGTGTAAACTCATTCAACCACTATGGAAAGCAGTATGGGGATTCTTCAAAAGACTAACTATAGAGCTCCCCTATGACCCAGAAATTCTACTCCTTGGCATTTACCAAAATGTCCAGATACAAGGACAAACTAAAGCCACTAGCACAACGATGTTCATTGTGGTATTATTTAACATAGCTAAGATATGGAACCAACCCAGATGCCCTTCAGTAGATGAATGGATCAAGAAGATTTAGTACTTATACATAGTGAAATTCTATACAGCCATCAGGAAGAATGACATTGGCCCATTCTTAAGGAAATGAAAAGGCTTGGAAAAAATCATACTACGCAAAGTAAGCCAGACCCAAAGGAACACAGGCTCAATGGTTTCCCTCACTGCTAATAATAAATACACATCTAGCACTCTCCTAGCAGAGGATCACAATAGCTCAAAAGCTATGTCATACAGGATGAGACTAAATGAAATGAGCCATAGTGTATGGAAACAAGAGCTTTATCTTGGTGGTTGTTGTCCTCAATGCACTATGTGGTGTTATTTATTTTATCTTTTTGTCCCGTCATAGTTAATTTTATGTGGTTACTGTATATGATTTTGTTACCTGGTATATTGTACATACATTTGTTTATTTGAAATAAGGAAGGGAAGAGAGGGAAACAAGATGATTGGGAGGGGGTCTGAGGTAGGAAATGGGGACAAAAATATGAGAAGAGGTATCAATGTGAGAAAAGTAATATATCCACTACCTGAGGAATGTAACTGTAACCCCTCTGTACATTACCTGACAATAAAATTTTTAAAAAATAAATAAAAATGCAAAGGAGTTACAAGTGTGGCTTAAGTAGTATAGTACCTGCTCAGCAGGCAGGAGGCCCTGAGTTCATCCCCAGTACTGCCAACACCAGTATCAAACATCAAAACCAAGCAACCAACCAACAAACAAACAAAAACCCTTGGTTAATAATTAACCAAGTAAAATACAGAATATAACTGTATAAAATCATTTTGAAATTGAAACAATTGTATGCATTTTATACTGACACTGAATATACAAGAAAGCAGATTTTCATATTTCTTTTACTAAAATGACTAAGATTAGCAGGGAACAGTTGCTCATATTGGTATTCCTAGTTACTTAGAAAATGAAATCTGAGAATTGCAGTTTGAAGCCAACCCCAGTAAGAAAGTCCATGAGACTCTTAGCTCTGACTACCAAAAAGTCAGAAGTAGAGCTGTGGCTCAAACGATAGAACTCTGGCCTTCAGAATACAAAAGCTCAGGGAAGCCTGAAGACTTGTACAAGTATATACACACACACACCCAATATAATATAGTTTATAATACTGATTATAAATACAATCTGTGTTCAAAGTGACCCAACTGCTACTGAGTGAGCATACAAATGAGGAAAATACTTAACAGGGAAAGCAAGTTGCTTTTGGATCACATAAGAGTCACTCACTCTGATTTAAAAGACTATTCTTTCATTGAGATCTCTGTCTCTTTCATCAAATTAGCAAAGATTTCCCCAGTTGGTTCTAAACTAACATCTCATTTTCCCCCCATTAAGTACACTTTTCAACTTCTCTGATCTACTTCTGTGATCAGCACTCCTTTTTCTATTCCTTTTTCCTATTCCTTTTGTTATACTGCTTATACTAAATGGTTAACTTTATCATTTTACATTCTCCCATATATTTAATATTTTTCATTTTTACTACTATATCCTGGTATGGGTTCTTCTCATTTGAATCCTGGATTACAATTATATCATTTTATTTAACATTTTTGCTTATAGATTTTCCCAGTTGTTTATATAGGCACAAATTTTGAATTAACTCACCTAAAAATGACTAATCATAACTAAATCTGGAACTTTAGATATTACCTTTACTCAGTTCTGTGGTCTCAGAAAACTACCGTTGGCCCAAATATTCTGAAAACTGACATTGCTGGTGTCATTGTGAGATATGAGTGGATTGGACAAAATCACTTCTACTGTACAATTTAAATAACAAAGTTTAGGAACTATTTCTCAAAACTTCTCTCAGTATAAAAACAATACAAAATTATTAAACTAAAGGAAGTTTCAGAAAGTAATTTAATGAAACCCTTAATGCAGGCAGTTATAATTATAAGGGAATTTTCTACAGGGTCAATTATCTTCTATGGGTTACTATCCCAACCCCCAAACCTGTTTACAAGCTCCACACACCTCCAGGACAGCTTCACATCTCTGGTAAAATGTAGAATGGCATTTTATAATGATTATTGCTACAGTTGGTTTTCTAGAAGGAATCTCACTGTCATTCAAAAAGTCAACCTTTCCCTAGCATATATTACTATATGCTGACTTTGTGCTGCCAAGAAACTTCAGACTGAATTTTTAAATGAAAGAAAAGCCTTAGGGCACAATGGAGCACCCATTTAGTTTTTAAGAATGGTGTGTTTGTTTTAAATTGGTGCTCTATTGCTAAAGTTCAAGAGGGACTTTGAAGAAAAAAATGCCAGTGTTTAAAAGATCCAATTTCCTTGCACCTTTGGTCAAGAGTTCATAACTACTTCCTTTGTTTGAATGATCACCAACTTACCTTAGCAATGGTAAAGAAATTAAAAAGCAATCGATTGTGTTTTCTCCGTAATTTATCAGTAATCTAATATTCATCTAAAATTATCTTTGCCTTTGAACCCAGAGCTTCATTTTCCTACTTACTCATCATTCAGTTTCAAATGTGAATAATGTTCACTGCTACTCCTATTTACCTTTCTCTTTCTGATATAATTCTCTTGTGTGTGCTTTCACACAATAGTTTCATAACTCCAAGCCCATGGTGAAAGTACTAGTAGCACTTACCACATGGTATTACAGTGATAAAATGCACTTCCTTTCCTTTCTTTCCTGTCCACTCAGTCTATGAGCTCCTAAAAGACAACAGTTTTGTTCCATTCCATGTTTCATTTATCTCTAAGTATAAAAATCCTATGTAGTACTTAGCATTCACTAGGTGTTCCCTAAATTCATTTGCTAAATTCAATTGGACTGACAAATTGTGATTCAGGCCATGGTAAATGCTAGCTAAGGCCAGGTCTCCATAAACAGAGGACAGCAGTAAAATGAGGTAATTATACAGGTCACTGAGGACAAGAACTGTGCTAATCTGGCTAAAATGAGTAAGCAAAATTGTATATAAGTGAACTAATCCATCATTTTGTTGCATTGGTTAGCTTTGCTAATGGAAATCCAACCACAGTGAGGCATCATAGTCTTTCCTGTTCAGTATATTATAACTGAATCATCTCTTTTGTACTGGGGAGGCACATTTTCTACTCTTCTTATGTTTGAGTAAAAAACACACACACACACACACAATAGAATTCCTATCAACTGCTATTGGTTCCAAACAGGGTCAGTTAAGGGCAGTATGTTAACTCTGAAACTTATGAATGAACCGACATTTCAAACCTATACCTAAAATACAGTGTGAGATACTGGCATCTTCTTTATATACCAAACCCTTGGGATTACACAGCTAATTTAAACCTTGATCGCATTTTTACTAAGAGAAATCTGAACGATCCTCTAGAAATAAAGTGGATTTCTCAGTGTGCTTACCCTTTGAGCTGAAGATAAAACCTTACTATATTTTAAGAATTATCAAAGGAAGAAAATAATGATGTTTAGTAGACAAACAATATTCCGAGTTACTATATATTTTCTTACATCTTTTTGTTGCCGTTGTTGGTCAAGGGGCTTGAACTCTTTCACTCAAGGATAGCACCCTACCACTTTGAGCCACAGCTCCACTCTGGTTTTTCAGTCATTAATTAGAGATGAGCCTCACAGTCTTTCCTTCATGGGCTGGCTTTGAGTTGTTGATTCTCAGATCTCACCCTCCTGATGAGCTAGGATTACAGGCATGAGCCGCCAGCAACACCCAATGTGTATCTTTCTTTTTCTGGCTCATTTGTACTTTTTCTAAGTATGAAAAGCATAGTTACTCAAGCCACACAGTAAAACAGAAGAATTCAACTTTCAGTTCCATACATTTTAGTACATGGACATTTTTTAAAAATAGAAAAAATGTTTTATTACTTCATGAGAATGCAAGTAGATTTTCAAGTTACAAGCAACTATTAGGTGTCAAAAACTGAAAAGAGGTTACATTGGGTATCTGTATCTATATTTGATATCAACACTGTCATACATGTAGAGCTTTTCATTGTCTGAAGATTTATGAATTAATATCACACAAAATGTTCAATAAAGTCTAACAGGGACACACTATACATCTTTGATTTTTAGCTTTACCAAGTTTGAACTATAGGACATGAAGCAGATCTATAATTATATAAATAAAATTTCTGAACAGGAGTTTTGTTTCTTCTGTTCCTGAAGAATTTCAGAGAACATAAATAAAAGTATTTTTTTTGCCAGTCTTGGGCCTTGAGCTAAGGGCCTGAGCACTGTCCTTGGACTTTCTCAAGGCTAGAACTCTACCACATGAGCCACAGCATCACTTCTGGCTTTTTTCTATGCATGGGGTACCGAGGAATTGAACCCAGATCTTCATGCATGCTAAGCAAGCACTCTACCACTAGGCCAGACTCCCGGCCCCAAAAGTACTTTTAACTATGGAATACTATACATTGTAAAACATCATTATTTTTTTCTGGCCTCGCATGGATATTGATGGTAATAATGATAGAAATGACCTGATATTTGCCATTAGAAGTATGGCTATTATCCTAATGTCATAAATGTAACTATCATATCACAAATAAAGTTCTGCTAAGATTTAGCCACCTCTAAGTCTGAAATGCTTATTTTAATATCAAGTGTACAAGTTATTTCCATTATATATTCTAATGAAAATACAAAGAAACATATATACAATACAGCTGGGCCAAGAGAAATAAAAAACGATCATAGTTCACATTCCTTAAAATTAAAGAGTATTTTTCTCTATGAATTCCTTCCTCACTCTTGTAGGACAAACTTGTTATCAACTGTCAGTCATATTTTATTAAATTGACTGTGAAAGGTTGAACTTCAGATATAAAGAGATTTTTCAGCCTCAGGCTTCCTTGATTTGCTTGCTGCAGATGCAATTTCAGCATCCTCTGTTCATGAGTCTTTTCAAAAGTAAGAAAAAAAAAGGAAATGAAGAAGTAAAATAAAAATTGGATGGATAAAATTAGGTAGTAAATACCTGAACCCAAAGCAAAGGTAAAACGGTCCTAGCCAGGTATGCAGTTATTGACACTTTTGCAGTCAGGAGTTATTCTAGACCTAATCCAGTAATCCCATTATGCTTTAGGTAATAGAAAAGCACCTCAAAGATCCTAACTTTCTTTCCACAGATAGACTTCTTAAATTAAAAACAAACAAACCAACTTATTATTGGCTTCATAGGAGATATATCTTTTACCTTTAAGCCATAGCTCTTTGTGAGGATTCTGTTGTAGAAAGGGAAATATTTTGTTTTACTACATATCATTAGTTCTTAATTATTTTCTGTATGACATTTTCTCACATTACTGTGAAGTATCCCTTGCAGTTTCCTGGGTTTTATAAAGATTTTTCTTTTTCAATAAGCACATTTATTTTGCTTTTGAAAAACCTGAGGTCTGATTATCTACATAAAATGTGACCCCATAAACTAGTATCTAAATTAAAATTGCTTTGGGAAGTACTGTAGTACCAAATTAAGGAATAAAAAGTGTTTCAAACATGTCAGTTTGGGAAGTACCCAATAAACTAGGTTTCACTTATTTTTTTCTGCTCTTCTGGGTTTCTCAGAGGTACAATACTTTGCTGTTTATTGTGACACTAAGAGGCATTATTTGCGAATTTTATTTGACCATGAAATCCTTCTTTACATGGAACTTTGCAAATTTCTGGAAGAAATGTTGTTAAGAAATGCTGGGCTGTACTTGATATGGCAAAAATATAGGGAGATTATTATCACTCTAACATAGATATGCACCATTTAATGACTGAGATATATGAGGACTGCATAGACACTTTTTCTAAATAAGTAAACATCACGGAATCTACTTGCACAAAGTATTGGGCTACATGATCAATACACTATTGGAATATGCTGCATGTGCACAGGACTGTAATTGTCCTTGTATGCTTTGTTTCCCACTTATTCTAATACATGTATCCACAGAAAACCTTTTGTCTGGCTAGATTCTGTTTACTTGTAATGTACATAAAGTTGTTTCAAGATAGAAAATTTTTTTTATTTTTATATATTTTTATTGTAATTAATAAAAGGGTTACATGATATTTGCCAGATAGAAGGTGCATTAATTCACATATATTGATACCCTTTCACATGTCTTGGTCCCCATTACCCTCCCCCCCTCTTGGTTTTCCCCCCTTTCCTATCCAATTTCAAATAAATCCAATATATCAGATAACAAAGTGAGATACTGTAACAATATGAGATAACCAAAGGACAGCAAAAAAGATGAGAGATAACATAGTACATTAAGGACAACAATCATCAAGATAGAAAATTTTAAAAGGATATTTAACTGATGCCAACAATCCAACAATCCCTACCCTCGGGGACACCAGTCTTAGGAAATGGTTTAAACTACCTTTCCCATGAAGCTACACAGTCCAAATGTTGTTTTGCTGTATTTTCATTGAAGGGAAAATAAATAGCACATTTAAATAATTACAAGAGCAATATATCACCAAGTATTGGTTCATTCTCATTTTTACAAATCTAGAGGGAACTGAAGTCACATTTTAAATGAGGAACACATTATAGTATGTAAGATAAATTTTATAAACCTTGGTATCTAATATATGTGCGTGTGCGTGTGCGTGTGTGTATGTGTGTGTGTGTGTGTATCTAAGCTACCAGTAAATTCATTTTTAAATTCAGTTTTCTGTCTCTTAGACTCTCACATCCTTTTCCTCCAGTTCCCAAGCCAGATAAGCAATGATACCATTGATGACAATTGTTAAATGACTACTACTGCTTCGATGGGAATCCAAAACAAATATTACCCCCCCCCCGAAGATTATTCTGGAATTCTAATGATGAGTTTTGCCGAATTTTTTGTTTTTTAAATCTCTGTTCATGGTTCTGTTTTTGTTTTTAAGGATGGTGAAAAGACTTAGATTTTACTTGTTCTAGGAAAAGCTTCACTTTTCTGATCGGAACTGAAACCTCCCACAATACTACAGTAGCTCCGGAGCGTGCTCAGGGGCTGTGGCAGCTCAACCATGCAATTTTATAGCAGGCAGCAAACAAGGCAGAGAATTCAGGGTTAAAAACTCAAGTGAAGTTTTGTCTTCTACAGTAATGAAAGCTGACTAAAAGAGTAAATCAAATGGATCTCCTAACAAAATGAAAACAGCTGCTTGGCCTGGCTCAGTCTCTGATTTAGGTTAAGTAATTATTGCTCTAGTGTGGTTCAAGGTTGTTCTGTATTAGTGAAATAAGATATCGCATGAAAATCATCCAACTTTTTAATTTACTATAGCATCAGAAATTCCACTGTATAAAAAATTCCAGAAACGCAATCTTCTAAAAACTTTACCTATAAACCTTTTCAAATGCCAATTGATTAAAAATTCCAAGACAAAAATTGCAAAATACATAATTATATTTATAGTATTGGCATTTAATATTTATACTGAGAAAATACTCAATATTTTAACTTAAAAATGCTGCTTATCAAATTTTACTAAAAAGATAGATCCCAATTCCCAAGTAACTGAAAGTTTTTTAAATAAAGATCTTCTTATTAAGAGAAACTAGAAATAGCTACTTCTGAACTCCCAAAGAAGTCTAGTTTTTTAGTATATTTTTTAAAACATTGGCATACTAGAAATGGTTAAGAATAAAAACAATTATAGCCAAGAAACAAAACAATATTGTTGAAGAAGAGATTTCTGTGATTAATGTTGCTCAGAATAAATCTAATTACTCAAATTATTTCTTATTTATTTTCAGTTTGTGGCTGCATTTCATCCCTCAATGACTATTTCTCTTATTTAGTAAGTTATTTGTGTCTTATTTGTGTTATTTATCTTATTTAAGAACTGATTTGTTTCAGTTTGCTTATAATATTAAAGACTGATCAATAGTGGATCAGAGATGGATTTTTAGAAAACCATACTCTGTGTTATAAGTGAACTATACAACTTGTGGGTGGGGATGGAAACAGGGAGAATGTGACAGGGGAGGGATGACACTGTCCAAAAAGAAATGTACTCATTCCTGACTTATGTAACTGTAACCACTTTGTGCATCACCTTTATAATAACAATAAAAAGTAAAATAGAAATAAAACATAAACTTCCAAATATAACACTCCAGAAATTCTTAAATAATAAAAATACAAATACAAATCTATTATTACTTAATATAGGATAGTACATTTCTTTTGTTGTTGTTGTTGTTGTTGTTGTTGTTGTTGTTGTTGTTGTTAGGATAGTACATTTCTACCAAGTGTATTGGCCTCTCTCTCTGGCTGTTCTTTTTTTTTTGTGGGTCATGATGTTTGAACTCGACCTGGCGCTGTCCCTGAGCTCTTCAGCTCAGGTATACTGCCCTACCCGTTGAGCCAAGCCCCACTTCCCATTTTCTAGAAGTTAATTGGAGATGAGAGTCTCTGGTCCTTATCTCTGGAGATAAAAGAAGTGCAAATCAAAACAACTCTAAGACTCCACCTCTCTCCAGTTAGAATGGCCAGGATCAAGAAAACTAATAACAACAGATGCTGGAGGGGATGTGGCCAGGAGGGATCACTACTACACTGTTGGTGGGAGTGCAAACTCATTCATCCACTGTGGAAAGCAGTATGGCTGTGCCTCAAAAGACTAAACATAGAACTCCCCCATGACTCAGCAATTAAACTACTTGTCATTTACCCAATCATCCAGACACAAGGGCATACTAAATCCACTAGCACAATGATGTTCTTTGCACACTGTTTACCATAGCAAAGGTATGGAACCAACCCAGATGATGAGTGGATCAACAAGATGTGGTACTTATACACAATGGAATTCTATGTTGCTGTCAGAAAGAACTACATTGCCCCATTTGTAAGGAAATGGAAAGACTTAGGAAAAAATCATATTAAGTAAGCCAGACTCAAAGGAACATAGGCTCAATGGTTTCTCTCATTTGTCATAATCAATAGAAACTTTGGGCTCTCCTAGCAGAGATTTACAATAGAGCAAAACCTAGATACATAAGGCCATATAGTATGATGCTAAATGAAAGGACCTCCAGGATATAGAAACAAAAGCCATATAATGAGTGATTGTTGTCCTTAATGTACTATGTTATCTCTCATCTCTTTTGCTGTCCCTTGGTTATCTTATATTGTTATAGTATCTCACTTTGTTATCTGATATATTGTATATATGTTTATTTGGTTATTTGAAATTGGATAGGGAAGGGGGGAAAACAAGATGAGGGGTGCGGTGGGGGAAGGGAAATGAGGACCAAGTCATGAGAAAGGGTATCATTTATGAAGTAATGCACCTTCTGTCTGGTGAATATAATGTAACCCTTCTCTTAATTACAATAAAAATATATGGAAAAAAAATGAGTCTCAGGTCCTTTTGTGCCTGGGCTGGCTTTGAACCTTAATCCTCAGATCTCAGTCTCTGAGTAGCTAGGATTACAGTCATGAGCCACCTCGCCCTGGTTGGCTGTTAATTCTTAAGTCAACCTCTGAGGCATTATTGAATGAATACTTACATAAATAAGCAATACATGATTTTGTGTTGCTAATAATCACTTAAACTATAAGATACTTCTGCCATTGTGACATTAAACATGAGGGAAAAGAGACTGTATCAGAAAGCTAACATTTTAGAGAAAACTACTTAGGTGGTTTAAAGCCCCTCAAAAGTCTTACATGTTCTTATTGTTAATATTGCTGGACACAAAGCATAACATATTTACCTTTCCTAAATCTAAATGGTATTGTTCACTAGTCCTTGCCAATTATTTCAACTAGTGCTTGCCAACACATCAGAATAAGAGAAACAGAGTTTACATGTTTTATATCTCCAACATGTTTAGTATTATGAGCTTTCTTTGGGGAAAATATTTATTAAATAAGACAATATATCATGTTTTGGCTTTCCATTCAAATCTATCCTATGGAACTAGATCAATGGTACAGTTTACTTAAAGATTGGACAGGAACTAAAAAAAGTGTTAAAAAGGTTTTTCTTCCTTTCAAATGGTCATAGTAAAACATAAGTGAGATCTTTCAAAATGACATAGTAAATGAAACCAATCTACATTCTTAAATGTCTGTTGATCAAGAGAGGTAATAAGAATGATTCGACCACCCTATATATTTTCTGTTCAACAAACACAAATCCTGCAGTTAGTTGTAGGATGAGTCCTTCTAAATAGGCCAAAATAATTCAACTACAGCTGAACATATTGGAACCAATCAACTACAGATGTTCTAGTTGCCATATCAAAAATAAAGTCAACTTATTCCATCATCTATCGCCATTTTTCTACCAGTAGTGTCAGATCAATATTTACAAATAGATTCTCTCTGCTGAAAGGAGGTCCTCTCTCCCTGAAACACAACCCACACATTACTCCAAAATGCTTCCTTTGAATTCCTGAGTTTTTTCTGGCTCTCAGTAACTTCTGATGTTTCTCCAGTCGGGAAATCACACCTTGGAAAATCTCTTAGCTGCCACATCTTCTTGAGTTTCATCTTGGGACAAATATTATTTTGAATCCACACTAAAAATAATAAATATATGTATATTTATTTTCTATTTTCCAGTAGTCTCCTAAAATATTATATATCTATTATATTTCCATCTTTTTTATGGAATTCCAGAGATAAATCTAATCAAAATTTTTAAAATCAGCATCAATAACCAGTTACTTGGTTTTGGAGAATGTATTTCTAAGCGTATGCATAGCTTCATTCAGAAGGGAGAGGTGGGAGACAAAAACATGAGAAGGGTATCAATGATCAAGAAGTAATGCATCCACTACCTTACAAATGTATCTGTAACCCCTCTATACATGGATATAATTGTGATGGGAAAGGAGAAAATGGACATTCCTAACAACAACTTTGACAGAGGAACTCTTGCCATCAGCATGCACTCATTTGCCTGCAACCACTGAAACCACTTGCTGTTCAAACTGAATTTATTTATTTTCTAAGACTGGTTAAACACTTCTAAATTGTCTAGAGATAGCACAAAGTAGCCAGAATCAATGCTCAACACTTCAGCCTGGATATCTGAGTTTAAATATCCCTTCCAACTTGGTTTTGAAGAATTTATTCAGTGATGGATCTCTCTGTTAGGAGGCATAGGGCACCCACCCAAAAGGACACATTTCTACTTCCTTTATTTTTACTGTATGATTTATTTTTATCCTAGGAAGTATCTAAACACTAGCTTCTCCACTGTCCTTTTTCCATTTTCCTCAGGAGTCTTAATTCAGAGCTACTTTCTAACAACTCCAATCTTTTCAAGGCAGCACATATATGTGCTTATTAAAGAAATGCCATGATACTTTATACAGAAACCAGGACAAATGAGTGATCAGAGAGAAGGAATACACAGATCATATTGAAGAATATCTGTACTTGAAAGTTAGAGTATTTATTGCAATCATACTGTTTACACCCTTGCAGTCAACCATTTCAAAGCATCTTTTTGTGCATTTTTTCTTCTTGTTAAAAAAAATCCTTGACTCAAAGTAACCTTAAGTAACTTTTTAGTTCAAATTATTTGATAAAATATTTTTCATGTTAGATTTTCAAACCAATTTCTATAAAAATTTAATAAATGACCTGACAAATTGCCTAGGAAAAGAGGTTCATACCTGTGATTCCAGCTACTTGGGCAATAAAAATATGGAGGATTACAGTTCAAAGTCATCCTTGGCAAAAATTGGGTGAGACTCCAATCACAATGAAAACGCTAGATGAAGTAAAATATTCCTATCATCACAGATATAGTGGAAACTTAATAGTAGGATGATTGGTGTCTATGCTGATCTACACACAAAATCTTACCTGAAAAAATAAATCAAGCTTGGGGATAGAGCCTTAGGACTCAGAAGGCTGACTTTTGAGGATCATGGTTCAAAAGCAGCCCAGACCATGAAACACTCATCTCCGTTGAATTGCCAAATGTCAGAAGTGGAACTGTGGCACAAGTGGTGGAACACCAACTTTGAGAGCAACAGCTCAGAGAGAGTGCCAGGCACTAACTTCAAACCCCAAGACCAATGGGGTGAGATGTGGGGACAAAAGAAAAAGGTCTGGGAACATAACTTCAATACTAGAGTGTCTGCCTCGCAAACACAAGGCCTTGAGTTGAAATCCTAGTTCCACCTCCCCACAAAATCAATCATCAAAACATATGACAAAGCTGTTTAGGCACCTATGTTTTACTAATTTACAAGTCATTTTTGTACTGAGGATACTGTTATCATTTAGATTTGGAAGGGCTATTACATGTTCATGTATTAAAAGCTTGGTATACACATGAAGGAACCTGCTGAAACTTTTAGAAAGTAACATGTAAGGGAAGGAAGTTAAGTCACTGAAGGAATGTTCACTGAAAAGGATATTGAGACCCCCAACTCTTCTTGAGTTTTAAGATCCTCACAAAGTCAATAGCTTTGTTCCACCACACAGTCGGCACCATGATATTTTCACCACAGTCTAAAAATGACAAAACCAACTATGAAAACCTAAGTCAAACTAACTCATCTTCCTTTAGGTTGATTTATCTACTAGATTGTCATAGCAAGAGAAAGCTGAGTAACATAGATGCTTCTTTATTTAGTGTTGGGAAGGATGTAAAATGGTGTCCTAACTTTCCTGTCCTGTAAATATAGGCAACTGTATTAAAACTTGGGCCTTTACTAGTGTAAATTCAGACATAAATGCAATCTATCCAAATGTTTTATAGTATAATATTTATGGTTTTCAATAATAAGATGCTTTAACTAGCATAAAACTTTTGCAACTATCGTTTCCAAAGCCCTCATTTATTCAGTATATGATAAGAGGAAGGGATTCAAGGCAGCACAGGTGGTTTGCAGATGAGCCCAGAGCAGCCCATTCTTATTCTCTGAGTGGAGTGGTGAAATAACCATATTTGTAAGAGATTTAACTTCATATTGTATTTCCAGTTCCCCAAACTGAACATTTTAGGTGTCTTCTTTTTAGCACTTTTACAGCAGTATGAAATTCAGTTATTACATTTTCTCAAACCCATTCAACATTCCTATTCCTGTTATTGCAGTCCCTCTCTACGGGACTATCAGTATTTTTATACCTGAAGAAAGTAGAGAACTACAGAAAAGATTACATCTGAACTACTTTTGTATGAGAAGATAAAGTGTTCTGACTTCCTGAAATAAATGTTTAGGTTGTAGTTTATTTATTTGTATTTTGCCAGTCCAGTGGCTTGAACATGGGGCCTAGGTACTGTATTTGAGCTTTGTAAAGGCTAGCACTTTATCACTTAAGTCACAGCACTAGTTCTGGCCTTTCTGTGTATGTGGTATCAAGGAATTGAAACCCAGGCCTTCCTGCATGCTAGGCAAGCATTCTACCACTAGGCCACACACCAGGCCCATGTATTTTTAATTTAATTTCTTCAGTGTCTTAAAATATTTCTAAAAACAAATGTATTAGTGGTATTCACTAGACATTATGCAGAAAATAAACTATACAACTTGTGGATGAGGGAGGGAAGAAAAACCTGGGAGAGTTAGGGAAGAAAGGACATTGTAAAAAAAAATTTACTCAAGGGAAATGGGGACAAAAACATGAGAAGGGGTATCAACGTGTGAGAAGTAATGCACCTACTACCTGGCGAATATAACTGTAACCCCTCTATATGTTACTCCGGCAATAAAAAAAAAATTAAAAATTTACTCATCACCTAACTAATGTAACTGTAACCTCTCTGCACATTACCTTTATTTTTTATTTAATTTATTTTTTGCCAGTTGTGGGGCTTGAACTCAGAGTATGAGCACTGTCCTTGGGCTTTCTAAAAGGTCAAACCATAACACCACTTGAGCCATAGCACCACTTCAGGCTTTTTCTATGTATATGGTATACTGAAATCGAAACCGGGTCTTTGTACATGCTAGGCAAGCATTCAACCACTAGGCGAAACTCCAGGCCCAATATTACCTTTATAATAACAATAAAAAAATAACATATGTCTACAAAAAGAAAAAGCTGGAGAAAGCAATGAAAAGGTATGTTTCTATAAAAAATGTTTTCTAATATTCATTTAAAATGCCAATTTCCATGCTGCTTTGTGGTAAACTATAAACCATTCTAATCAACACTGAATTGATAAAGGAAAACACAACCAAGTACTTCATTATTTTTCTAAAATATCATTTAAAAAGATCACCTAAAAACTACTGCAGGACTGGGAGTTTGGCCTAGTGGTAGAGTGCCTGCCTAGCAAGCACGAAGACCCAGGTTCGATTCCTGAGTACCACACACATAGAAAAAGCCAGAAGTAGTGCAGTGGCTCAGGGTAGAACACTATCCTTGAGGGAAAGGCCAAGGACAGTGCTCAGGCCTTAGCTCAAGCCCAGGACTGGCAAAAAAAAACAAAACAAAACAAAAAAAAAACAAAACCTCAGCCTGGAGTTTAGCCTAGTGGTAGAGTGCTTGCCTAGCACAAGGACCCGGGTTCAATTCCTTGGTAGCACATACATAGAAAAAAGCCAGAAGTGGTGCTGAGCCTCAAGTGGTAGAGCTCTAGCCTTGAGAAAGTCCAAGGACAGTGCTCAGGCCCTGAGTTCATGGCCCAGGACTGGCAAAAAACAAACAAACAAAAAAAAACCCCACTACTTCTGCAACCATTTTTTTTTTTTTTTTTTTTTTTGCTTTCTGGCTTTTTTCTATGTATGTGATTCCAAGGGATCGAACCTGGGTCTTAGTGCATTCTAGGCAAGCACTCTACCACTAGGCCAAACTCCTGGCCCCATTCTGCAACCATTTTCAAGTGTAAAGTTAAGTAGTGCTTAGGATATTTACATTGTTGTACAATGGCTCTCCAGAATTTTTTTGTTCTATATCTATCCAACAGCAATCCTAAATTTCCTCCAACTTTATGTTCTACCATTTCCATTCGACTTTCTGCTTCTATAAAGTGTACTACTTTAAGTAGTTCTACCAAATGAAATTATACAGTATTTGGGTTTTTTTTGTAACTGACTTATTCCTTAAAGTTCATCTGTGACAGGAATATAGCTCGTGACAGAAATTTTCTTTATTTTTTAGGCTGCCTAACAGTTCGTTGAAAATATAGAAGTATATGTTTCCATAAGAAAACTTCAACTACATGGCATGGAGAGAGAACAGCTGTATATTAACCAGCAAAAATCTATTCACCAGCTCTTCTCAACTGGCTATTTTTCTAGCACTTCCCCCAAATAGTACACCTAATGGAAAGAAATCACTAGATCTATAAGAAACTAAATTTATTATTTATTTACATTAGCTTCCAAACTTCTTTCCCCCTTTATTTTCATATGCTTTTTGGATGAAACTATTCAGAAGATAGATATAGATATATGGTATAGTACACATACACATATATGCACATACCTGGCTGTATTAAGTTATATAGTCATAAGTGCCTGATAACTTCTTAATCTAGGGACGGTTCTATAAGCTACATGTCAAGGGTATCAGAGTTGGATAAGGACTGGGAAAATGCCAACTTTCTCAGATTAAAGTTTTATTGATTAGAAGACATTATATTTAAATCCCCAACATAAATGGAAATTGGTGCTACAGGTAATTGGATCAACTATTTGATTTCTAAGAAGCTGAGAACTTGAGTTCCATTTAGCACTTTAGATAATTTCTCAACTGGCACAATGATGTCATAGGGATTATTATTACTATTTATTAGAGAGAATGCTCTTCAAAGGATATCTGTAATCACCTACCTGGTTAAACATAGAATACAATCTATCCAAAATCATTTAGAAGCCACTGTCATCTTATCTGGGGCTATTTATGCATTTCATATTTTGCCTCATTGGCTTTTTCAGTTCCACTCCTACTTTAAGGGGCCATAGTTCCCTTGGGTTCCTTAAATTTTTGGCCTGGATTACATGGAGTGATTAATGGTAGTGGGCCTGGTACATGTTGAGGTCAGCATGCTGAGCATCCTGTATGTCATCAGCAAATACACCCATGTGCATCCACAAGCTCACTTTTCTCCTCCAGAGTCATAATTTATTCATCCCAGAGTAAGCTCAACCATCTGCTATTTATTTTGTTTGCTTTAAGCATTATTTCCCTTGATTTGCTAAGCCAGGGCACAGGTGAAAAGTACTAAGAAGCAAAGGGAAGTTGCTGTTGTTGAACACAGAAGGGGTGAATTGAACACCCCATGAGAAAGAGCATTTAGCTTCACAGAAAAGGCCTAACTATATTGTTGAATACTTAAGCCCCTGCCTAATAGAAGCATTTGGGCCAGACCCAATCATAACCAGCTAAGGCTAGACCCCTGGGGTGAAGAGTGTAAAGCTGGGGAATTTTAAACATCCTTAATAGTAGCCCTGCAATAAACTGATGCTCTGAATCTTTGCTAGAGTCTGCACAAGACTAGGCTATAAATTTTACATTTGGCTAAGTGACTCATAAAGAAACACCCACCTGATTTCAGACATGCATTTTTGGCAGTCAGAGTGCTTGCTAAATTAGCTATGGTCCTATTTTTAGCTGCTTTCTTTCACTGCCTAAAGTATGATTCTATCTGTACAATACAGTTTTACAACTATGTTTTTCACTACTGCTTCTCAGACTGCTTTTCACCTTGAAGATATTGGAGTTTGTTTCTTTTAACAATCCCAAACTATGAAACATTTATTTTTATATATTATTTGTAAGGCTCTGGATATAAGAGCCAAACTTGTTCTTATGCTAATAACCAGCAATCCTTTTTATTATAGAATACTTTTTAAAAGATTTTTTTAAATCACTTTTTCTATAGGAAAAGTTGAAGTGTCTTCTGTGGGGAGGTCCCGTGTTGATCTGAGGAACTTGGGTCAAGCTGGTATTTGACCTTTGGCAGGAGACTGCCCTGGGTCTCATATTCTCAACAAACTGGACCCAAGACAATAGTGTGCTTTATAGCCCAAAGCCTGATCAGTATGTTTCTCCAAGGAAGACCTCAAGCTGAAAAGCCAACATGCCTGACAACCACCGTCAAGGTACCAAGGGCATAAGCACTAGACATTGGAAAACAAATGGAAAAGCACACACAGCTACATCTGGAATCCTAATGGGCGGCCAATAGTTCCCAGCTAAAGGAAGAATTACCCATGTTATTTTATCATCCCTTGTGCTAACTTCGCTGTTTATGTACAGCAATAAATGATTTTTTAAAAACATATTTGGGTCATTATGTCATATACCACCAGCATGTAAGGTTGTTTTACTGTGCTTGGAGTCAAAATACACGGCTGTATCCAGATGTACGGGAAGTTTAAAATCTCTGTCCTTCTGTATTCATTCCTTTTGGACAAATGAGTTAAGTTTTTAAAAGGGAAATTGAGAAATTTTATGGCTCCTACTCCCACCTTGCCAGTAAAATTTGCACCAGTATTTTCCTACCCAGCAAAGGTGCTTGGCCAATGATAACACTAAATACCAATGCACAAAGGCAAACAGCTTCCAACCAACAGGAAATGCCAGAGATTTTTTTTTGATCACTCTCACCAAGTCAGAATCTTCTGCCAACACTGTTATAATCAAAAATTAACATAAAGTGAAATCCAGAGATTCAAGCTGATTCTTCCCATGCAATGATATGTGGATTTCTCACAAAAGGCAGTTTTTAATTTCACCTGCCTTCCTAAATTTTTTGTACATGCCCTAAATTTACCAAGCAGGATATTTAATGACTTTTAACATATTCTAAAATGCCTAACCCTTTATAATTATTTTGCATGCTCTTTAATCAATATATCTCTTATTCTCTTTTCTACCCATTCCCATATTTTCCCAAATTTTTGAATCTCACTACACCCAAATTGCTAAATTTCTTCCACTCTATTATGTAATAAGCGAAACCTTTCTCACATTAATAAAGTCAAGAACTTATATGTCAAGGGAGAGGAAAGGCCAGGAAAAGCAGATGTTCAGATGTGGATCATGAATGACCTACCTACCCAGAAAACTCTGTCCCTGTTTGTTTGGTTTCTGAAATAGAGGATGCGGGTTTCCTGTTTACTTAGCTCACCCTGTCACTAGTTTTACAGGCGGCCTGGAAAGAAGATTTAGGAAATATTTTCTCTCTCCATAAATGAACATTAAATTATTTTACAATGTGTCCCAGTACATGCATCATGACAGATTGGAAGAAAAAGACAGTCTCAAATAAAGCAGAAGCAGTTGTTATGATGGGAATCAGGTTGAAGGTGGGGAGATAAGTTTTAAAATTTTGGATGAAACTATATGTACATGTGTATAAACTATATACACTCTATATGTATTTAGAGAATCTCTAAAATTTGCCTACTCTTGTACTGTAGTTGACTTTAATTTTTTTTCCACAGGATTCCTTTTGTTATACAACAGTGAGTTGCCTGGAACAGCCAATGTTATCCCTATTTTTTAAAATTAATGATCAGTTGTTCCAAGAGACAAGTAACATAATGTTGCTTCAAATCCTCTAGACAGAAAAGCCTAAAATCATCAAGATCGTTTCCTGTATTTAAGTCATTGTCTGACTACGTATCAATCAAGGCTACAGTTCTAAGATTTCTCCCTCTCTCTCTTTTTCTCTTTACTTCTCTCTCTTTCTCTCTCTGTCTCTCCTCCCTATTTTTCTTCATGCTGTTTACATTTATCCTTTCCCTTTTGTCCTATTGTAACAGTTTTCTCACAAACTACAGTAATAATTTTAGTGAGTTTCCCTTTTATTTCTTATTTATGTTCTGACCTATTTTCCCTGAAAATATTTCTAGTTGTATTTCACTAGTATCTAATTTTTTTGACATATTTTATATTTCAGATACATTTAAAAATCTTTCTTGTACCTTTGCATTTTCCCAGACCAGAAGTCTTCACAGATCATCAGTGTCAAATCATGTACTTCCTTCAAAATGTTGCCAAGAATCATCTTCCAAACTAACCCCATATGTCTCTGCTCAACTGAAAAACGTCTGCAATTCCATTTACACATTGACAGGAAAAGTAACTTAGGAAATAGTTTCTACATTATACAGTTTTTGGTGATTTTTTTCTGATGATATTTCACCTTACACTCTTGTACTTTTACTTACATAATGCTTCTGACCTAATTTAAACTTAAAGCTTCCTTTGAATATGAAAGAATCATATTCACAAGAATTCTTTTGATGTTTCCAAATTTTACAGTTCAACAATCTCCATATTATATAAAAAGATGAAGAAATATGACTGATCTGAAATGGCTACAGTGATCTTTGATCTAGAATAGCTAACAATATATTAAATGATCATAAATGTCCATTATCATCTAAGTATTTAAACCATATCACCAGACTCAGGATTTCTGATGTGATTTAGAGTATATTCCCTCCCAATTGTCAATAAAAAAATGAAATATATTAGGGCTCAGAGGACTACAATACCTGAAAACCTCATCCATTTTTCTCTGGACTCCCCCTTAGCATTTGTGAAAATCTTTTCCCTTTTCACAAACTCAGATATCAAGTTCTTTCTTAATTTCTAATTCCTCCAGTAAAACACCAAGAAGTGACAGCATTTATATATCCACTAAAATTAATTATCTCAAATATATATTATTTTAACAATTTCTATTTTAATTCTCATTTCCTCATATGAACTAAAGTCTATTTTCTTAGGAATCTAGGAATTATTCAAGAAGTAGGAAAAATGTTATGTATAGGAACTGGGCCCCCAAATCCTACTTTCTAGCTTTACATACCCTAGAGTGAACATTTTAAAGTTCTGTTGTGGTTGGCAATGTAGCTTAGTGGTAGAGTGCTTGACTTACATGCATGAGGCCCTGGGTTCAATTGCTCAATACCACATTAAACAAACAAACAAATAAATATTCTCTTCACATCACTTTTATTGAGTCCATTGTACTCACCCAATAAAAGGGGTACACCCTCATATTGCTCTTTGCTTTTCCTAGAATATAATTTATAATCACACTATTGAAGCTTTAGCTACTTCCGATTCTGTAAACAACTTAATCTGACACCACAACCTTAAGAATGGGAAACAGTTACTAAGTATAACTGAAGTGAGGCAGGAGATTGATAGGGATCATTGATCCAAGCACATTGTGAGATGCCATCATCACAAAGACTTGATTATTAGAATCCTGACTTTTTCTGGACTCATTAACAGCATGTCTCAAAAAATTTAAAGGTGGTCCAGGAGTGTGGCCTAGTGGTAAAGTACATGCCTAGCATGAACAAAGCCCTGGGTTCAAATCCTCACTACCACATACACAGAAAAAGCTGGAAATAGTGCTGTTGATCAAGTGGTAGAGCACTAGCCTTGAGAAAGCTCAAGGACAATGTCTAGGCCCTGAGTTCAAGCCCCAGGAATGACAAAGAAAACTAAAGCCATTCATTTTCATAGTCATTCTTCTGTTTCAAATTATTTGAAACCGAGGCACAACTGACCCACAATACATAACATATATTTAAAAGTATTAAGCTTTTTATATACCATTAACATAATTCAATTCGCCATTATATTCATTGTCCCTGACAAGTGTCTTCATCTCCCTTTGCTATAGCTCCTTCTCAGGCAACTACATTTCCTCATAGTTACAAATTTGCAAGAGGTGACGATAGACAAAGAATGCAAAAGACTTAAATTTCATGAATACACCATGCATAAAGAAAAGACAAGGAACTCTGTATAATCACCATGTTCTTTTATTTGTAAACTTATGTATCATTATGACATAATGACCAATTCTTCATGTGTAGACAAGAGTAGAGAAAATAAATAAATGAATGGTGAAGTGTAAGGAGGGGAAAAAAAGAAATACTGTTTGTTGCCAGGCATGGGGTGGCTCATGCCTGTAATCCTAGTTACTCAGGAGGTTGAGATCTGAGGATCATAGTTCAAAGTCAGCCCAGGCACTAAAGTTTGTGAGACTCTTATCTCCAATTAACCACTAGAAAACTGGAAGTGGTGCTGTGGATCAAGGGGTAGGTGGGTAGCCTTGAGCTGAAGGCCCAGAGTTCAAGCCCCACGACCGACAAAAAGAAAAGAAAAAGAAATACTGTTTGTAGTTCTAGGAGAAAAATTAGCTCATATAACTTACATATTTATTTTAAAAATTCTTGAAGAAATGTGAGAAGTAATGCTACACTTTCAAAACCCAGCGCTTCCAGTGATGAGGGGGCTTAAAACTAAGTCGTATTTTTCAATTGAGAACATGGTGAGTCTGATTCATAATTGATTATGGATTATTTCAATGCCAGGATGATTTGATGTTGGTCAGCACACAATTTGATCTATTTCTGTTCTGTAGGAGCAACACTTGCTGGCTATACAATTTGCTAAAGTAATGTGTAAAAAGGAAAAATTGCTTCCAGTTTCTGATCTAGTAATATGTTAACTTTGGTAGAATCCATGGCTATCAAATCTAGTAATGGGCTCAAATATATGGCTGAATAAACTTGTAAGACAGCACAGTGAAGCACTGATTTTGTCATTTTTGCACATCTTGAAGAATTAGGCAGAGGAAAAATTACATGCATTTTTCTTAATTAAGAGCCCCCTTTTTCTCAGCAGTACCCCCTATAACAAGTAAAAAGCCTCCAAATTAAATTGAAATATTGCAAATATTATTCCATCTTTAAATTAGAGTAACCTTAATTAAGTGACTGTAAGGAGGTCAGGGAAACATCAGTGCATCAGTCTATTTTTTTCACTGTATAAGTGAAGAAGCTAAGATTAAGCAATTCCTGCTAGAGAAAGTGCTTCTCTTAAGCTTCTTTCCCATAATACATTACGGAGTAACCTTTACTTGCCATAGAAAAACAAAGATGAGAATTTGATACTCTCAGCTTGTTGATAGGTTTTTAAAGCTGGTGAACAAACATAGTGTAGAATGTGATTTTTTTCTTTCATTGCCACATGGCTATCTGGAAGCTGAGTTTAAGACATAGGAAATGTCTAGTTTGATTTAAAACAGTAAAAATATTAAGTTATGTTGAAGAGGAAATTCTCATATTTGATACATTGTTTCCAAAATACTCTCCATTTTCTTTAAACTGGTGTTTACCAAATAAAATTAAAGCAATAAATTTAGTTTACCAAAAGTTGTCCAACAATTTGCAAAAAAATTCTAAGATTTTTCAAATTTCTGAAGTTTCTTTTTTAAAATATAAAGAATGATCCAGGAACATTTTTGGACTTTATCAAAATACTTTTGAGATATCTAGTTAATTTATAAAAAAAACTATATGCAAAGCATTTCTAAAGAAGGTAAGTTAAGATGTTACTATCCAAAAGCATTTTTATACATTCATAATTTTAGCAAAATTTTTAAAATAAATTTCTGAAAGCATACATTGCAGTCTTTATAACATTATTGCCCATACATCCACATATAAACCAAAGAATGTGTGAAATTTTTGTAACAACAGAAACATTATACTCAGCCACTCATTATACTTTCTGCATAATGAATTGTCTATTAGAGTCTCTGTACCGCCTAGTCATATTTTCCAAAGTATATTAAACTCTTTGTGATTGATTTCCATTGATTTAAACCATGAGAATGCAGACTTGAAATATTTGAGGCTAGTAGCATTCTTCCATCTTCCCCAAACTCCAATTTATAATGCTAAAACCTGGGAGTGATCCCAATTCCTCTCACCTTTAGTCATAAACACAATTTAATTTTTTCTATTTCTACCTTATTATCTTAAGTATTATTGTTATAGTCAAGGTGACGTGCAGAGGGGTTAGAGTTACGTAAGTCAAAGACTACATTTCTTTTAGAATAATGTTACCTCTTTCCTTGCTCTCTTCCAGTCTTCCCCTCCCATCCCCATCCACAAGGTGCATACTTCATTTTCAACATAGTGTCTAATGAGTACCATTGCTGCATTTGTTCATCTTTAGTCCTTCCATTTCTATGCTTCCCCATATCCTCCCAAAGATAGATAAATAAAAACAAGATAGAAAAGAAAACAAAAACATCAAAATTGAAAAACACTTCATGTTTCCACACTCTCAAGTTCATTTTGATAAATAATATTTTATAAGATCAGATGCACATAGGCCTTGCACCTTTGTAAGAGTATCCTCCTTCAACCTCCAAGATACAGAACCAAGAGCCATATAAGGTATGACCATCATTCTTAATGTACTATGTTATTTCTCATCTCTTTTGTTATCCCTTGGTTATCTCATATTGTTACAGTATCTTACCATGTTATCTGATATATTGTATATACATCTATTTGTTTATTTGAAATAGGATAGGGAAGGGGGAAAAACAAGATGAGGGGAGAGGGTGGAGGGATGGAAATGGGGACAAAAACATGAGAAGAGGTAGCAATGATTGTTAGGTAATGCACCTTCTATCTGGTGAATATAATGTAATCCTTCTATTAATTACAATAAAAAAGAGTATCCTCCTTCAGTCTCACTGCGTGTGAATGCCTAGAGCCCTGTACAATTTATCATGTCCCAGTATATTATAGATCTAGCTTCTGCATATGACAGAAAACTTGTGCCATTTGTGTCTCTGAGCTCAGCTTACCTCCATTACATGATTTGTTCTAGGTCTATCCATTTCCCTGAAAAATGACTTAGTATTTTTTTTAATGGTGCTGTAAAATCCCATTGAGTACAAGTACCACAATTGTTTCTGCCTTCTTACTATGGCTTAATATGTCCACTTGACCTTTCCTTTTCCACTGGTCACTTGGTTCAAATTGGTTTTTCTATTCCTATACAAATACACAGCTAACATCCAGTTCCATGTCAAATAAGTGACCTTTTAAAACTAAAAATCTGAGCAAATCACTCTTGATTTGTCTCCAGGATAAAATCTAAGTCCTTGGCATAGTATAAAACATACTTCACTCCTCTACTTCCTTCTACTCCTCCACACATACCAATCAGATTCAACTTTGAAAGAGCTACCTGAAGCTGTCTTTGTACTTTCCTCATGTCACCTGTGGCCTTTGCATGTACATTTGTTTGTGCTAATATAGATCTACAACTGTCTTAAATGCTTTTCCATTGTCTTTATTAAGCTTGCATCTAACTAATCATTTGAGATATTAATGTGTATGAAAGAAAATTTTAGAAAGCATGCTAATTTTGAATGTAACTTTGGAATTTTTGCGTCAATATTTATACAAACTCTGGCATGATATAAAGTGATTAACATTAATTGGGCTTATAAACTTAATTTTGATGTACCATTTTGAACTTTCCTGAAGTAGAAAACTATTATGATGCATTTAAAACAAACAAAAGACTTCAGGTTTGATAATAAAGGGAAGGCAAATTTAAAACTATGTAATAGAGAATGTTCTTTCTAACCTGACGACTTAAAACATGACCTCCAAATTTTTAAATTTATGAAAAATTTCAAAACCTAAACGCTAAGGTATTTAAATCATCATTCATTTCATCCTGTGTAAAATGAGAAATGATACTCTCCACTACTATTTGTCAAGTATTATTCTGAAAAAGCCTTGTCTTTAAAAAATAAATATGGTAGAGATAACCAATGCATCTAAAATATTTTTTAGTTTCCTGTCATGAGGAGATGAAAAAGAGAGACTTGTTTGCAGTCCTTTAGCCCGACGATATATTCTTTCTAATGTGCAAGGCCTGGTTTTAAAAACTACTTCTCTGTGAAAATCTCCTTTCAAATGTAAAATTATATAGTTCTAAATTTTACCAACATTCCTGAGTATGCAGTTATCTAGAGAAGAATGCTGGTGGATTACACTGAGGATTTCTAGAGAAAATAAAAAGGTATATTGTAATACAGGAGTGTTTTGGATGGGTACAGGTCTGAAGATATCTAAGCATCATTATTATAGAAATGAGGGACCCTATAATGTTTTTGAAATTGTCTTACTGAAGTCCATTATTTCCTATTAAGAGAGCCTATGCATGTTGAATGTAAAGACATACTGCTGGGGGGTGGGGAACAACTCTTCACTAAGATTTCAGAATTGAAATATGAAGAGAGGGTTTCATGGAGAACCACAATGTCATGACAGGAACTCAATTTCAAGAAAGCCCCAAATATTCAATTCTCAGACTATAAGTAATGGGCTGAATTTCCCAAAGTCTCAAGCAGTCTCCACCCCAGGGTAACAAAAACAAAGAACCCATGTTTGTTTGTTTTAGAATCTCCAATTGGACCTGGGAGGTCAGGCTTTGAACAGCAAAGGCATTGTTTCATATCATTCATCCTGATCACAGTCCATCACCTGACAAGGAATTAGGAAATCAGTGTTCTCTAATCTGATTCTGTGATCTACTCACTTTGGAATACTGAAGAATCAAAATTTCTCCACTCTAATGTATCTGAGAAATGATCTTTCCCCTCTGGACATGTTGTCTCTTAGTACTTGGAACTATGCTATGAAATTATTAATAAGATTCTATTTATTTTTAATTTTTTGGTAATATTGAGATTTGAGGTCTGTGAATCTTGCTTGCTAGGCAAGTGCTCTACCATTAGAGCCACATGGTTTTACTTTAATAAGTTTTTCAGAGAGTTTCTCATGCTTTCGTGCAGGAGTGCAACTGAAAACAATCCTCCTACATTTTCTGCCTGTATTTGGAATTACAGATGTGAGGCATATTTTTTTATAAGATCTCACTAATTTTTTCCCTACTGACCTCAGACTATGATTCCAATATCTCCACTTCCTGCTTCTCTGGGATTATAGGAGTTCACAATCATGTTTAGCTGACACATTTTTTTTTGAGACCAGGTTAGCATAAACTGGCCATCAAGTCCTGGATTCAAATCATATATTTGTCTCAGCATCCTGAGTAGCTAAGACTTCAAGAATGTGCCATCATTTCCATTCATGATAATAGTTTATTACCAATGTTTCTAGTTTTGATATTTATGAACAAGAGTTTTACTCATTTTAGTGACTTTTTAGTAATAACTTTAGTAAACAATTATTTGCGAAGACTTTTTCTAAAGGCTTTATGTAAATGCTTTTTGTAATCATTACAAAGATCCTATTAGTGAGATATAATATGATTCTTATTTTGCAAATGAGGCAGTAAGGTCATAAAGGAATTAACTAATACCTCAAGTCACACAGCTAGTGAAATTCAGGTCTAGAATTACAACATAGGAACTTTGGTTACAGAGTTCTGACCCTCCACTTCATATGCCTCACCTGCAAGGCCACCTCTCCACATCAGCTCTCAAGTTTTCCCTGATCTAGGTCTACTAGAAAGGATGGGGACACTAGAGAATACAATCTCTTAGTTGCCTGTCAAATGAGATTACATATATTTTCCCTCACACAGTCATAGACTATGACATATAGCGGCCTTCTACTTTCCTCGCCTTTAAAGAAGGACATGATATAGGTAACTGGGCAGGAGAAATTTGAATAGCTTCAAAATGTCATTAAAAAAACTAAATTGAACTATCATTCAATGCATGTATTAGAATAAGAACAAGGTTTGAAAATTTTTACAAATATTACTCCTATAATTATTTTAATAATACTATTATTCAAATCCTAAACTTTTTTGTTACTGATACTTGGCAATACCAATGTACATGATGACAGTTTGAAAAGGAAAATGTGCTGTGGAGCATTTTCTGATTAGGTTTCCTTGATGTAGCTGGTGGGCTATATTTGAAATATGTATATGATATATAAAATATGCATAAACCTGTGCTGTGCCTTTACTGGCTTATTCACCACCACCAATGAGAAGTTGAATCATCAGATTGTACAGAGGACATTTTTAGATCACAGCAGAAACAGGAAAGAAAATGAAAATATAGTGGATTGTTGAATGCAGCTGAACTGTTTCTACTTCGCATAAGGACTCTGGTTGCTGCTCCCTAAAAATCCTCTGGATCTGTCTTAAGATCCAAACAAAACAACAGTATCCAGACCATTTGGCCTTACTGTAGTTTGTCTGAAGACATTACAGTTGAAAGGCCTCAAGCAACTACTGAGCTGCAGTAATCACAAAGAAATCTCTTACACAGGAACTATGAAATAATTTAACTAGTGTCTTCTTCCAAGACTTCAAAAACCTTTAAAATTTACAGTGAGTCAAAGGCTTTGGAGACACATTGAGGCTTAGGAAACACAGGGGCTGCATTCACCCCAAATCTATCTGGAAATCAATTCACACGAGATTTAAGGAAGTACCACACAGGCTAGAGGAAATGAGGCCTGGGTGTCAAGTGCAGAACCTTGAAACACAAATATAAAATACTTTGTCCAGGGCAATGCAGTTATGTCTTAAAGTATACATTTTCTTTCCCAATACATGCAAATCAACTGCTGTGAAGCCAGAAAAAAGTTAGAAGTATGGGAGCAACAAGAAAAGCATGACTGGAAGTGGCAATATAGCAAAAAGCAGTTCCATTTCTGGAACCTTGCTAAGAGGCCTTGGATCTCACCAAACCCAGATGGTAATGCAAAATAAGTGAGTGAAGCCTGAGTAATTATTTATCAAAACGTATGATCATTCCAGAAACAGAAAATATGCAACATAACAAGAACTCTTAAATCAATCCCAGCAGAGTTTTGAAATGGGGCAGTAAAAGAAGTTCAGATTGATTAAAAACTGAAATGCAGACTTGGTGCTTTTGATTTGGTTTGTGCGTAGAAAACAAAAGTGTGTTATTGATATCCATATGTGGTGACAGAAAGTAAAGCTTTCTTGAGTCTCATGCAAAGTAGATGAGGTTTTCAATGAATCATCTACTTTATGCCAGATTCCAAAACAATCCTTTTTTTTTTTATCTTCCAGGCTGGGTCAGTGAAAATAAAGAGAATTAATAGCACAGAACTGTGGATGTTGGATTTATATCATTCTTTAGCGGAATCTAGACAAACAATTGTTTTTGAATTTGGACAGTCAACTGTTTTTAGTTCCATCTTAAGTTTAGTTGGAAAAAAAAAGATGAACTTAAAAAGAAATGTGGAGGCCTAGAGTGTGTCCCAGTGGTACAGTGCTCACCCAGCATGCATGAAACCCTGGGTTCAATTTCTCAGTACCACACAGACAGAAAAGGCCAGAAGTGACTCTGTGACTCAAGTGGTAGAGCACTGGCCTTCAGCAAAAGTGGCCAAGGACAGTGCCTAGACCTGAGTTCAAGCCCTAGGACTGGAAAGAAAAAAAGAAATGCAAAGTCCACCAAAATTACACCCAAAATAAAGCCCCCCCCTCTCTCTGTTTCTCTTTTTGTCCATAATGGGCTTCTTTAACTCTGGGCATGAAGAATCTTATGTCCAATAATCTACACAGAAAAAGCCAGAAGAGGTGCTATGATTCACATGGTAGATCATTAGCCTTGAGCACAAAGAGACTCCAGAACAGGCCCTGAGTTCAAGCCTTAGGACTGGCAAAATCAATCAATCAATCAATCCAAATGTTTGTCATAATAGGATTTCTGAATTCCATCTATTTTCTTGAAATGCTATTTCTTGTGAGAAATCTGATCTACACTTAGTAGACATTTCTAGATGACAGTTCCAGTAGATTTAGCCTTTTAGTCAACCCTACTAAGCCATCACACACTTGTGGGTAGAATCATTTGTGGTCTCTAAAACCATTTCTTCTACATCTGAATACCACCAAGAGATCACAATTGATACCAAATGGAGCAAAACACTCACCAATCTGAGCCCTTTCCAAATACCTGACCTATAAAACTATATGCCATAATAAAATGCTTTTTTTATTGTCAGTGATGATGATTAGGACATTATACATTAACAGAAAGCTGGAACCAAATTTTATACCAGGAAATAGAGCTCGGTAGTAATTTTTAAAATCCTAAAACATGTGGCATTAGCTTTGGAATTAGGTAGTGGGCAGAAATTGTAAGAGCATGAAGGAGACTGGTAGTGAGAGATGAAGGGCTCTGGAGAGGCCGTTGGTGAGAACTTGAAGGATAATGTGGAATATGCTCATATAGGTTAGAAAAAAAAAAGGAACTCAAACATAGTGATGGAAAGTCTGACAAGTCTGTGGTCTTAGTAACTTTGAAAATGTAAGGAAATTAGGTAGAAAAGGAATTGTTCAGGACTTTTTAAAAGTTGTTTGGAGGAAATAAAAAGATCTAGGGATTTTAGGCTTAACTAGAATCCCATATCCATTCTCTTCCAGAAAAATAAAAAATTCTTCAAGTTATAAATAGCTTTGGGGCAAAGATCAGATCCACAGCCCTACAAGCAATGCAGTTTCAGAGTAAGAATTTCAAGAGTTGGCTTCAGGTCAGGCATGAGTAAGTCATGTGTATAGTCCTAGCTACTTGGGAGTTGGACATAGGATCTTGGTTTGAGGCCAACCCAGCAAAAACACAAGATCCTATCTAGCAAACAAACTAAAAGCAGAGGGACTAAGACTAGAATTGTGACTCAAGTGGTAGAGCATTTGCCTTGCAACTTCATAGCTAGGCCCTAAATTCAATCCCCAACACACCAACAGAAAGACTCAAAACTCTTTTGTGATACTTTCAAATCCCAAAGGAATGTTTACTCATCATTATAGATCATTTAAAAGGTTTTAACAATCATAAACATGCATGCACCAACTGTGAGACCCCAACTTCCTCCAAGAATTACAGGATATGAAAGCTCAGAATGACCTGAACACAATGAAAGTAAGTAACTGTAATACTATGCTTCAGACAATACACAGGACATTCAGACCAAAAAAAAAAAAAAAAAAGTCACTCAATTAGGGCCGGGAGTGTGGCTTAGTGTTAGAGTGCTTGCCTAGCATGCACAAAGCCCTAGGTTTGATTCCACATAGAGTAAGCTAGAAGTTCTGCCATGGCTCAAGTGCTAGCCTTGAAAAAGCACAAGGACAGTGCCCTGCATCTGAGTTCAAGCCCTAGTACTGGCCAAAAATATCAATGAGGAAACTTCAGAAATAATGCAAGTGTTAAGTCAACTGCACTTAATAGACATCAATAAAATATTCTACCAACAAAAAAAGACCAAGCATATTTAGAATTATACATCTGTGACTCTTAGAGCTCTCTAACAAGCAGACCTCAAGAATCATACAAGTGTTCTTTTCAACTAGCTAGAACATTACTCAGACAGTTCATGATAGTGAAGACATGTTTTAAGAATAAAATGCAGAAATGGCTTTTGTCTAAGAAAACATTATCATTTGATGCCCTGTAACCTCACAACAATGTTTTATTTTTTAACAAAGGAGAACAATAAACTTGAACCAAAATTCAAAATGACAACTCAAAGGGAAAAATGAAAATTGATTCATAAATTTCCAGAGAACAATACTGAGTACTAATAAAAAAAACTGGGGACATACGCCCAGCTGGAATTTCAAGTTGTTAAAGACCTTCATTGTTCTGTGCCTTTGTAGCTCACAGTGTCTAGTGTAGGCATCTTGCCTTTGTCAACAACTCATATGTACAGGAAGAAGAAATGATAGATAAACTTGTCTCTCATAATTCTTTTGATTGAAAAGAACTGTACTATCGGATAGTACACTTAAGAAATCACACTCAGAGAATTCCACTTACATCTGGTACTGATTTAAATAATGAGAATTAGACTTTGAGCAGGCATCATAATGAGACTTTGTGGGTGGGTAATGGGAAGAAGATTCTATGTTTTGAAGTTGGTAGTGTTGTAAACAGTTTGTGATACCGGGTAGTCTAAAGTAGATTATATATTGCTAGAACTCCACTACTCCTTCCATGAACAGATGGAATCTTGTTTCCTTTCCCTTAAATATGGACTGAATTTAATGGCTTAGCTTATTAACAAGTATAGAAATAGTATCTTAGAATTTCTTCTCATTTGGAAGGAATCCACCTGTGCCTGTTAAACCATTACTCCTGATATACCTAAGTTGTCATGCATGGAGTTCCAACTCTGAGACCTTCCTGTTGGAGAGGTAAGCTGGAGACACTATAGGTGAGAGTTTTTCAATCCTCTCTACAAAGGGAATAGATATGATCACCCACAATTGTAAACTGGATACAAAATTACATCTTTAAAAGATTAGATTAGGGGCTGGGAGTATGGCCTAGTGGTAGAGTGCTTACCTAGCATGTACGAAGTCCTGGGTTGAATTACTTGGAACCACATACACAGAAAAAACCAGAAGTGGTGTTGTGGCTCAAGAATATTAGTGCTAGCCTTGAGCAAGCTCAAGGACAGTGCCCATGCTGTGAGTTCAAGCCTCAAGACTATCATATATATGTATACACATATATATGATTAGATTAAAGCCCCAAAAGGAAACACTGATATTATTTCACAAGTATTGTTACTTCCACAAAATAATAAACCCAAAGTTTCTAAAGCTGTAAAATAACATACACATACACACACACACACACACACACACACACACACACACATATACATGCACGCACATTTCCATAATGCACGGATCTTCCAAGTTTATGAAACAACTCAGACCCTTTCTTACCAGGTTCACACACAATGTGTCTGCCTTTGGCTACCCTGCTGTGCACTGACCTCCAACTAGACAGACTTGGAGTCTGCAGCCAAATCAACACTGAAAGATAATTTATTTTCACAAAGAAGGGGCAAGAATTCATCCATATCCACCACACCTTTCCAAACCATCGGGCTTTTCTTTCTCCCATACAAACTTCCGAAAATCTTTTTCTGGACATGGTAATGATTTTAACCCTGGCTCTACCAAAACTAAAAACTCTTCAAAATCTTTTTATTTTCCTCCCTAGAAGAAAGCAAGTTAGCATACTTGACTACTGCTTTGTTTTTTCTTTTAATTTCATTTAAAGAGAAAGCTAATGGCCATTTTAAGTAAAAATTCACAAAATTTTAATCATTTTTATTTGTGACAATATGTCTCTTTCTTTCCATTTTTGCTATTATATCTAAAGGAATGCACTTCCATTTTCTTAACTTCCAAATATGTGTATATGGCTGCAGCATCCGCTTTTTGGTCAGGGGTCACTATTTTTAGTTTTTACAATCTTGACATTCCTTATCCCAGCTCCACTCTTTGTAAGCAATTTTGTTTTGCCTTATTTCTGATACAATAACAGTTGAAGCCTAAAGCAGTGTTCTAGGCAGATTCTGAGTTTCTCGTCATTTATATAATTCTTTTGCCTGTGGCCAATCAATTTTATAATAAAACTAGAGAATTTAGGCAATTGAGTTACAAAAAGAATAAATGATTATAAATGGAGGGTTTTCACCATTTCCTTTGATTTTTCTAGCTGAAAACTACTGAATCTGAAAGTCATGTGGAATTCTCCTGGTTAAATCAACAAACATTTGCAAACGTAGGATAAAATACAGTAATCTTTTAAAAATAAAAGATTTATGACACTGATTCCAGTGGGTGTGTATAATTAGAAGCAAATCAATTCCATCTTTATTCTCTCTACTGATGAATTACAATGTTGTCATCTATTATTTTGACAAGTTCAGTTGTTTCATTTGAGTACAAAAGTTCTTTTAGTAAATATTCTACTCATACATTTTTAGCTCTCTGGTATATGCCTGCTTTTGGCAATTGAATACATTAGCCATTTTAGAAGAAATATATATTATAATCTAATATATAATATATATGTATGTTTCCATGATTAGGTGCATATATTCATATAGCTGTATACTCATATAAATATAGACAGGGATCTAGAATATTAACATCTTGAACAAACATCTAGAATCCTTATGCATACAAAGATTATACAAACCTCCTTGTGCCAAATAAATAATTCATATTTTTACCTGGTATCTGAGCAGTTTTGTATGCATATACTACTTATGGTATCCATGCAACTTTGAATTTGAAATATGTTCATGAGCTCCTGTAGTCAGCATTTTCCTAGTTTCAAATCAAAGTAAATATCTGTTTATTAACTCATAACTTTCAAAATTGTGTAAAATAACTTGAAAAATTAATGAAGATATCAATGGAAAACTATTTGTTACACAGTAAAATATGTATAAAATGCAATCAAATACCTTCAAACTAATTACATGGACAGTTACTAAATTCTGGGAAGTTGATGTAGAAATTCAGTTATTACAAAGTCATTGTCATATTTGTTCTGCTATTAAGAGGATTCTCCTTGTTTGGTAGTTTGAATTGGTAAAAATAGCACATATTTGCAAGTTTCCAAAACTGTTAGAGGAATGCCTTCAACTGAAATCTTTTGTTTCTTACCAATTCCAACAATATGAAACAACAAAAGCATCTCAATATCCTTTGGGGGTCCATATCTACCAGATACAATAATCAATTATTTTCTAAAATGTTTTTCTCCATGAGTTTGAATGCTCTTAGCTGTAAAATGAAAAGATTGGACCAGATGATATCTGCAGCCCTTTCCAGTTTTAGGGTACCTGGAATCTGTTCTATTGCTGGCAAGAAGAGCATTATTCAGTCTAGAAAGATGCTGCTTTGGTATTCATTTTTACAATTATCTACAATAGTGAATCAATTTTAGGATTTATTGGTGAAAGCCACAGCAAGGTATTTGGAAGGCCCTGTAATTCATGGTCCAGTTTTGCTGAAGTCAGTACTTGATTTGGGACACTGGATCTTTTCTACCCCAAGCAATGTATAAACAGGCACCAAGGTCAGTTTGCTCCTTAGACCCTTGCTTAGGCTCACAATCTCTCAGATCAAATGAATATAACTGGCATAAGAAAACTAAAGGTGCATCAAGCAACTGTTTTTGATGTAAATTAGGAGCCAACTAGCATGTACCTCTTTAGCAAATTTTAAACAGCAGTTATGAGTTCAAGTTTTGTTAAGGAGTTTAGGCGGCTAAGTAACAAGATTAAAGGGCATCTTTTCAAGGACAAAAGAATAAGATTAAGAGTGAGTTAAAAGCTAGGCATTGGTGGCTTGTAATCCTAACTACTCAGGAGTCTGAGATCTAAGGATCAAGGTTCAAAGCCAGGGACTAAAAAGGAAGGCTATAACATTCTTATCTCTAATAAACTACCAGAAAACAGAAGAATAGCTGAGGCTCAAAGTGGTATAGTGCTAGCCTTGAGCAAAAAAATCTGCGACAGTGCCCCGGCCTGAATATAAGCCCAATGACCAACAAAAAAGTCTGAGCTAATTGAAATATCTTGCCAGGTGCTGACAATTTATGCCTGTAATGCTAGCTACACAGGAAGCTGAGATCTAAGGATTAAAGTTCGAAGCCAGTGTGGTCATAAAAGTCCATTAGACTTTTATTTCCAATTGAACAGTCAGAAGTTGAAGTGTGGTTCAAGTGTTACAATGCCAGCCTTGAGCAAAAATGCTGAGAGTTAGAGGCCCTGAGTTCAAGTCTCAGTACCAACACACACACACACACACACACACACACACACACACACACACACAGATACCTTATTTATCTACTAATTCTATGCTATGGTCTAAATGCTTGGGTCCTCCCAAAATTCATGTGATTAAATCCTAACCCTTGAAGGGATATTAGGAGGTATAGCCCTTGGGACCTAAATAAGTCATAGAAACAAAACTTTCATGATGAAAATCACTACACTTAGAAAAGAAACCCCAGAGACTATTCAGTCTTCTTTTCAGAAAAGAGCCTTTACTAGAACACAACTATACTGGCATCTTGATCTCAGACTTCCAGCCTCCAGAATTATAGGTAATAAACTTTGATTAAATCATCCAGTGTATAGAATTTTAATAGAGCAAGCTGAACTAAGATGCTTGTGGAAGGGAAGGACAATAACAAAATGGTGATACAATGGACAAAGGGTGAATCAGTGCAACAGCAATACAAGAAGCTATGTTGAACATAAATTTTACAACTTGGGGAGAAGAGATATGGGAGCGGGAATGGGAGAAAATGAGGAAAGGAATAACAATGTTCAGCAAGAAATGTACTTATTATTTTACTTGACTTTAACCCCTCTGTACATTACTCTTACAATAAAAATGTTTTAAAGAAGAAAATAAAGTTTATATTCCATAAATGAAAAATAATAAAGAAAATGAAGTTTAATCAATTAAAAAATCATAGCAATGTAACCATGAGAGATGTCAGAATGAAAGTTATAAAGAATTAGAGGGAGATGCTGAAATATCTGCCTAGACATTAGTTACTAAACTTCCAGTTTTTTATTGGGAAGTCAGAAATCCAGATTTTAATATCTGATTTTTTAAATATTAGCAATTATATCACTAGAGTGCATAATGAAAATAAAGCTTAAATATGCCAAACAAAACAATTGTAGATCAGAACTGGCTCATGGCCTATACTTGTAACCCTGGAATCAAGCATTCAAATTCCCAAATTCTCCCTCATCTAGAAATGGGAAACAACTACTTAGGAAAATATGACTATATTTGGTCAGAAATAAAAATAGGAAATAGTATTCAAGAAGGAAAACATAATGGGGATAATCATAGAGATCCTGCAGGTAAAAGAAAGAGCGAGCCTAGAAGCCAGGAAGTGGGTTAAGAAAATAATACTAGAAATTTAAACTGAGAATGAGACAGGAGATTTATTTATTCATTTATTTATCTTTCCTTCCTTCCTTCCTTCCTTCCTTCCTTCCTTCCTTCCTTCCTTCCTTTTTTCTTTTTCATCCAAGAGATATCCACTTGCTATAAAATGAAGCTGATAGTGGGAGCTGGCTGTTACTGCAACCACAGTTCTCACTGTAAATGAGTGAAGGAAGTAAATGCAGGTGTTTAGAAAAGAAAGCACTTTCTCTGCAGGTGTGCTCTGATCCCTGCTGAGGCAGGGACAGTCCAGCTGGGATTCCAGGGAGATTCTTAGGGTAAGGGTCCCTGAACTTTCCATTTTAAATAGGAAGCACACCTCAGAGATTAGAAGGTTAAGCCCTCCAATATTTCAGAGCCTTGCTTGTCTGCCCAGCACAAGTGTTCCATGAATAAAGCACATTTTGCTATGACACCAACTGGTCCCAAGCAACAACATTCAGGCTGATTCTTCAAATGTCAGTTTGCACAATCTGCTCTCTTTCTTGTAGACCACCCAGTGTTCTTATAATGACTCTACATTGTCTCATTTATTTTCTTCATGACAGCAGAGGCCTCAATTTCCTTAGTTAAATCTCATTCTCTCCCTTATGCGACTGCTGATTTATTTGGAATTCCCTAGTTCTCTATTAGTCAGCTCAGGATGGTTTCTCTTCCTCTCTCTAATCAACTGAGGAATATGGGAGAATTGAGAAAACCTTGCGTTTCTCTCTTCTACTTAGAAAAATGTGAAAAGCAAAATGATAAAGAAAGTGGAAAAAATATAATCAAATTCAAAGATATTTGGAAGAAAAGAAAGGCAGATGCCACACACATCAGTAGTTCGGAGTATCTTTTTTTCTGCATATTGTGAAAGAAATAGGCAAGAAAACAATCTTAATGAATTTACCCTATCATTTGGTGCAGCCCATGTTATTGCATTATTGTAATGAAAAACACATCAGAATATGTCTAGACATATGACATACTCCTGGTAGAGAATTCCCTGCACTTCAAAAAATTGTGGTTCAATTTCCTTCTGGGAAATGCTCCAATGGCAACATTTCAGGTTCTTGAAAGGCTCTTCAGAGTGACTGCCTGAGGGGAGGCCACCTCCAAAAGGAGACTTAACGCACCAGGGCACTGTAAGGGCTGGCAGAGCTTCCCATGGGAAAATGGTCAGAACAGCATGCACTCCTTTGTGGCAGCCCTACATATAATAATCCACTGATAGGTTCTGTTATGTGTGGAGTAGCTGTGACAGTCTAAATAAAACACTGAAAATAACCTATAAACAGAACTGAAGTATAAAATACTTCGATTTGATTATTTTGAACTATATATGGATTAAACAAATTCTATTGGTGTAGCTTTCACTAATGTGTTGATTTAAACCAAATTCTATAGGCATTGAAAGTCAGCAAAGGAAAATAATATAATATCCCCATGGAATGTTACCTATTTTAGAATAAATGGTGATATATAGGCATGGATATTCACAGAAGAGTCAGGCGAAGAGTAAGTCTCCAACTATAATGATCATGATAGATAAAAATGCTAGCTGTGCCACTCAGACTCTGATCTTCAAATGCCCAAACCAACAAACCTGGTGATCTCTCCTCTCATGTTTGAGAAAACCACAAATCTTAACCAACTGATCCTCCAAATAATATAACTCCAAGGATACTGTGAGATTTTATTACAGAGGAGCAAGTTGAAATGAAGATTTAAGAGGCGTGCAGATGCTTGCTGTCGATACTCAACAGTACTTTTAGTATATAATAGGACCAAAACTACATCGACTGCCTGCCAGGTGAACACAAGATGAACAGCAAAAAGACAGGAGCCACCAATCAAGGTTTAGAAAGAATAGATCAGTCTTGGAAATAGTTAAGAAGTATGAGATAAATGTAAAATGTTGAGGATTCCATTAAATGATAGGAGTTTGGTTACTGAGACAGAGCAGCTAAAAAGGCTGTTTTAGTAGAAATGGAACATTATTTGGCCCTTGATTCCCAAGTAGATACAAAGGAAGACATGCTGGAATGAGAAAGCATTCTGGCTAAAACATAAAGAGGAAACACTGAGGTGGGAGGTGAAGGGAAGTTAATAGCCACAGATTTCTGGAGACTTGGGTTTGACCAACATTTAATAAAAAGGGGCAGTCAGGTGAATCAGATTAGGGAAAGCCAAATTCTAAAGTCTTAAAAACAGGCCTTTCCAGATACTTTAGCCTTCCTTGCAATTGCTAACACACACATATACAAACAGAGGCATGCATGCACACTTGCATGCATGCACAGCAGTTGACCTGGGGCTGAGTAGTTTACATACAATCTGACTCAAAACACATTGCACTGTAATTGTAAGTAACAATCAGATGGTAAAGCCAGAATGAAAACCAAAGAAAACCTTTTGAAACTCCATTCATTGTGCCAGAGTTGCACTGTGAAAGCTAATTTTTAATATCAATTTGACTGGAATCTCCAAAGAACTCTTAAAATATTACTGAGAGGTTGTTTCTAAAAAAAAAAACTACATACAAATCAGTAAACTTAAGGGGTAAACAGAATTTAATGGACTGGGTACCAGAAGCTAGATTTTTAAAAAGGAGGAAGCAAAATTCTCCGCCCAGCCCCGCCATTCTTCCTTTGCTCTTCTTTTATTCTCTCTCTTTCCTTCTTCTTCCTTCCCTCCCTTTCTCCTTCCTTCTTCTAGAATAGGGATATCTTTTTCTCTGTTGCATATCAGAATTTACAGCAGCAGTGGACCTGATTCTGAAGGTTTCCAACTTGGATTGAGCCATATTATTCCTATTTCAGGGCCCCCAGATGGAAAACAGACTGTCATGGTGTTTCCCTGACTCAATAGTTGTGCGATCCAATTCCCCTAAAAAAAAACTTCTTTCACATGTATGCAATCAAAATATATAATAGATCAATTACCTATTGTGTCTGTATTTCTGAATTTCCTTCCCTTCTCCCTCTCTCTTCTCTCTCTTTCTTCTTTTCTTTTTCACCATAGAAATAAGCTTTGGATATTTTTTATTGTAAAGGTGATGTAGAGAGGGGTTAGAGCTACATAAGTCAGGTAATGAGTACATTTCTTTTTGAATAGTGTCATCCTCTCCCTCATTTTAGCCCAGATTTTTCCCTCACAGATTCTTTTCCTGACCCCAAGTTGTATAGTACATTCCAACGTAGTGTCTAGTGAGTATCACTGCTGAATTACTTCACACTTAAGGAACTATGCTTTCAAATGGTTAATTCGAAATTAACTCACTCCATATTGTTGATTAAGAAACAGGTTAAAGAGAGTCCCTAAGAAGTTGAACCATAAAGTGGTTCTAAGCAAACTTGCAGTCCAAGTCTTCAGCAGGGAAAACAATACTATGACACAATTCAGCAACAATGGTAACTCAGAGAAACATCTTCAAAACCTTAGATACTTAGCAGGTCACTGGTGGTTCACATCTGTAATCCTAGCTACTCAGGAGGCTGAGATCTGAGGATCATGGTTCAAAGCCAGCCTGTCAGACTCTTATCTCCAATTAACCACCAGAAAACCAAAGTGGCACTGTGGGTCAAGTGGTAGAACATTAGCTTTGAGTTGGAGAGCTCAGGAACTGCACCCAGGCCCAGAGTTCAAGCCCACAACCAACAAAAAAAATCTTTAGATATGGATTACTAGATATACATTATAGAAATTATAGGAAAAGGTAGAAGTGGTGCTATGGCTCAAGTGGCAGATCTCTAACCTTGAGCAAAAAGTTTCCAAGGACAGTGCCCAGGCACTGAGTTCAAGCCCCAGTACTGGCCAAAAAAAATTTACACTTGCCAGGACCAGGAGCATGGCCTAGGGGTAGAGTAGCTTGCCTAACATGCATGAAGCCCTGGTTTCGATTCCTCAATACCACACACACAGAATAAGTCAGAATTGGTGCTACTGTGGCTGAAAGGGTAGAGCTCTAGCCTTAGCAAAGACCAAGGAAAGTGCCCAAGCCCTGAGTTCAAGCCCCAGGACAGGCAAAAAATAATTATACTTGCTATGCTTGATGATATTAAAAAAATTAGATGAAATAGAAAAGGAAAGAAAAATCATATACCTACTTTGCTAGCCATTTGAAATAATTGTACAGATCTTTAAAATTTAAAACTAAAATCTGAATACAGTAGTTCATGCCTATAATCCTAAGTATTACAAAACTGGAGAGTGGAAAGATCCCAATGTGAGACCAGCCCACGCAGAAAGTTAGCCAGGCATGTGAGCAATTTCTGGAACACAAGAAAGAGGCTAGCCCACTGAAAAAAAAGCACAAGACTTTATTTTTTAAAATAAGCAAAGCAAAATAAGCTGGGGGCTTGGTTCAGTTAGTAGAGCACTTGCTTGACCAAGATCTGAGACACAAGAAGAAATAACAAGCAAAGAAGCATCCAGGCAAATGAGAGAACACCATGAAGAAAAACAGAAAGGAAGAAAAAGAGTCTGATATGTTCAAAAAACTGTCAACAGTAAGACAAACTTCTGTTTTACCAACAGTCCATCTAAGCAAAGAATCAGTCTCTTAATCAGATATAAAATCTACCAGTAGAAATAAAATCAGGCGCATGTTTTGAACATGTGCAGGCTTGTTTATTTATATATTATGTATAATTATTATCTATTTTATACATAAAGTATTTTTAAACATTTTAAGATGGTACTAAAAACAAAACAAAAATAGAACTTCTGCTATTTTCTTTCCATATCCTAAGGGATTGCATTAGAAAACTAGGGGTCAGAGATCTATTCCTTGCCAACCAAACCTGGCCAAGGGAAGAAAATGTTATTGAACATGGTCATGCTCATTTATTTCTGTATTCACTATTACTGTTTTCAAGCTGCAGTGGCGACAACTAATCCATAAAGTTTTTAATCGATTCTTTCAGAAAAAGAAAATTGCCAACCCTTGGGCTTGAACAGGGACAGAGACAAGGATAGAAATGCAAGCTTCATTCATTGCATTAGGAACATGGGCATACAAGTAATAGGAGCTTTGAAAGAATTTAAAGCAGGCCTGCACAGTAAATAGTGTGTGTGTGTGTGTGTGTGTGTGTGTGTGTGTAATGTAGATTAATGTGCTTTTCCTTTTTGAAGGAAGTTGTCTGGTGAATAAAAAGAGAAGTGATAACAAATTAACATAATGTACAATAAGTGTTTCTTACATTGTAAAAGGAATAAAAGGTGTGATAGCTTTACTTAGAGAATATTAAATATTTTAGACACCATTACACATAGTTTTCTTTATCAATTTCAGTTTATATGCTCTGTCATTATAACATCTTCTGCAACAGTATCCCCATCTAGAATCCTGTGATGATTTAGTATTATATTTCAATGTGATTTAATTTCATGAATGGATTTAAAACTGTTTTAGGCTTAAAGATACTGCCAAATTATGAAAATTCAAAATAACTTTGTTAAATTTTCAATTACAAAAGGTAGTGATCAATTGAAGAACTGACTTCTTACTAAGACTTACAATGAACATCCTACCTAACATATATAAGGAAAGATAAAAAATAATAAGACAAAATGATATGTAAGCAAAATATTATATTTTCTTCTAGTTCTTGGGATTCTCAAATATTTTAAGCTAAATGAAGCAATTTTTTAAGGTTTAGGGCTTCTTTGCTGTTTAAAATACTATATGTATGATCATATTGATCCATCCTTTTCTTAGATTTAGGGGTATGATTTTTAAGAGCATTAACTTACCCCATTATCTTATAGAACAAAATTCTTAAAATATAACTTGGTAATGGCACACTGCATAGTATTTGTGGCAGTAACAGATTGTTCCATCATAATTTTTACTATGTCTCTTTCCCTTATTTGTACAAATATCTGCTTATGTGGACATGTTCTTTAAAAACATGCCAGCATGCTAGAGGAGGAAAAATTATCATAAGATAGAAGGTGAGAAACAGTACCACATGTACCACATGTACCCTAATAGAGCTGCTGTGGGGCGGGCTGTTTCAATTTAAATTAGTTTCAGCTTTCTTTGCTGCAAACAGAAGTAAATCATGCAAGGAACTAATTCATACTGGGAGAGACAACAAAGAATGCCAATAAAATTTATTTGAAAAAAAATTTACTACACATATATTTCTACCACATTTCCAGTTTTGTTTTAAATGAAAAAAAGTAGGAGCTTTTTTACATGAACATTTTAAAAGAATATAACTTAAAGGCAACACACACATATGTGGGGTTGGATCTCAATTATTACACATTAATTTGTAGATAAACCTGGTTCTCAGCAAAAAAAAAAGTAAGTTCAATACAGACAACATTGTGATGAAAGAGAAGGCTACAGAAACCCTAATTCTGCCTATGTTCAATATTTTATGCATATTTCTGTTCACTCCTCTGATAACAATGATCAGGTGCTAAGACAAAAAGATACACTATTCAAAGGTTCTACACACCAGCTCCCTACTACTCAAGGCAGTTTTTTTTCAATAGACCTGTTCTTTGAGCATGGGTAATCAAATAGTTTTTCCCCACAATTCAGCAATTGTCTTACTGACTTAATAAGAGTCTAAAATATACCCTATCTGTACTCATGTACCTTCTTTGGATGGGTACATCAAGGAACACATGATGGATAGGAATGATCTCTTTCAAGTGTTATGGATATACCTCAAAATGCCATTGATTATCTGCCATCCAAGGGCTTACCTACATGTTTAATAAGTCTATTTTATTTTCAGTCCTGGGATCATGCATTCCAATAGTTTTCTATTCCTTGTAGTAGACCTCCTTTATGCATCTGAGACTTTTCTGGATCCTACTATAATTGGATTTAATAAATAAGAAAACATATATATATATATATTCCCTTTGTCAGCTTTCTTCCTTTGAAACTAAAGCTTTCCTGTTTTTATCCTGCCCTAAGAAAAATATTTAATAAATTAATTCACCAACACAAGCTAATTAATCAGCATAAAAGCCTATTGTTTTGTTTGTGTTTGTCAACTTTCTTTGGACTCTCACTTTAATCATGTCTTCATTGAGGGTTGCTGACCAGAACTGCACATTATGTTCCTGGTGCAGGGCATAATGAGGTACAAAGATTGTTTATTCTAAGGCTATTTCTAAGCAAGCCTGGAAATGATTAAGATACTTGTGGAATCACCACATATTCTGAAATCAAGAAGAGTTTTGAGTGAAATGGTGCTTGTCAGTGAAGCTAGGGTACAGATAGAGTACAGAGGTGAGAAGCAGGGTCATCCCTTCTTATTGCTGGGCTACTTTCCTCATGGGACAAGCTGCTATGTGGGTCTGCCTTCTTCACACAAAGCTCTGAAGTATTGACTTTCTTTAGAAGGAAAATGTGAAATAACTTCACAAGACAAGCTAAAATACAGTGACCATACAAAAGAAGAAGTGAGAGATACTAGGCTATTTGTTCAAGTTGAGCCACATGCCAAAGTGATTACCCATTTACAAAACATCCAATATATCTTCAAGGATCTAAAGCCCCTGGATAGTTAACTCAGAAAGTTCTTTGGCAAGTACTGAGTCAAATAAAGATGTTTACATGATATTGATGAAAATGGAAAAATATGTTATATTAATCTTACTGCAGAGTATAATTTATTAGTGTTATTATTGGGTAGTTGTGTCCATCAGATACTACTTTTTAGGGATCTGGGCAGTGGCAGATAAACAGTTATTAATTACCAATTTCCAATTCCTTTTCTAGTATAAACTCAATGGAAGCAATTCATCTTTGATTACAGGGAGAAAGACAAATGCTTGGCTCACATATAGCCATTTTAAAATGCCCATATCCATTAAAGATCTCATAAATGGAACCAGCCTTGAGCCAGAATGCAACTTCACAATGTTTTCCTTAGCATGTAGTTTTACAAATCAAGGGTGATTAAAAATTAAGAAAAAATGTTATATGTAATATATAACATAAATTTTATAATATACTCAAGTCAGAAATTAATTCATATATTTAACTTTCTAAAGTACTATATTCTACTTTGAGAGATACACTGTGGTTACTCATGACGAATCAGAAATTCTGAATTGTACTTTTAAATGTCTTTTCAGGGTTCATTTTTTAACCTAGTCTCTATTTCCTCAACTGTAAGTACCAACAATCATTAAATGCATCAATGTTTTCTATATGGTAAGAAGAAAAAATGCTATTGTTTAGTTGTAAGGCTACAGTAATTACTAAATACAACCTGATTTCAGAGACATTAAAATGCTTGAGGAAATATATGTCAAAACATCATTTTCATCTGAGTGCTGATAGTTCACACCTGTAATCCTAGCTACTCAGGAGGCTGAGATGTGAGAATCATGGTTCAAAGCAGCCTGAGCAGGAATGTCTGTGAAACTTTTTTCTCCAATTAAACATCAAAAAAGCTACAAGTGGAGCTGTGGTACAAGTGGTAGAGTTCTAACTTGAAGAAAAAAGGTCCTAGGTTCAAGTTTTAGGACCAGGACATTATCTATCTACCTATCTATCTACCTATCTATCAATCTCTATATTATCTCATTTTTTCTCAAATTTTGAGAGCATGATTCATCCAGTTATCCATACTATGATTTTCAATGTCCTCAAACCCTTGTAAAGATAACTTCAATTCTGTAAATCTGGTGAAAAGACATTAGTGTTAGGTGGTAAAAGATCCACCACAGTTTTGAGATAAAGGGTCCAGTGATTAAAAATAAGAATTTTAGAAGAATAGGTCATATGGCTCTTCATTCCTGAAGCAGTTTCCTTTATTTTCTTTTTTTAATATTTTTATTGTAATTAATAAAAGGGTTACATGATATTTGCCAGATAGAAGGTGCATTAATTCACATACATTGATACCCTTTCACATGTCTTGGTACCCTTTACCCTCCCCCCACCATCTCCCCCCCCCGTCTTGGTTTTCCCCCCTTCCCTATCAAATTTCAAATAATGAAATACAAATAAATTCAATATATCAGATAACAAAGTGAGGTACTGTAACAATATGAGATACCCAAGGGACAGCAAAGGAGATGAGAGATAACGCAGTACATTAAGGACAACAATCATTCGTTATATGGCTTTTGTTTCAATATCCTAGAGGTCCTTTCAATTAGCTTCATACTATATGGCCTTATGTATCAAGGTTTTGCTCTATTGCAGATCTCTGCTAGTAGAGCCCAAGGTTTCTACTGATTATGACAAATGAGGGAAACCATTGAGCCTAAGTTCCTTTGAGTCTGGCTTACTTCACTTAATATGATCTGTTCTAAGTCTTTCCATTTCCTAACAAATGGGGCTATGTCATTCTTTCTGACAGCAGCATAGAATTCCATTGTGTACAAATACCACATCTTGTCAATCCACTCATCAGCTGAGGGACATCTAGGTTGGTTCCATATCTTTGCTATGGTGAATAGTGCTGCAATGAACATTGTTGTGCCAGTGGATTTAGTATGCCTTTGATTCTGGATGGTTGGGTAAATGCCAAGTAGTGGAATTGCTGGGTCTTAGGAGAGTTCTATGTTTAGCCTTTTGAGGCACTGCCATACTGCTTTCCATAGTGGTTGAATGAGTTTGCACTCCCACCAACAGTGTAGTAGTGATCCCTCCTGGTCACATCCCCTCCAGCATCTGTTATTATTCGTTTTCCTGATCCTGGCCAATCTAACTGGAGTGAGGTAGAATCTTAGAGTTGTTTTGATTTGCATTTCTTTTATGACCAGAAATGTTGAGCATTTCTTCATGTGTCTATAGGCCATTTTTGTTTCTTCTTCAGAGAAGCCTCTCTTTAAGTCTTTGGCCCATTTTTTAATGGGATGGTTGTTACTTTGGAGATTAGTTTTGGAGTGATTCAATTTTTTGAGTTGTTGATATATTTTAGATATGAGGCCTTTGTCCATTGTTTGGTTGGTGAACATTGGACTTCTAGTGACGAAAGTTTCCTTTATTTTCAACCTAAGTTATTTATTCTACCATAGGCATTCTGACATCCATTCAAAAGAAAGTAATTTTTCTGTCTTATTTGAGTATAATTCACACTGGCTTCCTGTAAGTGCACTAGTCCTTGATTAGTCATAGGAATTTGATCATTTCTAAAGATTCTTTTATTCTTCAAACATATTTGTATTCAAAAAAGCTTTCAAGCTTTCTCCTACATAAAAAGAAAATCCTTCAGTGTATGTGAAATACAAAAAGAAGTCCATCTAAGCAATCCTCTCTAGAATATCTACTTCCTAAGGAATGATGTTCATCTCTGTCCAAATCAATTAGGTAGTGCCTCAGTTAAGAAAATAATAAAGAAAAGAAATCTATACGTACAACATTTGGGGGAAGGATGAAGAGTGGGAAGCTTGAGCTCATTGCCTGGGTGTTGTGGCTCAATTCCTTTGCCAAGGCTAGTGCTCTACCACGTTGAGCCACAGTACCACTTCTGGTTTTCTGGTAGGTAGTTGGAGATGAGTCTCATGGATTTTCCTAACCAGGCTGGCTTTGAACCTCAACTCTCAGATCTCTGCTTACTGAGTGGCTATGATGACAGACAGATATGAGCTACCTATCTTGTTATATATAAAGCTTTATAGACAAGGACAAATATCTTTAACTTTCTGTTGTACTGTCAACAATTGAACAATTTAAATGTGGTATAATAAAGAAAACTTATTTTTGGTCCACAACAAAGAAGCCTTGTTTTACTAACTTGCTACATTTTTCTAGAGTTAAAGTTAATATTTTCTATATTTCACAATGGAAAATTTACATCATTATTGAATAAAAATATAACAGATCTCTTGATTAAATGAGAAATCAGAATCCTCAGGTATAGTACCGATTCTTCATTTTTTTCTCTCTAGATCCAGTCTTCTCTTTTAGCCTGGCTCTATGCACAAAGGTTGATTCCTAAGAATTGTATCAACTGTATTTATGTTTGCCTTCCTTCTGACTTCCAGTAGAACTTAGCCAATGGAAAACATCCACAAGAATTCAAACATAGGAGAGAGAAGGTCAAATATTTTCCTTGTTTACATTTCTCCAGACCTAAACTTAGTGCCTCTCATGAAGGTCACATCTCCTAGTGGTTAGCCCTCTATCTGGCTTCAACCAGGAGTAAAAATGGTTTCCCCTTGTTGACAGTCATGAATACTTCCTTCTCTTTGTTGGTTCCATAATCTTTCCCAACCTTGTCAATGGTTCTTTTATTAAACTCTTCTTTGCTATACTGTCTCTATAGCTTTCCATCAATAGCAGTTAACATTTCCTTTCTTCTCTGATGTTGTCACCTTTGTCTTAGTTTTGGGATTTTGAGATCATAATTTCTTTCGTTTTAGTGTTTTTACAAATGGTTTCAAGTGTGTGTGTGTGTGTGTGTGTGTGTGTGTGTGTGTGTGTGTGTGTGTTCATGCACACATGTCTATGCCAAGTGCATATGCCAGTATTGCAACTTGACTTTAAGTCCTTTCACACTGTTTGGGCTTTGGGGTAGTTCATTAGAAAAATATCAAGGATTTGTATTCTCAGGCTGGTTTCAAACTGTAATCCCTAGGTCTCAGTCTTCTGAGTAGATTGGATTATAGGTTTGAGCCACAAGTGCCTGGCTTCAAATGCTTTTGAAAGGATTTATGCATGATGAATTGAAATCATACCACATATTTTCTATCACATATAGAGTCTGTATGTAAAGAAAAAAGGAACATGAACATAGTTTGAAATCCATGGTGGGAGAAACCAATAGGAGTTGAGAAAAGGAAAAGGGGAGGCAGTGGAAGGGAGAACATGATCAAAGTAGGTTTCAGGTTTGTTATGAAAAATCCTAATGCAATCTATTTTTAAAATCATAGGAGAGAAGGGAGGTGGGGAGAAGAGGGAAGAAAAAAAATAGAAGTGGTAAATAAGGTCAAAGTTTATTATATATATATACATATGGAAATATAATAAATGCCTCTACATTGTACAATTAATATATACAAATCAGAAATGTGAAAAAGAAAGTCAGATTACATTATTTCTCTATTTAAACTTTATCCACTTTTGAGATGCTATATTAGGATTCAAATAATTCTTATTTAGATTAATTTTTAAAAGCCATAATTGTATAAGTATACTAATCATAAAAATTCCATTATTATTAAAAAAGTAATTTCTATATGCCAAACTGTTAACAGTATATATCAAGAGATGGGGGCTGGGATTCATTGAGTTCATTAACTAACAGTATATATCAAGAGATGGGGGCTGGGATTCATTGAGGACATTAACTTTCCATATGATGAGTTCTAATTTTTACATGCATTTTCACTTATGTATACAAAAAAGACGTATTTAAAAGAAACTAAAGAGATGACATCCTAGATTATCGTTATTTTCCAATGTCCACATAGTGCTTAAAATACTGTACAGATTTACGATATATAGGGTGGTAATTTGATTATTGAGTCATATGTGACCCAGCTGAATGGATATAATAATAGACAGATGACAGTTTATGTCATTGATATGAACTGATTTCCCTTGTTTCATATTTTAACAGCCAGTCATTTCCAGAATTGGCATAGACTCTGAAAATATCCTCAGCGGGAATGTACTTTTGAGCCTAGGACCTGTTTAATAGCTGGAAGACATTGGGTAACTTCACATGATGAGGGCTATGAGGAGCATGTAGGGATGGGCGCTTGCCCTAAGGCCAAGCCTATGCTTCCTGGAGCTTGCAAACACCTTGCTGAGGCAATGAAATCACTGTGAGTTCTTTTGGATGTTAACTTTTGAAACTGAAACTAAAGAATGACAGTTCGTTTGAAATAGCTTTTGTATCTAGAGAACTTAATATTTAATATGAGTCTGAGTTAGAGAATTCAAAACAGGTAAGCATGGCTAGTCTTATTTTCAAAATCTTAGGCAATTTTCTTCAAAATAACCTTAAAAACCAACAAAGTTATTTCTTTGTTGGAGATAAGAATAAAATCTCCATAAAATACAAGATTAAATATAATGCATGGAAATTATGACGTGCTTGGTTTGCACATGTATGTTCTAATAGTGTATGACATTTGAGCTGTTTAACATTAAACCCCCAAACCCTAATTAAATGGGTAGCTAAGTGACTCCAAAATTATAAGTAATTTCAGCTCTCGCTTTATATTTACCAGCAAGTATAGTCAACCCTTTTACTACAGTGAGATATCAGTCTATAATTTAAATAGGTATCGATAAAGTTTTGTTTTTTTTTTTACACAAGATGTTATCAGCAAACCTAACAGAGGATTCTCTATTTCTTCAAAGGTTATTTATAATATGTTTTAAAATTCAATGGAAACAAAAAATAATGTCTTGATTTTCTAAACTTTACAACATCTGCTTTTACTTACTCTTCAACATTGTAACATTCTCTAGATTTTAAATGAATTACTTGCTTTCCCCTTGTCTATTTCTTTACTCATCTATCTTCACACTAAGTTATATAATTTATATACCCACACATAGCCAATGACTACATGAAAATCTCTGTGGTATGCAGAATAAGAGAATATAGGGACATGTGAAATAAATCACGGAAAGACATCTCAGAAGAAAGATGAGGTGAGGAAGGAGAAGATCTTCCTTTTAAAATAGTCAAAATCATTCTATTGTTCTTATGAATTCTAAAACCAGATTTGACATATATATCATTTCCAATCTTAAATGGATAATATAAAAATATTTTCTAAAGAATAAAAGGCACCATTACATATAGATATGTCTGTGAGTACGTTTCTGAATTCTGTCCAAGTACAAATGAGAGTACAAATATAATGGCCAGTATAATCCCCAGGTCTTGATGGAAAAAAGAAGGGCTACTGGAAACAATATCCTCAGTGTTAATCTATTTTTTATGTCTCAACTTTTTAATATATATTTTTATTGTAATTAATAAAAGGGTTACATGATATTTGCCAGTTAGAAGGTGCATTAATTCACATACATTGATACCCTTTCACGTGTCTTGGTCCCCATTACCCTCCCCCTCAGCCCCCCATCTTGTTTTCCCCCCTTCTCTATCCAATTTCAAATAACCAAATACAAATATATGCAATATATCAGATAACAAAGTGAGATACTATAACAATATGAGATAACGAAGGGACAGCAAAAGAGCTGAGAGATAACATAGTACCTTAAGGACAACAATCATTCATTAATCTATTCCATGAGACTTTTGCTCTCATCCTTTTTTAATCAAAAGGACTTAAATCCAAAGACAGTTTAGAAACATTCTTTACATTTGTAAAAGTATTCACCATATTCAGTGAGAGTTGACATGAAACACATCAGTATCCAGTTTCTTCACAGGACATATATGTTTCCCCTGCTTGACCTTCTCTTGCCTGATCAAACATGGTATTTATTTCATTTAATGCAAGTTGTTTTAGAGAAATACAATCATTCTTTCTACTACATTTCCTAATTTCTTAAATTTGGAGATTCCAGCTAATTTCACATCAATGGGAGACACTGGGTAAATAAAAGAAAGATGATATATTGGTCATCTTTCAAAGGTACTTTTATTTGAGATTTTCTTGGAATTGTTGATATGCTTTAAACATTTGTTGGTGGCTTCTTGTGAGGCTGGTTTAAAGGTTGTGGATTATTTGAGGTTAATACACAAAAGGGAAAAAACTAAAAACAGGGAGAAATGGCCTTTAAGGAGCACACTATTGAGGTTTCAATACTGAGTTAGCTGACATTCTTTGCTTTCACTTCCCCAGTTGGGCTGACCTCAAAATTCTTGATGTCTATGACTTTTAAAAGAATGTAAACCACATTATCTTTCCCAGAGGGGAAAATAGAAACAAAGTTGGATGATATGTCAGGATAAGGAAGAGGTCCACCATGTGTTTAAGAAGGAGGGAGAACTCTACTGCAATCACATCAAAAATCAAGATTTTGTGAGCATGAATTTGTCCACATGAAACAAAAAAGTAGCTTTGCCATTTAGTAAAAGATTCTTTATTAGCAATTAAAAAAAGGACGATGGGATACATTATACTTGTTTTCTGCCCCACACCTGTGAGATCAAGATGGGAAAAAGAATATAAAGATCTGTATCTCCAAAGGATTTTTTTCTAATTATAAAATATTGGAAGTCAAAGGTATCAAGTGGGAAAAGGAGCCAGATCCATTGGCCAGCTCTGACTACTGGCAACACTGCTTTTTATGGTTGTTTTGATTGTACAGTGTATTAAGAAAGCTTTAGCCATGGATAATTTGATGTTTTGGCTTTCCTTTATTCTCCATTTCCCTTATTGTGCATTTAAAAATGGTTTGTGTTCAAGAATCAGTTTAACCATACAATTCAGAATTTGTATGACTTCACTTAAGGTAGAAAAAGTGAGTCTGGGACTCACAATACAAGTCTTTCTTCCCATGCTCCCCACAAATACTTTTAAGATATTTTCATCTAATCTCATCTTTAAATCATCACTTCTAGAAAAGTCTTTTAAATGTCAATGCTCTGGGCTGGGAATGTGGCTTAGTGTTACAGAGCTTGCATAGCATGAACGAAGCCCTGGGTTCAATTCCTCAGTACCACATAAACAGAAAAATCCAGAAGTGGTGTTGTGGCTCAAGTGGCAGAGTGCTAGCCTTGAGCAAAAGAAGCTCAGGGAGGATGCTCAGGTCCTGAATTCAATCCCCAGGACTGGCACCAAAAAAAACCCAAGTAATAAATGTCAACATTTTGGGGGGATTACTAATGGCCCCCTCTCCTTTTTTTCATTCCTATTGACTTTCAGAGCTTTAATTAGAACCTACCTACTGGTCACCCTCTCCCTCTTTCCCTCTCCTCTCCCTCTCTCTCTCCCCTCTCTCTTCCCTTCTCTCTCTCCCCTCTCTCTTCCCTTCTCTCTGTCTCTCTCTCTTCCCTTCTCTCTCTCTCTCTCTCTCTCTCTCTCTCTCTCTCTCTCTCTCTCTCTCTCTCTCTCTCTCTCTCTCATTAAGTAGTTGTAAAATGAGTACATTGCTTCTTGGTCAGTGTCACTCTTTCCTTCATTCTCTCCAGTTTTCACCCTCTTGTCCCTATCCTCAAGTTACACAGCTCATATTTACATAATGTATATTGAATATGTCTACACTTGCTCAGCCTTCCTCTTTGTATTCCTGCCTCCCCCTACTTTTGTCACCTTCCAAGCCATATTTCCATTTCCTAGGATTCATTTTGACAAACAGTTCATTAGTTGTTCAGAGGTATTATGCCTCTGGATATCTCCCCTAAATATACCCTTTAGACAGTTTGCTTATGTGTATATGCATTGAACCCTATACATATTATCATGTAGAATTATATTTTAGATCTAGCATCTCTTGTTTTTTATTTCAAATCCAGGTATGCTGATTTTTGGACCTATTTATCTGTCTAACACACAACAGCCTACTTAGTATCTCACTGGCTCTCTAATGCATTGCTTTCAAAACAAATCTAATTTCCTTCTTTTTTTATCTCTTCTCCAATCACAGACTTTTCCTCTAGTCTTTTGCTTTCACTGTCTATCCATGTAGCCAAAATTATTCATTCATGGCATTTTAAGTTTGTCTAAGAACCAATTGCTGTAAGTCTGAATCCTCAACAGCACTTTAATATACATTTGTCTCCTTTTTCCTAAAATAGCATCCTAGCCATTAATCATCCTACAATCTGATCTGTTTTCCTTCTACACAACATTGTTTTCATTATTGGAGTGATTCTCATAAAATACAAATTATGCAATCAGGACACTCCAATTTATAAACCTTATTTCTATAACCGTAAACACCTTATTATGACTTAAAAGATTTTTTTCTATCCAGCCTATATATATACTCCACCAATGCTGAGGTTTCACATTCCATGCCAAGCACAGTGAATAACTTTCAATCCTTGGAAGCTACCAGATTTTCAATTAGAACTTGTTCTCTTCAGTGATGGTATTAAGGAATGGGGCCATTAGGAGATGATTTTTTTCAGGAATGTAGAACCCTCACAATGGGAGACCCCAGAGATCTGGGTAGCCCTTTTCTCTCTATGAGGAGACACTTATAAGCCAGAAAATTCACCACCTTCATCAAATACCAAATTTTCCAAGGTGTCAGTTTGGGACTTCCTCATCTCTAAAATATGTGAGAAATAATTTTTATTTTTTTATAAGCTTTCCAGTTTATAGTGTTTCCATATAGCACTCAGAATTGAGAAAGACAATCATAGATAGTTTTTACACCCTAAACTTGATCGATCAAGTCCCAGTAATGTTTATAAATCACCCTAATAGCTAGTGTACTACTCTTCTCCTCTAACTTAGCATTTCCACCAGTTTTCAGTGACCAGGGAACATATTTATTTTTTCAACTGCCTGTACTACAACATGATCTAGTTCTTGACTGATATTTAGAAACTACTGATTAAACAAATAAATTACTTATATATTTCTTCATCAACTGAACAAGCTACATGGTCCATTGTATATCCATCAGTGGCCAGTTCATTCAAGATGAAAGAAATGCAAGCCAACTCAGAGAGAAACTGGCATACAGGGAGCTCCATAATCGAGTGATCTCACAGAACTCATAAAGCTAACTGACCTCAAATTTTCCAGGTTAACAGCATGGTACCAGGGTCAACTTTCAAGTTCAAATACAAAGTTGCCTTTGGCTAAGTGAAAAGTTGAGAGTATAGTTGAAAATTTAAGTCACCTGATGGTTGTCTATTGCTTTTACCCATTCTCTTTGGACTTGGAACCTAGTTTGGAAAGAAATATGGGGTTATTCAAGGTGCTCTCAAGCTGGAAGCACAATCTATCATCCCATTTTGAAGCAGTTATCACTATTGACACTCTAAGACCTTGATGATGTCACCACTGACGTGGTTCTATGAACTCTTAATAGCTTTAGTTTAAAACATAAGAAAAAACTGTAGTTTTGCAGAGGAATTACAATACTATATTTTGAAACAGTTAAAAATGGCATATTTGAAACCACTTTAACCCTTGGGTATGTCCTTTCTGATATTTGAGGTAATAGTGCCATAACCTCTTAAGATAGCAATAGCTCATAGAAGACATAATACTAGGTAATACATCATCAAAAGTGACTCCATTATGGAAAAACTGGATCTCAAAAAACAATCCAAACAAAAGAGCTAGCACCTGCAGTGGTTTTGCCACATGAGTAGTTCTATACAACTATTTATGTTTTATATCTTGATTCTGTCTATCAAACGACATTGCATAGAAGAGGAAAAAAATCATGGAATGAATTTGATTATTCCTGAATAAAAATAGGTTCAGCAAGAATTATATCATATTTAATTAGCCCACTGAAATTTCTTTAGTAAATAGATATATTAGAAGTATGGTAGGAACTATAAAATGCAGCAACACTGTCACATTTCTAGAATATCACATGGTTCCTGACTTATTATTTGACTTATAATCTTTCAAGTTCATGATGATGCAGAATCAATAAGGTTTGTCTAAAGTCATACTTAGAGCATTGAATTTGAACCTTTATCTAGCAACTCTTTCTTTTTTGTTAGCATGTATTGATTTTAGAAAGAGCCTTCACTGTAATATTTATATATATGCATATAATATCTTCTGATCAAAATCATCCCATCCATTACCATTTTCTACCAGTATCCCTGCTTTTAAAACAAGTTATAAGCCAGGAGTTTGGCCTAGTGGTAGAATGCTTGCCTAGCATGCATGAAGACCTGGCTTTGATTCCTCAGTACCACATACATAAAAAAATCTGAAGTGGTGCTGTGGCTCAAGTGGTAGAGTGCAATCCTTGAGGAAAGCCCAAGAGCAGTGTTCAGGCCATGAGTTCAAGCCCCAGGACTGGCAAAAAATTATAATGGATTTCATTCCTATATTTTCATATATTCATGCATATTCATGCATATATTTCATATATTCATTGCTTTGATTACATGAACTGCATTATGCACCCTCCCCTTTCCATTATCCTCCTTCTAACTCAAAATGCTGGGAAGCATCAATGAGCCAAAACTTGCAGTCAGCCACCTCATTACAAAAGTAAACACCCAAATATATTTCTGTGTATTTGGTTGCAAACCAATAGTGTTCAGTAGATTAGGAGTACCTTGTGCATTTCCACATATGGTGTTTTCAACTTACTAAGAATTTTTCTCATATATTTTTTATCGTAATTAATAGAAGGGTTACATTATATTCACAAGATAGAAGGTGCATTACTTCACATATGTTGATACCCTTTCTCATGTCTTTATCCCCATTTCCCTCCCCCCACCCCTACTCTAATCTTGTTTTCCCCCCTTCCCTATCCAATTTCAAATAACCAAATACACATTTATCCAATATATCAGATAACAAAGTGAAATACTGTAACAATATGAGATAACCAAGGGACAGCAAAAGAGATGAGAGATAACAGTACATTAAGGACAACAATCACTCATTATAGGGCTTTTGTTTTTATATCCTAGAGGTCCTTTCATTTAGCATCATACAATATGGCCTTATGGATCTAGGTTTTGCTCTATTGTAAATATCTGCTAGGAGAGCCCAAGGTTTCTACTGATTATGACAAATGAGGGAAACCATTGAGCCTATGTTCCTTTGGGTCTGGCTTACTTCATTTAATATGATTTTTTCTAAGTTTCTCCATTTCCTTACAAATGGGTCGATGTCGTTCTTTCTGACAGCAGCATAGAATTCCATTGTGTATAAATACCACATCTTGTTGATCCACTCATCAACTGAGGGACATCTGGATTGGTTCCATATCTTGGCTATGGTAAATAGTGCTGCAATGAACATCATTTTGCTAGTGGGGTTAGTATGCCCTTGTTTCTGGATGGTTGGGTAAATGCCAAGTAGTGGAATTGCTGGGTTGTAGGGGAGCTCTATGTTTAGTCTTTTGAGGAACTGCCATAGACTCTATTACAGAGCTATAATAATCAAAACAGCTTGGTACTGGCACAGAATAGGAGTGAAGACCAATGGAATAGAACTGAGGACCCAGATATTAAACCACAGACCTATGGCCACCTAATCTTTGACAAGGGAGCCAAAAAAATAGAATGCAAGAAAGACAGCCTCTTCAACATGTGGTGCTGGCAGAACTGGTTAAGCACCTGCAGAAATCTAAAGTTGGATCATTCTCTGTCACCCTGAGAGAGAATTAACTCCAAATGGATCAAAGACCTTGAGGTAAAAGCCGACACACTGAAAACTTTACAAGAAGGAATAGGAGATACACTAGGCCTCCTTGGCACAGGTCGAAACTTTCTCAATAAGGACCAAGAAACACAACAAATAAGAGAAAGGCTGGATACGTGGGACTGCATTAAACTGCATAGCTTCTGTAGGGCAAAGTACATACCTAGTAAATTAAATAGGAAGCCTACAGAATGGGGGAAAATCTTCATTAACCATACAATGGACAAAGGCCTCATATCTAAAATATATCAACAGCTCAAAAAATTGAATCACTCCAAAACTAATCTCCAAAGTAACAACCATCCCATTAAAAGATGGGCCAAAGACGTAAAGAGAGTCTTCTCTGAAGAAGAAACAAAAATGGCCTATAGACACATGAAGAAATGCTCAACATCTCGGGTCATAAAAGAAGTGCAAATCCACTCTAAGATTCCACCTCACTCCAGTTAGAATGGCCAGGATCAAAAAATCTAATAACAACAGATGCTGGAGGGGATGTGGCCAGGAGGGATCACTACTATACTGTTGGTGGGAGTGCAAACTCTTACTAAGAATTTTTAAGAGTATATGTAAAAGCCCCTTTTAAAGAAAGAATAGTAAAAGAGATGTAGGCTTTGTAGAGGTACCAGCATTAGAAACTTAATTTCCCAATTTTTCTGTTTCCTTAAACTTCAATTGTCCTTGGAAATGAAAACAAATGGTATTTCCCATCTTGGAAAAATTTAAAAAGTAATTATTTATAGCAAATTAATTACAATGTGTAAATCTCCTCATAGAATGGCTAACCCATAGTAGTTATTTTAATGTTAGTTCCCATTCTAACTACCCATGAGGACTTGGTTGGCCATGTCAGTTAGTTTTTAAAGTATTGCTTCAGTATTTGTAAATAAGGATATTTTTGTAACTTTGCATTCAACACAAATTTAATTCAGTACAGAAAACTAAACAATACAAATTTCTGAAGTAGATGGTAATATAACTATCAGAGTTCCACTTGAAAAATTAAGTATATAGCATTATTAAATATGGCATTCACAGCACAGTCAAGTATCCCAAAACTCTCAATGTAATTAATTTTATGTTTAAATATATTCTGTCTTTATGAATCAATTTGTTTCATAGTCAAGGACAGAATTTTGTTATCCTCTAATTCATGTTGAACATGTGAGATATGCCCTGAGAACAAAAGATACATATATAATAAGATGGAAATTGACTCTTTTCATAGACACAGTGTTAAGTGAATTCAGAAGTAATTTATTCAGTCAATATTGAGCCTACTATTTGCTGTGTGTTGATTTGCCATTCTAAGAAATGTAGTCATAAAGTATACCTCTAGAGGTAGTTGGCCATGCGATACCGCAAACATGTCATAGCTTCAACTAGTGAATATTGTATGCTGTAACTATTCTTCTTTCACGTAAAATCCTATATATAATATTGTGTGTGTGTGTCACAATGGCAATTATTTTAATTTCATTGACTCATCACCATATTTATATAAGGTAAGACTTTAAATCCCATTTTACAAAGTTAGAAGAAAAGATGTAGAAAGGATATAATAGAATCCTCTTATCAGTACATTCTAAGATCTAAGGTAGATATATGAAACTATGGAGAGCATCAAATATATATTCTATGCATAAACACTTATGATGACTAAACAATTTTAGCCTAGCCAGATCATTTAAGGTATAGTTTGTCTCGAATCCCTGTGTTGTTGCTAATCTGGATTTTAAACAATAGGTTCAAAACAAACTGTAGAAGCATAGGGCTTGTAAAGATGAAGAAACAATTTAAATAACTTTAATTCTGTCATCCTAATTTTATAACTAGCATGATAATATATATAAAGTTGAATAAATTTTTCTTTTAATTTTGTAATTTTATGGACATTATTATTGTCCTTTGCATTTATATGAAGAGGAGGGTTTAAGAAATTATTTACACAGTTATCAAATATAGTTTCTCCTTCTTATTATTTTGATTTGTTCTGTCATTTTGTTTGCTTATTTCTGTCCATTTCACTAGAATATTAGTTATATAATTACTTGTCCTTTTTATTCCTGTATCTTCAATTATTCATCACTCTAATATTCAATCACTTTTTCCTGAATAAACACTCTAAAAATTATATCTATTAGTCAAAATTATATACATGTTGGTATTTTATACTTTCTGGGATTTTTTTTGTTTTTGCAGTGAGATGAACATATTGATTCTCATCCTTCTTTTCCTTACTAGAAATTTCAAAGATGTCAGATAATTAAATTCCTTTGGCAAGAAGTTTAAAGTCCATGGGCTGGGAGTTTGGCCTAGTGCAGATTGCTAGCATGCTAGCTTTGAGAAAAGAAGCTCAGGGATTGTACCCAGGCTCTGAATTACAGCTCTAGGACAAGCAAAAAAAAGCAATCAGTAAGTGTCCACATCAGGAAATATTAATGACTAATTAATTAATTCACATAAAGTTCTCAGAATAGTTCTTATTTGAGAGGATACCATAAAAATGTTTTTAAGTTTAAAGGAAAAGGTCATTTGAAATTAAAATCTTAGCTATACTCATTTACCAATAAAAATAATATGATCTCTAACATTTTAATAAAAAATAAGTTGGAAGACTACTTTTGTTTCAGACTTTTCATGTATAATTATATTTAATATGCACAGCCCAAGTAATGACTTTGAGAGAAATTTTTTGCAAAAGCCTAATAGATGCAAGATTATTTTCTTATACTATTGCAATTCAGGGGAATAAAAAGAGTCCATAGCCCTCCTGCTAAGTTTAGACTAGACGGTTTTCTTAAACAGTCACATATTTCTTCATTAAACTCTTTTTTAATGGCCCTTTTGATGACTGCCAGCTTAGTCCACAATAAAAGAAATTCTGACCTGCGAATTCATTTTTTCAAATCTGGTAATAACTTTGAATACACTGACTGAGCATCATTGACCAATTAAGAAGTCAATTAGTTGTATTTTCCATCATCTGAATTAAATATGAATGAATCAACTTCATCACTAAACTTAAAAGATTATCTTCATTGGCAAAGAAGTCAAATACTGTTCTGCCAACTCAATTTCCTTTTAGAGTAAGAAACTCCTGAATTGTCTGTGACCTGAAATCAAGTTTGATTTTCCTTTTCCTTTTATGAAGGCTAGTCCAGGAATCTACTACCATTCTATAGTAATACAACTCATGAAATCACTTCAAGAATCATTACTTAGAGGACTAACTGTAAATTATAACCCAGTACAGTATTTACTTTCATAAATAGATGTCATTTATTTTTCCTCTTCATTGTTCATTTTATTCTACTTTTTCATTCACTCCCATGTTGGAATAACGTAACAAATGCATTTATTAACCTAGCTATAACTTTGGTAAATAAAGCTCATGAACAAAACCTAACTCATTAGCTTAGTTACAACAAGCAAGACAAAAGAAACAACTAAGAGTGAGTCTGTAATTTTCTTGACACAAACAGTTTCCATCCATTTTTGCTTTATGTTAAAGTATATTTTTTATCCTGAAGGGTTTCATTTTTGAGAGATAAACTTAAAAATATTTAAAGGAACAAAAACATCACCATCTTGTGCCTCTTCAGGCTGTGAGTGAAAGCTACTTTAAACAGGAAATATGCTTTGTCCCATTAATGAAAAAGAGATCTCATTTTTGACATATTCTTGGGCACTTCCTTTGGGGTTTAAAAAGAGAAAATGAAACATCACTTTTAATTTGAAGTGTACTGCCATTGTTTGGGGGAAATTTGTATTATAACATTAAAACTAATATTGAGATCTACAATAAAATGTTTAAATATGTTGAGCATCATGACTCATGTCTATAATCTTAGTAACTCAAGCAAAGATTAGGAGGAAAATGGCCTAGTAGTAGAATGCTCACCTAGCATGCACAAAGCCCCAGGTTTGATTCCTCAGTACCACATACACAGAAAAAGCTGGAAGTGGCACTGTGGCTCAAGTGGCAGAATGGTAGCCTTGAGCAAAGTGTGTCCAAGGACAGTGCCCAGGCCTGAGTTTAAACTCTAAGACTGGCAAAATTAAATCTCAATCAATAAAAACTAGACATTCTGGTACATATCTGTTATCCCTGTTATAAGAGAAGTATAATTAGGAAGATCATAGTGCAGGTCAACCAAGGCACAAAGGTGAGATCTTATCTCAATATATAACTAAATCACAAAATGGATGGGAAAAAGCTCATGTAGTAGATTTCCTGCAAACACATTCATTCAAATCCCCATTATCTCCCTCCTCACTACAAAAAAGTCCTAGTACTACAAAAGAAAGTAAAATACATATATAGGGTACATTTTTCCTAGAAATATGTCATTAGATTTTCCCAATTATTTTTCCTAATGTACCTTTCATTTATCTAATTTTTCTCTTAAACAGTTACAAATATATAATAATATTTACAAATTATAATTTTAAAAACTGACTTGAAAATATTTCTACAGATGTTACTATTAAAGGACTCAGTTTCAAAGAAATTAGAAGATGGTTAATGATATTAAGATAACTGATAAGACACTTTGTATTTATGAGCACATAAATAACTGATGGCTAATTAAAAGACTATAAAAATCCTTGTTTTAACCTATGACTCTCCTAACAGAGGATTACAATAGCTCAAACCCTGGACACATAAGGCCATATAGAATGAAGCCAAATTAATGGAACTCAAGGACATGGAAACAAGAGCCTAATTATGAGTGACTGCTGTCCTTAAGATGTTTTTTTCTCTTCTCTTGTGCTGCCCTTTGGTTAATCTCATATTGTTACAGTATCTGACTTTGTTACCTGGTATATTAGATATATGTTTATTTGTTTATTTGAAATAGGAGGGGAAAAAGTTTAGGGGGGAGGGAAATGGGGACAAAAACATGAGAAGAGGTATCAATGTGTGAGAAATAATGCACCTTCTATCTGGTGAATATAACTGTAACCCCTTTATACATTAAAATAAAATAAATTTTAAAAATATATTTTAAAAGACTTGTTTAAATATTCACATTATTACTATGAATATTAACTATGATGAATATTTTTTCTGTCATACTGTCTCCAACTACAGAACAGACCCTTGCCAAATCTCTGAAAATCAGTTATCCAAAATCTTAATTATAAGAAAGTAAACACAAGGAAAGTTGAAGCAATGCAGAGTTCCACTAATTTAATGTATCAAAACTAAGCAAAGTCAACTCTCTTCAAAGCCAGCAGGTCACAGCTCTGACAGTCATCCATCAAACTGAAGGTCTCCTTAATAAATGCCAATTACAGAGAATATATCCATACATGTAGCTAGCTAGCATAAGCCATGGAATCATTTCCTTCTGAGAAAATTAGTGACCAAGAAAACACCCAGGCAGTTCGAAAGACCAGCCCACCCAACACTAAAGCCAGACGGCTTATTCCTAACCAAAATACTAACCAAAATAACACACTCTCTTCTGTCTCTCTCTCCCTTACTCCCTCCCTTCTCTCCTTCTCCTTCCTCTTTTCTCAGCCCTTACCCTAGCCCTCTCCTTTTCTCTGTCTTTTTCCTTTTCTCCCACTTAGGAAAAGTTCAGAACCACACAGAATTTTGTTTGGGGTTATACAAATTCCTTCACAATTTGTATAGAAGTCTAACATAACTTTTTAAAAGCCATGACATGCCCATAATGTATACAGAGTCTCTGACTTCCGCTGTAAGCGGGGCTTTTTCCTAACTTAATCATACTCAAATTTCACCCCTTTTAAAGATCCTGATTCAAAAATGTTCACTCATTCTCCACAGTCCACAAATTTATACCATCTCTTCCTGTGGTATTTTATGTGCATAAATTAAAAAAGAATGTCCTCCAATAAGGATTAAAAAGTTGAAAAAACATAGACTTCCTAAATTTAGTTTCATTTTTCTCATTTTTAACTCTAAATATATGTTCACAACACATATACAGCTTTGTATACTCTTAGGAAATAATTCATTCACCTAACCATGAGAGAAAGTGCTGGGTTAACTCAGAAGTTACATCCTAGGTTTGGAATTTTATCACTATATAATCTAGCATATTGAGAAAACAAAGGTAAATTCTTGAGAAGTACCTAAAATATGTCCCGTTGGTACATTAATTTATGGTTTAATTCACATTATTAGATGAATCCAGCTTATAAAAATGTTGGATCTGCTTCATCACTATCCACCTGGTCAGGCTGCTGAGCCCACCCTCAAGCAAGTTCCTCTTAGCCAGTTGATGGTATCAGAAAGGAGGAGCAAGCTTTCTCAAAGAAAATGGCCACAGCCCTTTAGTCCAGAAGCTCAAATTTGGCTCAGATTTGATACCACAGAATGAGTTACTTAAGGAAGAAGAAGAATTTCAAAATGAGAAAACTATATTCTCCTATGATGGCAGAGATAATTAATGGAGTAAATGAAAACATTCATGGCTGATATTTTTATGTAAATAGATTAAAGTAGCCTGTATTAGCCACAAGTTGATGTCTTATCTAATTGCCCTTTAAAGTGTTATCTTCCATCACACATGTGGACCTTTGCTAAATTCATTTATTTCCATCTTGCCTGAAATTATGATGAATGGTCTGAGCTCCATTCAATTATTTAAAATGTGCAAAGAAACAGAAACAATGAAACCGGCAAAGCCCTCTACATTCTTAGGAACAATTTAGGCTAATTAGCATCAACTTCTCCCCCATTCATCATACCCCTTTAGAAATATAAACAAACTGTCAGCTCTAACCTAACAAACAGATCACTGAGCTACTTAACACAAATTATTCTTACATGAAAAGCTCCTTCTCAGGCAATATTCTCCTTTAGGGCATCTGGGAAGCTGAGCTATTAAAATTGAAGACATATGTTCTAGTCAAACTCAACTCCCAGATTGTAATGATTGCTGTTGTGACAGTTTTCAGTCAGCATACTTGCTGCTAGCCACACAGCCCCAAGCTTGAGGGAAACAAAAGTCAAATGGAATGATGCAAGCAGAGTCCTGCATGCCAAGGACACCTCCTCAAGCTCATCAAGATTCCCGTTCCTGGGGCTAACTCTCCTGATCTGCTATTGTAGCTCAAATTTTTGCTTTGTTTGGTTTGAAGGTACTAAGGGATGGCAAGGTAAAAAGTAGTGTATGATGTCTGTAGGTTTCAATATGTTATTTTTCACTACATTCTCTGAGGCTGGTCTTAGTTTTCAATATTAGTTTTGAATATTAGCTATTGCCTGTAAATTTTGGCTTACTATTTCAGAGAAGCTGTAGAAACTATAGTTAAGTTGTAATTAGGAGTATACTGGTGGAAATTAATCATTTTCCAATAGATTTTAGATTTCTTCTTAAACAGACTACTTAAAAATTCTGAACTCTTCACAAGAGCGAGGACTCAATATCTGCATACCCAATGCTATGGACATGGTAATGGAAATAGAAACATAACTATATAGATATAAAAACCTATAACTCTATAGACATAATGTTTTATATTCTAAAATTAATATGTTTCTATGACATACAAACCCTTAGCCTAATTTTGATTAAGTTCTAAATACTAAGTCCCAGTGATTTTCAATAGAGATTCCCTTCTTGAACACTTGTTTGTTAAACCTGTCATTTAAAATATGATGTAAAAATCAACATTAACAAATTCCTAAAAAAAAGTGAAAAAAAAATCTGAGCTCTTTCCTTTCTGTGAAGGGGAATAAAAAACAAATTATCATTCTATTCCAAAACTCTGAGGTTAAATTCTTGTCTTGATATTGAACCAAGATAACATTTTCTTCACTGCTTAAATAAACTCACAAATGAAGCTGATTCTCATTATTTTCACAAGTTCTGTTTTGCAAAGTTACTACAGATCAGTCAGTACTGAGCCTGTGATTCCTAGAGGAAATCAAAGCTAAAGTTCTTTTGAGCTTCTGATCACAATGATTTCATCAAGATCAATGCATAACCTTATTTTATGTGTATTCCTGAGTGAAGATCCATTATTTAAATGTGTATTGATGATTCATTAGCATTAAACTTAAAACCAATAGCACTGTAACTTAATGAATGAATGAATGAATGAATGAAATTTTTACTACAAGGCTCATCACAACTTTTGCTGCATTTAGAAACATGAGGAGGCACTCAGCACAATGCCTTTCAGCCATTTTAAAAAGTAAATATCATAGACATTAATTCCATTTATTACAAATGAGGGAAACCTGGAACTCACATTTCTTTGGGTCTGGCTTGCTTTACTATAATTTTTCTATGTCTTTCCATTTCCTTACAAATGTGACAATGACATTCTTTCTGATAGAAGCGTAGAATTCCATTGTGTGTGTGTATATGTATATATACATATACATACACACTTTCTTGATCCATCCATCTACTTAGGGGCATCTGGATTGGTTCCACATCTTAGCTATGGTAAATAAGACTGCAATGAACATGGATGCAGCTGGTAGCTTTAGTACAACCTCATGGTCATTTGGATAAATGCCCAGGAGTAGGACTGCTGGGTCATAGAGGAACTCTAAATTTAGTCTTCTGAGGAACTTCCATATTGCTTTCCAGAGTGACTGGACAAGTTTATACTCTCACTAATAGTGTAGTAGTATTCCCCACCACCATCTGTTATTATATTTCTTGATAATGGCCATTCTAACTGGGGTGAAGTGGAATCTCAACGTTGAGTTTTTTGCCAGTCCTGGGCTTGAGCTCAGGGCCTGAGCACTGTCCTTGGGCTTTCTCAAGGCTAGAGTCCTACTACAGTGCCACTTTTGGCTTTCTCTATGTATGTGGTACTAAGTAATAAAACCCGGGTCTTTGTGCATGCTAGGCAGGTAAGCACTCTAGCACTAGGCCAAATTTCTGGCCCTCAATGTTATTTGATTTGTATTTCTTTTATTACCAGAGATGTTTAACATCTCTTCATGTGTCTATTGGCCATTCTTATTTCTTCAGAGAAGTCTCTCTTTTAAGTCTTTAGCCCACTTGTTAACAATAGCCCACCTAGGTGCTAGTGGCTCATGCATGTAATCCTAGCTACTCAAGAGGCTGAAATTTGAGGATCACAGTTCAAAGCCAACCCAGGCACAAAAGTCCATGAGACTCTTATCTCAAATTAATCACCAGAAAACTGGAGGAAGCACTGTGGTTCAAAGTGGTAGAGAACTAGCCTTGAGCTGAAGAGCTCAGGGACAGTGCCCAAGGCCAGAGTTCAAATCCCATGAGTGACAAAAACAAAGCAAAACAAAAAAACCTCAATAGTCCAATTGCTATGTGCATATGATAATATATAGTGAAATGTATCAAAATGAACTCCAAGAATTGGAAGCAAAAGGTTTTTTTATATACTGTTTGCAGTTATTTTTCTTTTCTTTTCTTTTTTTGTTTTTAAGTTTTCTGTACCCTCTGCCTTGCATATGCAGAAGGAAAAGGGAATCACAGAAACAGCAAGACAAAGGATAAACTAATACAACAATGATGATCCTTAGACACTGTGGTGGAAATGAACTACAATTTGGGGGGAGGAAGGGAGTAGGCAGAAAAAAATGAGGGAAGGGGTAACGGTGGTCAAGAGAAATGTACTCATTGCCTTAATTATGTAACTGTAACCCCTCTGTTCATCTCTTTTACAGTAAATAAAAAAGAAGAAAAATGGTAAAATATCATAAATCTTTAAAATGTATATAAGACATAAAACATGACAGTGCACAGACCATGTAAAAGACACTTCATTTTAAGGATCTGAGATGACACAAAATACATTGTGCAATATCAGATTGGCTCAAAATTTTCACTACACTGAGTATGTCTGCCAATAAATAAATGTAAGGATAGAAAATATATATATTCATATACATGCATTCATACATATATACATTTATACATGTACTCATACATCTTTATTCATACATATTTTTTCTTCCCTGACATTTCCCATTCATGTCTTCTGAATTAATTTTCTCAATAAAGCAAGACAGCCTAAAAGCCAAGAAAAGCCTTCACAAACAACAGATAAAGTATATGGCCACAGATTTCCTAGTAATATGACAAGCAAAAACCTTCTATTTTCCTCAGTATCCTAAGAGAATGAACTTCATTGGCACCTATAACTATTGTAGGAAGAGTGTGAATACACATGCCTCCCATTCTATCATCTATGATTCTATCTTACCAGAGCATTGGATTCCTTTTATTTTCTCTTCAGGGAAATTTTACTTCCTGCCAATCTGAGTCACATTTCATACTCTTGCTATTTGTAAACATACTAGCTTTTAGGCCAATTAGTATATGTTATCCCTTTATTCAAAGTAATTCTTTTGTGATGAACAAAGAACTCAGACTTAGCTAATGACAAATAATATATTTTTTGAGTATTTCAGAAAAAATAGTTATTCTAGGTAATATATATGGTGGAATTTGCCTTAGGATAAGGCAGGCCCTATAGACAGATAAGTGAAATGTAAAAGAATTATAAAATTCTTGGCATGGGAGTATAGTCTACTGGTAGAGTGCTTGCTTAGCATGCATGAAGTCCTGGGATCAATTCCTTGGTACGACATATCAGAAAAAGCACAAAGTGGTGCTGTGGCTCAAGTGGTATAGTGCTAGCCTTGAACACAAAGAGCCTCAAGGACAGCACCCAGGCTCTGAGTTCAAGTTTTAAAGCTCTTTTTTTTTTGCCAGTCTTGAGCTTGAACTCAGGGCCTGTATGCTGACTTTAAACTTCTCTGTGCTCAAGACTAGCACTCTGCTACTTGAGCTGCAATGCCACTTCCAGTTTCTGAGTGATTAATTGGAGATAAGAATCTCAGAATATGTTTACCTGTCAAAGTTACTTTCTGCTTCTATCTCCCTTTCTCTGTCTCCCTCTCTGTCATTTTTCTGCCTTTCCCTCTCTCTCACATTCTATTTTTTGTCTTTTTTTAAAGACATTTTACTTCCTAGCATCATTACTAATGCATAGCAACCATTGATAAATGTATTAAATTCATTTAGCAGAATCTGGATTGCCTTTCCTGAATGGAACAAACTGTCACAGTTCACCACAAAATAATTAACCAGGATAGCTGCTATAACATTACTGGCCACTCTTGAGAACAAAGTTAAAGTGCTCACTGTAAATCCCTTAAATAAAAAGCAATTAACTACATTATGCACATCTGTGTCACAGATAACTGAAAGCAACAATTTTTAATTTAAGTAAATGTACAAATATAAAACAATTATACTTCCTGTTCTTTCCACAGAGAATAATTTAGCAAGACTTTTTCAATATCTCTAACTCATTTCTCTGAATTAGGGTAATGAATAGAATTTAATATTAATCAAACTTCACTTATAAATGTAGAGCAATACAATATTCCAGCTTTATTCCTAGTCTTTCTTTGCTTTACAGGTGGGTTTTAATAGCGTGATTATATATGGATGCAAAGGGTATGTTTAATAAATTGTGATTGCAATTGACTAACCTCAGAAAGACTTGACAAATGACTAATTACTTACACAGGTGGCCAACTGCTTTGGCTGCTCATTGTAGGAAAAATTCTCTGCATGTAAGAAAGAAGCTTCCTTTTCAAAATATACATACCTATTCTTTAGAGAATAAATAGAAGAAAAAGGAGTCATTGAGGAAAATGCTAACAGCAGTTTACCTAAGGAAGATGTCTATTCTTCAATTTTTATTTTTCCTGTATATTTGAATTAGTTGCAAATTATTTTAGAAAACATATAGCCCTACAGATGCAAAAGATATTCCACTTCTTACAGATATCAAAATATGATTGAGCTATTAGACCCAGATATACAGAGATCTAGATGCATATATAAAAACTTCCACAATGCTTATTCTACATAATGGAAATAAGGGCTTTATGACTAGGATAGGAATTTTGATAGTAGAGGTTCAGCTTTCATTTATTTCTCTGCCATCATATTTAGCATGAATATGTTCTCTTTGTAACTGGATTGCCTAATTATAAAACAGTATTGTGGACTTACAGAAGTTGTTGCCTATAGACTTCAACAGAGTGTGGCTACCTTCCTACTTAGAGTATGGCTTTGACCAAACCACGTAATGTCCTTAGTATGGAATTCCCTAGATAATACAGTTTCTAATTCCAGCAATTCCTAGGCAGATCATTTTTTCCCTGTGCTGAGACCCTTAAGTATCTATAAAATAAGTCAACCATGATTTCTTTCCAAGTACATTTTTGCTATTTAAAAGTTTCCTTTTTCAGGGTATTAATTATCCCCTTTAGCAAGAACAGTATTATTCACACAAAGAAAAGATTATTAATATTTTCTAATGATGTAACTCTACTCAGTTTATCTAATAGAACCTGAACATTTTTAACCTTAGGAAGTGAGGCTAAATTGATCTGAAATAATTTAGAATTCCTGAAAATTTGGGCAAGTATATAATATTCTCGCCGTTTTCCTTCTCTCTGCTTTCCCCGGAACAGCATTTCTCAGCCCTTACTCTTTATGTCTATATAAGACTTTCCTAGGGGACTATCAAGAGTTCCTAACCATGTAGGATCCTGTTCTGAAGATTACATTGTGCCTTTCTGAAAGGAAATTTACTTCACACAATTCAGAGTAATTTACAATTAACACATCAAAATATTCCACTGTGACAGTCAACTGTTGTCTCAATAATCCTCATGAGTTTTTCACAGGACTTTCACTCTTAAAAGTCTGGTTAGTAACCAAAAATAGAACTTGAACCCCAATAGGACAGTTCCCACTTACACTTTTTATTCCTTATTTATTTGGCAAACCTAGTTAAGACTTTCAGCATTATTCTTAAATAGAAAATATATTATTTCAGTTCTTTAAGATACATAATAAGTTTTACTTCTGGGCACCAGCAGTGCTAGGCTCTGTACTGGAAATCTCTTTTTTGTTTTGCTTTTGTGCTGGTCCTGGCATTTGAAATTAGGGCCTGGGCACTGTCTGTGGCTTTTATGATCAAGACTAGCTCTCGACCACTTTAGGCACAAACTCCACTGCAGAAAGAGTCCCACCAGTTACCTGCCTGGGCTAGCTTCCAACTTTGATTCTCAGAGTTCAGCATCCTGAGTAGCTAGGATTACAAACATGAACTGCCTGGCACCCAGCCATATAAATCTTTTTAACTTTCACATTGAATGAAATCAGCATGACTATTTTGCTAGTTTTCCAGATTGAGAACCCACGTCATACTCAAACATCCACAGCTAGAAGACTTGTTTGAAGGTCTTCCCATCATTGGGTCATGGAAATGTCTATTCATCTTGGCACAATGTTATCTCTGAAGTCTTTTATAACATGTAAATATAATCACTGGAATGTATATTTGTAGGCGTACATACATATATACATGCTGCATACATATATACATATACACATGCATGCATGAATGCATGCATACATACATACATACATACATACATACATACATACATACATACATACAGTAGCATTGGTGTTGGAACTCATAGTTCAAACCCTAGGACTGGCAAAAATAAAAAATAGGCTATATGCAATATATATTTTTTAAACTTTGCATATTCTTGTATTCCTCTTTGGAAAACCCCTTAGCTAAAAATACAGATTGTACAGCTGTACAAAATACTTCCTTTCTTTATATCTTCACTCCACAAGATTCTGCATTTTGTTCATGATCACATAGGTAGTCTAGCTTAAGCTATATCCAAAGTGCACCTATGTTTTTACTATTGCTGCCATACAGACTAATAATTGTTTAAGTCCATGAAAGCAATTCATCTCATTTATCCATGACCTTTCATACAACAGCAGTTCTGAGAAATATAGCAGGTACTAGTTCTTAATATATACATATATAAACATACATATATATACACTTACCTACCACTAAATAAATATATAACATTAGATATCATGTTTGTTTATTCATGTTTGTTTATATAAAATATGTATTTGCCTCTGTCTTTCTCTACAAATACAGAGATAAGCTATATACAGACATATATGTAGAGGACATATGTGTAGTAATTATTACAACATATGCATTTTCAGAGATTGCCATTCAACATATATTCATATATGTTCGTGTGTGTGCGTGCGTGTGTGTGTGTGTGTGTGTGTGTGTGTGTGTGTGTGTGTGTGTGTGTTTGTTCTGGTCCTGGGGCTGGGTGCTATCCTTGAGCTTCTTTTGCTCAAGGCTAGAGCTTTATCACTTGAGCAACAGTGCCACATCTTGGCTTTTTCTGAGCTGTTTATTGGAGATAAGAGACTTTCCTGCCTGGCATGGCTTCTGTCCTCAGATTTCAGGCTCCCAAGTAGATAGGATAACAGACCACTGGAACCTAGCTATTCTCTTTTTTTCTTTTCTTTTCTATGTATGTAGTATTGAGAAATTGAACTTGGGTCTTTGTGCATGCTAGGCAAGCACTCTATCACCAGGCCAAACTCTGGCCCCCCTAGCTGTTGTTTTATATTTTCATAATCACATCTACATTTTAAATATTTTGTCTGAAACTTAATACAAGAATACTAGATAGTGAAATTAAGATAAAAATGAGTGAAAAACAGAGATACAACTTAACTCCTCAATTAAACCAAAGCTTTTATATGAAGAGAGAGACGAGTAAGCATGCCAAGGTTATAGATATAATGCATAATGGAAAATAAAGATGAACTTTGAAACACGAGAGAAAAGTTGTATTAGGAATAGCCACATTACAAATTAAAACACATAATGCACATCTTAGTGTTCTAGACATCAATTCATCAATGAATTTAGTTGGATAAAATCTGACCTTTATTCTTTTGTGTCCAAGAGGGCTAAGAGAGAAGGACACATGTATCCCTGGATACAAATGAGAAACCCAAGATATCCAGGTAGGGCTGAAGATGTGAGCCTTTTTCTTAATCTTAATTTTAAAGGAAAAGAAGATCAATGGGGGATAAATCAAAGCTATTTATTCCAAAAGAAGAGACACGTGGAGCTATTAAAATGAAGAATCTGAGGAACATCCATGTAATACAGTTATCTGCTATAAAAAAATGACATCTTTGGAAAGATGGAAAAGTACTGGAAAAAACATATTAAGGAGTTGCTTTCCTGATTTCTCCCTCGTTCTTCTGAGGGAGAAGCCATTCATTTTGGGGGTTAATTTTATACCCTACTACTTTGCCAAAGTTTCAAATCAGCTCAAGTAACTCCAGAGTGGAGTCTACAGGGTTCTTTAAATACAGAATCATGTTTTCTGCAAAGAGAGAAAGTTTCACTTCCTCTTTCCCTACTTGGATCTCCTTTATGTTTGTTTCTTGCCTTATTACTTTGGCTAGGAATTCTAATACTATATTGAAGAGGAGTGGAGAGAGTGTCTCATTCCTGATTTTAGAGAAAATGGCTTTAGGTTTTCATCATTAAGAATAATGTTAGCTGTAGGTTTGTTATACACAGCCTTTATTATACTGAGGAATGTTCCATGGATTCCTGGTTTCTCCAGAGGTTTCATCATAAAGGGGTGTTGGAGCTTCTCAAATAATTTTTTCTGCAACTACTGAATGATCAAATGGTCTTTGTCCTTGCTCCTATTGATGTGATGAATTATATTGACTTGTATATATTGAACCAGCATTCTGTCCCTGTGAATTCTGTTTGATAATAGTGTATAATTTTTGATGAGTTTTTAAAATTTTTATTGTAATACATCATGTTTGCCAGATAGAAGGTGCATTCCTTAACAATCATTGCTACCCCTTCTCATCATGTTTTTGTCTCCATGTCCCCCCCCATCTTGTTTCCCCCACTTCCGTATCCTATTTCAAATAAATATATATACAATATAATTTTTGATGAGTTTTTACAGTGGATTAGCCTATAGTTTTTGAGAAGTTTTGCATCAATGTTCATCAAAGAAATGGGATTATAGTTCTCTTTCTTTGATGAGTCCCTCTCTGTTTTGGGGATGGTTATGCTGGCTTCATAGAATGAGTTTAGTAAAAAGCCTTTGTTTTCAATTTCATTAAAGATTTTGAGGAGTATTGACATGAGCTCTGTTTTGAAGGCCTTATAGAATTCAGCTGTGAATCCATCAGGTCCTGGGCTATTTTTGGATGTTAAATCTCATATTGCCATTTCAATTTCATTACTTGAAATGAGTCTGTTTATTTAGTTTAGATCTTCTTGGTTCAGTTTGGGTATGTCAATATTTGCTAGAAATTTTTCCATCTCTTCTAGATTCTCATATTCCCTTACGATGCTCATTCAGCAATCCCACTCCTTAGCATGTACCCAAATGTCCAGAAAAAAGGGCATACTAAAGCTATTAGCACAACAAAAGTTCATTGCAACATTATTTACCATAGTTAAGATATGAAACCAACCCAGATGCCCCTCAGTAGATAAATGGATCAAGAAGATGTGCTGCGTTTACACAATGGAATTCTATGCTGCCATCATAAAGAATGACATCACTATGTTTGTAAAGAAATGGAAAGACTTGGATAAAATCATAGTAAGTGCAGTAAGTCAGTCCCAAAGGAGCATAGGCTCCATGGCTTCACTCATTTGTAACAATTAGTACATATCTAGGATTCTTCCAGCAGAGGATCACAATAGCTCAAAAGCTATATACATATGGTCATGCAGGATAATACTAAATGAAACGAACTCTAGGATAGGAAACAAGAAGTTTATCTTTGTGGTTGATGTTCTTAATGTAAAATGTGATGTTATTTCTTTTCTCTTTTTTCCCCTTATGGTTAATCTCGTGTGGTTACCCTATGTGGCTTTGTTACTTGATATATTGTATATACATTAATTTCTTTATTTGAAATAGGGAAGGGAAAGGGAAAAAAAAGATGATTTTGAGGAGGTGGGAGTAGGAAAAATGGGAGAAAAACATGTATCAATGTTCACGAAGTAATGTACCCACTATCAGATGATTGTAAATGTAACCCTCTTTATATCACCTCAATAATACAATACAATATAATAAAAAAGACATATATCTTTTGTTCAAACTTTTACAATGCTTTATCTGTATAGCATTTTGTAAACAAAATGTATAGTATTTGTTTTTTCTCAAAAACTTTTTTATTGTAAGGTTTAAAGGGGTTACAGTTATATTTGCCAGATAGTAGGTACATTACTTCTCACACATTGATACCCCTTCTCATATTTTTGTCCCCATTTCTCTCCCTATCCCCTCCCACTCATTTTGTTTTCCCCCTTCCCTTCCCTATTTGAAATAAACCTATATGCAATATGCCAGATAAGGAAGTCAGATACTGTAACTATATGAGATTAACTAAAGGGAAATAAAAGAGAAGAGAAATAACAGTACATTAAGAAAAACAATCACACAAGATAAAGTGACAGCATAAAATTCCATTGCGTATGAGTACCGCACCTTTTTGATCCAATCATCTAGTGAGGGGCATCTGGGTTGGTTCCATATGCAACTACGGTAAATAGTGTTGCATCGTTGTGCTAATAGCTTTAGTATGCCCTTGCTTCTGGATGTTTGGGTAAATGCCAAGGAGTGGGATTGCTGGGTCATAGGGGAGTTCTATGTTTAGGCTTTTGAAGAATCCCCATACTGATTTCCAGAGTGGTTGAATGAGTTTACACTCTCACCAACAGTATAGTAGTGATGATCCCTCCTGTCCACATCCCCACTAGCATCTGTTATTAGATTTCTTGATAATGGCCATTCTAACTGGAGTGAGGTGGAATCTCAAAGTTGTTTGATTTGCATTTTATGGCCATAGATATCAAGCATTTCTTCTTGTGTCTATAGGCCATTCTTACTTGCTCTTCAGAGAGGTCTTTCTTTAAGTCTTTGGCCCATCTTTTTTTGTTGTTGTTCACAATTTTTTTATTGTGATTAATAGAAGGGTTACATTATATTCACCAGATAAAAGGTACATACCTTCACAAACATTGATACTCTTTCTCATGACATGTTCCCCATTCCCTTCCCACCCTCCCCCCCCCGCATATCTTGATTTCCCCCTTCCCTATCCAATTTCAAATGACATAAGCACATATAAAATATATCAGATAACAAGGGAAAATATTGTAACAATATGAGATAACCAGGGATGGCAAAAGAGATGAGAGATAACATAGTACATTAAGAATAACAGTCATTCATTATATGGCATTTGTTTCCTATCCTGGAGGTCCTTTGGCCCATCTTTTAATGGGATGGTTGTTTCTTTGGAGATTTGTTTTGGAGAGATTCAATTGTTTTAGCTGTATGTATATTTTAGATATGAGGCCTTTGTCTGTTGTATGGTTAGTGAAGATCTTCTCCAACTCTATTTAATTTGCTAGCTATGTTTTTTGCCATACAGAAGCTCTGCAGTTTAATGCAGTCCCATTTGTCCAAACTTTCTTTAATTTGTTGTGTTTCTGGATCTTTATTAAGAAAGTTTTACTATATGGCCTTTTGTATCAAGGTTTGTGAAAGGATCTCTAGGACATAGAAACATAAGCCATATAATGAATGATTGTTGTTCTTAAGGTACTATGTTATCTCTCATCTCTTTTGCTGTCCCTTGGTTATCTCATATTGTTACAGTATCTCACTTTGTTACCTGATATATTGGATATATATGTATTGGGTTATTTGAAATTGGATAGGGAACGGGGGAAAACAAGATGAGGGGCGGGGAGGGGGGAAATGGGTTCCAAGACATGTAAAAGGGTATCAATGTGTGGAATTAATGCACCATCTATCTGGCAAATATCATGTAACTCTTCTATTAATTACAATAAAAAATATAGGAAAAAAAGTTTTGACCTGTCCCCAAGGAGACTTAGTGTATCTCCTATTTCTCCTTTTAAAGTTTTTAGGGTATCTGCTTTTATCTCAAGGTCTTTGATCCATTTGGAATTAATCCTGGTGTGGGATGATATAGAAGGATCCAATTTCAGTTTTCAGCAGGCGCTTAACCAGTTCTGCCATCACCACTTGTTGAAGAGCCTATCTTCTTTCCATTCTATTTTTTTTGGCTATAATATTTGTTATACAAAATGATTTTGTCTGTAACTCATGAATTTTGGTACCGCCAAATGAAAGTTATCATAAACAATAAACACAACCATAAACAAAATAATCAGAATTTATTAGTCAAATTTATAAAAGAATAGATTATTATGAAGTCTTTCATTTCATCACCTAGCCAAAACTCTCCAGCCAGCTAATGCTGCTTACTGGGTACATCCTAGGACCCAGTTATTTACAAATCATTAAGTATCTATTAGCATTGATTTTGTCACTCAAGTGCATTTGCATAGTCATTAGTAATTACAGGCATATATATTCAGAATATACCAAATTGTAGATAATTCAGCAATTGATTTAGGAAAGCACTACTGAAATAAAAAATGTTCTTTAACTTTTCATATTTAAAAAAAGCAGCAAAGCCAGATGCTGGTGTCTCATGCCTGTAATTCTAGCTATTCAGAATGCTGAGATCTGAGGATCACAGTTCAAAGCCATCTTCAGTACTAAAGTTCACGAGGCTATTATCACCAATTAACTGCTGGAAAACAGAAATAGCACTGTGACTCAAAGTGGTAGAGCAGGAGCCTTGAGTTGAAGAGCTCAGAGACCGTACCCAGGCCCAGAGTTCAAGCCCCAGAACCACCAAAAAAAGAAAAAAAAAGAAAATGTAATCATTATTCATATTTTGTTAACCAAATATACATAGCAATTCCTAGTTACCACGTACTATTCCCAATATTTTATTTATTCATTCAATCCATATAACAGTCATTTAATGCAAGCATATTAATGACAATATTGTCATCATCACTATCCTCATCATCCCTAATTCAGTGAGAAGCTGGAGTACAAATAGGTCAAAGTAACTTGTCTAAGAGCTCAAACTAAAACAAATGAATGTTCCAAGACTTATTCCTTTTCCTGTAACTATGATGTGAACTGTATGTATCTGGCAAAGAGTACATGGCAAGTCAGAGAACCATAAAAGGAACAGAAGCATAAAAAAATCATTTGCAGGCCCTAGTAAAAATGACATCAAGAGTCAATTTCTCTGGACACTTTCAGTCTATACCTATTGTCCCAGTGTAATTATTAAGAGCATCCATTGTCATTCTCAATGATTATTCACTTTGCCCAATAAATTATAAGGACAAACTCTTTCAAGACTCTCAAGCCTTGTTGCCTCTAATTTTCCCATCTGCTAATGGAAATATTTGCCTTTTTGCCACCCAAGATGATATACTGTGACACTATGTTAATGAATATAAACTTAAAGCATTTTGAAATATCAATTTCTTCAACAACTAAGTCCCATAATGTGCAGAATATGAATATGGGCACTTTATATTTGCTAACAAATTCATTGTCCTTGAGTGCCTAATGTCTTTGCCATTCTTCCAAAATAAACATTTATGATAGAAATCTTGGTTTCAGCATGGAATATAAACAAATCATTAAGTCACTATTAACCATTATTACTGAACCAGAAACAATGTCAAGAAACTTGAAAAGGAAGTTTGCTAATTTCATTAAGTAACATCCACTTTGTGGTTGATTCATTATTTTCACTTAAGCAAGAAAAATGAACAAAATAAAATGAACAAATTGTTTTGTTATTTAAAATGTAGCTAAGAGGATTAATATGGATAAGTAATTATTCCTCAGAAAGGAAAGCTATAGATTTGTTCAACAAAGGAAAAAGTATATGAAGATCTTTTTGCTGTAGTAAGAAGCTGAAATTCCAGAAAAAATCATCAACTCAATGAAAAGGGTGAGACCTATTGTAGGGTGTGTGTGTGTGTGTGTGTGTGTGTGTGTGTGTGTGACAGTAGGGGGGAGGGAGGGAGAGAGAGCAATTGAAGAAAGAAATTAGAGTTTAAAAAGTTTAATTTTTTTCTTAAATTTTCTTGCACTTTACAAAAGTAGATTTGAGTTCATAGGTCCCCTTCCATATATTACAGCTTTGTAAAGTATAGGGCAATATATGATATAAATGGATGAGCTTAATAAATGATCTGACTGCAACAAGGGTAGACAGTATAATAATGTGAATGAATTTTTGCTTTTGTAAGATTTTTGTTCATTCAAAGAGGGGAAATGGGAAGGAAGGCAAGGAGGAAGAAATGAAGGAAGGAGAAGAAGGAAGGAAGGAAGGAAGGAAGGAAGGAAGGAAGGAAGGAAGGAAGGAAGGAAGGAGAAAGGAAGGAAACAAGGAAGGCAGAAACTTTTGTTACATAAAAATATATGTCAGAATTCTTTTTTTTTTTTTTTGCCAGTCCTGGGCCTTGAAGTCAGGGTCTGAGCACTGTCCTTGGGTTTTCTTAAGGCTAGCGCTCTATCACTGGAGCCACAGCACCATTTTCAGCCTTTTTCTATATATGTGGTACCAAGGAATTGAACCTGGGTCTTCATGCATGCTAGGTGAAGACACAATCCACAGGTTCATATGGAACAAGAAAAGACCTAGAATAGCCAAAACATTTCTAGGCAAAAAGAGCAGTACAGGTGGTATTACAATATCAGACTTCAAAATTTACTATGGAGCCATAATAACAAAAACAGCATGGTATTGGCACAAAAATAGACCAGAAGATCAATAGAACAGAATAGAAGATCCAGAAATAGAACTACATACCTATAGTCAACTTCTATTTGACAAAGGAGCCAAAGATACATAGTGGAGCAAACACAGTCTATTCAATTATTGGTGCTGGCAAAACTGGGCAGCCACATGCAGAAAACTAAAAATTGACCCCAGCCTTTTGCCATGCATGAGCATTAACTCAAAGTGGATCAAACATCTCAATGTCAGACTGGAAACAGTGAAACTGCTACATGATAGAGTTGGAGAGACATTGGAACTCATAGGCACAGGCAAAAGATTCCTGAACAGAATCCCAGCGACACAACAGATTTGAGAGAGACTCGATAAATGAGACTATGTAAAAATAAAAAGTTTCTGCACAGATAAAAGCATAGCCACAAAAGTAGAGAGACAGCCAACCAACTGGGAAAAGATATTTACCAATAATACATCTGACAAATGCTTAATATCCAGTATCTACAGGGAACTCAAGAAACTAATCCCCCCCAAACCCAACCAACCATTTACTAAATGGGCAAGGGAACTAAAGAGAGACTTATTAAAAGAAGAGATTAGGGCCGGGAGTTTGGCCTAGTGGTTGAGTGCTTGCCTAGCATGCACGAAAACCTGGGTTCGATTCCTCGGTACCACATACATAGAAAAAAGCCAGAAGTGGTGCTGAGGCTCAAGTGGTAGAGCTCTAGCCTTGAGAAAGTCCAAGGACAGTGCTCAGGCCCTGAGCTCAAGCCCAGGACTGGCAAAAAAAAGAGATTAAAATGGCAGAAAACCTATGAGAAACTGTTCATCATCCATGGTCATAAAGGAAATGCAAATAAAAGCAATCCTAAGATACCACCTTACCCCAACAAGAATGGCCAAGATTTTGAACTCAAGACAATGAGAGATGCTGGTGGGGTTGTGGAGAAAAAGGAAAAAAGGAACCCTACTACACTGCTGGTGGGAATGTAAACTAGTTCCTCCACGCTGGAAAGCAATGTGGAGGTTTCTTAAAGACCTGAAAATTGACCTTCCCTACAATCCCGCCATACCACTTCTGGGCATCTACCCCGAACATCATAACCCAAGATATGATAAAGACACCTACCCAACTATGTTTATCTCTGCACTATTCACAATAGCCAGGTGATGGAAACATCCAGATGCCCTACTTCAGATGAATGGATACAGAAAATGTGGTATATATATACAATGGAATTCTACATAGCCAATAGACAAGATAAAATAATGGCATTTGCAGGGAAATGGATGAATCTAGAGCGAATCATGCTGAGTGAAACAAGTCAAGACTAAAGGAACAAAAGGCACATGGTATCCTTAATATGTGGATATTAGATCCAAACAGTGCAAGAGCGAGGACTCAATATTTGCATATCCAATGCTATGGACATGGTACAGGAAATATAAACACAATTACATAGATATAAAAACTTATGACTCTACAGCCTTGGAAGTGCTGGGATTATGTGTTTCAATCAGCTTTGCATATTTGATTTACACACACACACAGACACACACACACACACACACACAGGTGGAGGTGGAGAGGAGGAGAGGGATCCTTACATTTTGAGTGAGTTGAAGTTTTTTTGGGGGGGGTATTTGTTTTTTTTGGGGGGGTGAGGACATTTGGAGGTTTTATTGTCCATGCTGCAGGTAAAGGAGAAGTGGTAAACATAGGAAGATATGGAGGAAAGGACTTTCTACGAGGATAGCAATTCTCTGACTCTGAAACCACTGAGCACCCCTCCGCTTTCATTCTCTGCTATGAAACAGAGTCTGGGTCAGGGTAAGGAATTCAGGGTACAATCCTTGGGCACATACATTTAAAGAATATAAAAATGTGTAACATTCAAAAGAATTGTTAATGCAATTGTTTTTCATTAGTTGGCACTCTTAAAGTCCTATGATTCACCCCAAAAAACTTATGATTCTATAGACATAAGGTTTTATTACATTGATTAATACGTATCTATGCTATACAAACCCTTAGCCTAATTTTGATTATGTTCTAAAAACTAAGTGCCTGTGATTGTATAGATTCCCTTCTTGAATACTTGTTAAACACATCATTTTAAATATGATGTAAAAAATCAATGTTAATATATTCTTTAATAAAAATAACAATAAAAAATATATATTTCAGGTTGGGTGATGCTGCTTCATGCCTGTAATCCTAGCTACTCAGGAGGCTGAGATCAGAAGACTGCGTTTCAAAGCCAGCCCAGGCACAAAAGTCCCTGAGACTCTTCTCTCAATTAACAACCAGAAAAACGAAAGTGGTTCTGTGGTAGAACACTAGCCTTCATCTGATGATCTCAAGGACAGTGCCCAGACCCAGAGTTCAAGCCCCATGCCAAAATAATAATAATAATAATAATAATAGAAAATATTTTTAAGATCCCTCCTGGGCCAGGAGTGTGATCTAGTGGTAGAGTTCTTGCCTAGGATTCTTGAAGCCCTGGATTCAATTCCTCCCTACCACATATTCAGTAAAAGGCTGGAAGTGGTTCTATGGCTCAAATGATAGAGTACTAGCTTGAGAAAGCTCAAGGACAGTGACCCAAGCTCTGAGTTCAAGCCCCAGGACTGTAAAAAGAAGAAAAAAAATCCCTCTTGTATTGTGCTCAATCATTTTCAATTAACTTCATAGCAGTAAAAATATTGCATTTCCTGTTCATCAGTAAATGATAATATAATCACAATTCATCAGCTTATTTGAATCAGCATTTGCCTTACATATTACTTTGTTTTACTGAGGAGACTACAAACTGTTGGAGGAATTTTTCTGGTTTGTTATTCTATGCCAAACTTTACTACATAGTGCAAATAAGAAAGAACCCCTTTTTTAAAAACAAGAAAATGGCTGACAGAATAATTTGGAACAAGTTAATGTATAGTAAAAACAAAGGCAAATCTAGCCTTCAAATAAGACAACAATTCTGGCTTTAAAAACTTTTAAAAATTGTATCTTCTCTCTCAACTTTAGTATTTTCATATAAAATGAAGAAATGGAGTTCAATAAACTTTCTTAGGATAGGAAAGATGAACTTTCAATAAGATGAATTCAGCCTGTAAAACTAATCAAGATTCTGCACCAATAGAAAGGAAAGCAGGAAACGCAAGTACACACATCACCTTTCTGCTGCTCCTCACTCCCCATTCCCCACCACAAACTTTCAAATCTCTGAGGTGAGAAGGGGAATAAATAAAGCAAAAGCCAATATTGGGTTATTTGAGGTTCATGAAAAGAGTTTAAGAGGAAGATAAGGAGGAAAGGGATGATGGCCTTGACTCATTGGTCCTACCTTTGGTCTACTAGAGCCTTGTTTCAGATAATCCCTTATAGTTTGCTATCACTCATTTCTGACTTGAAAAACAAAAAAAGGCCAAGTAATAGAATCAATTAAAAATAATAAATTACTGGCTATGTGGTAGAGTAATTCCCAGGCAAGCACAAGGCCTGAGATTCAAGCCTGAGTTGGGGAAAAAGAACAATGACAGTATAAAACAATAAGCTAATTTCAATAAATATTTCATATTTTACCCATGCAGGCTCATTTCTCCATTGATGAGAGTCAAATTATGCTTCAGGGTTTATAAAAATTCTAAGCAAAAAAAAGGAAGAAAAAATAGAGAGGAAATAAGGAACCAGAAATTTTACAGTAGTCTGGCAGAGACAACAAATTATCCTCCAATATTTATTTTCCTTTTCTTTTTAATAATGGAACACACTCTTCCATTAGCTAGAAACATAACTGTCGACAAGTTTTGTAACCAATCATATTATAAAGCTCCAGCCAATGGGATATGGAAGCGATATAAGCTACTCAAGTCATATCTATGTCAAGGAAGACACTTATAAAATGCAGGCTGAAATTAGGATATGGTAGTAATCATTCATCTTTTCTAATGCACATGGGAGTCATGTTCTAGAAAAGTAATAAAAGTAATGTGGATTCCTTGACACTGTGGAAAATAGAGAAACTACAATATGCCTTCTTCCTTTTCTGGCTCATTGTATTTCTATTTCATTGAAACTCCAAAGAAAGCTTATAAAGGAGTTTATATGCTAATGTACATAAGTTTTTGCTTACCTAATTAAAACCTGTAAAAATGGGAAAAGAAGAGATGCAGAGACAATATTCTGTAAGTGTCTTAGTGTATTCTGACTTTATACTACAAGGATTAAAATCCCCAGGGTGTCTTAACTCTAGCTCAGTTTTTAGAATATCAAGCCACACTAAGAAAGTTTTATAATGTGATTCTGGGAGTTTCCATGGACATTTTGCTCAGGTCAACATTTAAAAACTCAAAAGAAACTTCAGCAGATTCTGAAACCATTCACTATGTCACATGGTAGCTATGGCTGTCTTCTAGTTTTCTATTACATGAAGCTTAAAATTACAGCTTTTTTTGCTATTACAAAACGTTCCTACTTGGATATTTTGTTTAGTAGATGGATTTGGCATGGAAAAATTCAATATAAAATATTTCTAATCTCTTTATGCTTCTATTCCATCCTTCATGATAATAAAACAAGGGTAACAACAGAGTGGATTATAAAGACTGCACAAACTAGCCATGTATAAACCTTTAGTGTGCAGGAGGTAAGCAGATACAAAGCAACTGTATTTAATCTATGTTTCCTCATAACCATTTCCCTAGATATTTGAGGAATAGTTATTCAAACTTACACTTTAAAATTAAAGTGTATCATTAATTATATTTTATTGATCTTGTATATTCACTATGAAGATATTTGAAAGCTATATTTGAGACATATTTAAAAATGCTTATATATTTTAATAATTCAAGTAAATAAGCACTGAAATGGTACAGGAAAATAATCTAACCATGATTACTAGGTGATTCAGTCATCATGATTCAACCAAAAATGTATAGCATGACTTACAATTCCATTTTTCTTCATACTTACTTGGTTTTTCTCTTATGTGCTTAGAGTTACAACCAATGGGTGATGATAAATAGTCTCAAGGATGGGTTTGCATTCTTCCAAATATATTGGCATTTCTAAGCTGGAGAAGACAGATGTCATCAACTACCCTAGACAAAAGTAGGATGACTATTCTGGAAAAATGTTCAAACCACATTAAGCCCTAATTTGAAATGATTGTTGAAAGAAAGTAAAGCAATCTGAACTTAGTAGACATATTTAAGAGATGGAAACAATTAAGAATTTTTTTTCTAGCAGACCAATTATATTAGAAACTGTGAAGGTAAAAAAAATCTTCAATTCTGTTATTTGTTGCTGCACAAATATTTAAATCATATTATTTAATGGCCCTTGGAGGTTATTCTAATAAAAATGTCAGTTGTAGGAGTAAATAAACACTCTGTTTAGTTTCATATTATCAGTATGTCACAGTTTTATCAATTAGCAGTATGAAGCAGGAACTACTGTAAGAAAACGAGTCAACTTAAAATTTCTTCAGTGTAGAACCATTTTATTGGTTTTATGATTGATTTTGATGCTTCCTCATAGATTCATCAAGTTTCTATACAATTCTACAAAAATTTAGGTAAAATTATATCATGTGAATTCTCTTAGGTACATACCATAGATACAACAGGCACTTTGCCTACATATAACAATTGTTTTGGCTCCAAGGAGACTGAAATAGTGACGCTGTCATCCTGAATAATATCCAGCTCCAAATGTGGGATGGCTAGATACCAGCATACCATCAAGTCCTTGGCTAATACATGTTTACTGACCACTCAATCAAGGAGTGTGTCTCTAAGATCAAGTACCCTAGACTCACTGGCATCTTTTATCTGGGACTATATCCTGACAAGCCTGGCTAAGAGAGGTAGCTCTTCACATACACTAATGAAGCTAAGGTCTAGGAAGGTAATATTCCACTGAAGTTTGCCAAGAGTTTGTTATAGAGTAGCTTCAGAGTATTGACAACTGGACAATGCTGTTGTCAGTTCTCCTCTACACCACAAGTGTGGAGAAGACTCTGGTAAATGTTTGAATGAATAAGTATGAAGTAGATTTAATTCTCCACATGTATCACTTACCAGTAATGAAAGTACATAAAGCCTGCCCCTACATGGAAGGCATAGGAAGACGGGAAAAGCAGAGCGCTCACTAATTTTTAAAATTCACTATTGTATAACTTTAAAGGGCTCTTCTCAGTTTGTTTACTTTATGTAGAAACAGTCATAACAAATTAAGTGCACTGGATGCTCCTAACAACGGTTGATCCTCCTAAAAATTCATATAGAGTTGGAAGAGTATATTTGGTATGGTGTGTGTGTGTGTGTGTGTGTGTGTGTGTGTGTGTGTGTGTCCTCAGGCTAGAACTCAGAATCTTGATCTCTTGCTTGGATTTTCCTGTTCAAAGGTGGTATTCTATAACCAGAACCATTCCTCTAATTTCTGCTTCCAGCTTGTTAAAGATAAGTCTCAAGGTTTTGTGTGACTGGGCTGACTTTGAACCTTGGCCCTAAAATCTCAGGGTAAGCAGCTATGATTACAGATCTAATACACCAGTGCCTACATAGACTTTATTTTTGTTTTTGTTTTTTGCATTAAGTAGTTGCACAAAGAGGTTTCAATTTAACAGGAGTTTGGAATCTAATGCATCTTTAGTTATTTTTTTAGTTTATAAAAAAGGAGATTTCACTATTATTTATAATACACTTCAGTCTCATCTCCTCTATCATTTTCCCTTCCCCAAACAATTTAAACAGGTTTCATTGTTCTATTTTCATAGTTGCTGGCAACCTATTTCAACTGTATTCATCCTTGGAGAGTGTATTTGATTTTGAAATTTGTTTATGAAGACAGCTGACAAAGATAATGTTAAAATAATGGAAGGACAATTAAATCATGACCAAAATGTCAACTTTTTGTGATATACTTCATTCTATAGTTTTTTTTCATTCTATAAAGTTTTACAGCAAATCTTAAGTATTTTAATTGAGCTCAAAAAAACCAATGGATGTTTCATATTGTATCATTGTATTATTTAGCACTCTGAATAATGTTTTCACAAAGTTTTAGGTGCTTCTAACTAAAAGGTATATTAAAAATTAAAATGCAGACTCGGGAGTATAGCCTAGTGGTAGAGTGCTTGACTTACATGCACAAAGCCTTGAATTCAATTCCTTGGTACCACATGCACAGACAAAGCTGGAAGTAGCTCAATGGCAGAGTGCTAAGCTTAAGCAAAAATAGTGTCCAAGGACAGTACCCAGGCCCTGAATTCAAGCCAGGCCAGCAAAATACTAATAATGAAAATACAAATATTATGTGTACTGAAATCAACTGGAAAAGAAATTCATAGTACAGATCTATTTATGTAAAATAAACTTGTCCAGGAAAACATACAAAAGGATAAGAAAGCTTGATTTTTTCTTCTTTTGTCAGTCATGGGGCTTGACCTCTGGACTTGGGCACTGTCCCTGAGCTTTTTATCTTAAGGCTGTTGCTCTACCACGTGAGCCACAGTGCCGCTTCTGAGAAGAAAACTTTTATATGTATTTCAGGTACAGTGTTGGTCCATGTAATTGTTAGGTCAATGACTCAAGTTGCAAATAAATAAGCTATATATTGTGGAGCAAAACTGTTATAAAATTCAAACCAGTCAGCAAAGGCTAAAATAGAACATGTTATACATAAGAAACCCTGTTTTAATTATCATAACACACAATAGGATGAAATTGGTACTAAATATCCAAGTCTAATTGGAGTTTTGGAAGTAATCAGACCCTCCTACAGATTCCCTTTACACTACATGTATTCATTTTTCAATACTTAAGATGCACTGATACAAAGCGACATTTTACTTGCTCTAAATTCAAGATTACACTTAAAGGTTTTGGACAAACTTTTGGAAGCACTAACAAGTTAGACCTTCCCAAACTAACCAGGAAATATCTTTTTAATAAAAAATAAAAGCTATGTTCTCATTTTTAAAGTTTGAGAATAAAAACTACAGTAAAAGAGTCCAACTGAGATCTAACAGGGGAGCTGGTGGAAGATGGCGGCAGTTCAGTGTGAGATGTACTGAGCTCCTGCCAAGATTCAAGTTCTGGCAGCATAGGGGACAGTTCTTTACCAGAAATTGATCCTAAGTAAGCTTTAGCACCACAGAGATCTCAGTCAGAGAGGAAAAAGGCAGAATACTGCTGCGGAGCAGACAGCGCTTCATGGAGGTACAGCCCCGCCAGCTGCAAACACAGCCACACAGAACCTGCATGAGCCCAAGCCAACACCTGGCCATGCACGGACCTGCCAGCTTCATGGAACTGGAGAATCCAGAAATTCGTGAGTACCTCCGAGGAGAAGTTTCCACTTCTGCTCATGGAACGGCATTGGGAGGGAGCCCCTCCCCCACAAGTTGAGAGCAGTGCCATCTTGACTGCTGCCAAAGACCAGGCCAAAGCAATTGGAGCCTGAGAGGTGATGCTGGAAACACCAACTTCCCAACTGGCAAAGGATTTCCCAGAGATCCCTTAGCCAGAAATCCAGCCCCTGCACTGCTGAAGTCCATCCCCTGCCACAGACTTGGTAAACAAAGCCGCCTATGGATCTTTCAGCTTTGTTTTACCAATCAAGCAATCTGATCCAAAAAACCTCAAAGCCAAATCACAAGAGAAAAAGACTTTATGAAGTGATTGGATCCTGAATTTAGTAGAGACAAAAGTTTCCTATCCTGCCTCCCCCTCAAAAAAACTGAAGAATACCCTTTCTTTTGTTTGTTCTTCTACCCCTTTTCATTTGCATTTTTAGGTGTTCTTATTTTCGCTTTGCCATTTTACCTGCACCTTTTTTTCTAATGTTATGATTCATTCCATTTTTTAAAATTTTTTTCTCCTCTTTTCCCGCATTCCTTCTGTCACTGTGGTCATTCCTAGAAACACAGTGACAGCTCTGGGTACAGTCTGAATAAAAATGATATCTATATCGGTTCAGTCACCTGCTTTTTAAACTCCGGGTTCTCAACCCTAGTATCTCTTCGGTAAGAACTCACAATAGGGAGGAATCTCACCCTACCTTTTATTTATTTTTATTTTTTGGTTTGTTTTTTTGTTCTTTTGGTTTTTGGATTTTGTGTGTGTGTGTGTGTGTGTGTGTGTGTGTGTGTATGTTCTGTTTTTTATTTTGTTGTTGTTTTGTTTCTTTTTTCTTTCTAAAATTTGCATCATTGAAATCTCCTATATCAACCTCCCTCTTTTCTCTATATACGCTTATTATTACGCTTTGTATTTTCATAAGTTTTATCTAAGTTCATCTAAACATTCTACTCAAATATTCTACCTGTCTATCACCTTAGGTAAGTTACCCTTACATGATACCTTTTCTTCATTACTATAATAATCTTACACTCCTGGATTATTCTTTTCCCACCTCCCTTGTTGTCTTTCATATTATTTTTCTATCTCTGGTCCTCTGTTCATCCTTCAACTCTTATAATGCATGGATCTACATTTGATGGTTGTTGAGCAATGATGTGTATCTAGGTGTTCAACTAGAGTTTAGGTCCAGAGGGACTTAAATACAATAGAGATTGGATTGAGGGGCTTATTGTTTTGGTCATAAATCTGTAATCTGTGGTTATATTAGATTTGTATGTAAGTGCACAAAAAGAAAGAGAGAGTGATATTACCAATCTAAAAGTGTGAACATTTATTGTCAGCCAACTAAAAAGGTCTAGGCTGCTTATATCTGAAAAATTATAATCTTGTTTAGTATTAATGTTGCTCCCATTTTCAAATGGGCAGAACAAGAAACTCGAGAAAAATGTCAAATCAAGGAATAGCATCTCAATAGAAACCAAAGAAAGGACCCTAAAGGCACCCAGGGAAAAGAGATCAATAACCTATAAAGGCAAACCAATAAGAATAACCACAGATTTCTCAGCAGAGACCATGCAAGCAAGAAGAGATTAAAAGGATATATGTAATGTCGTGAAGTCAAATAACTACCAAGCAAGAATACTGTACCCAGCTAAGCTCTCATTCATAACTGAGGGAATAATAAAAACATTCCATTCCAGGGAAAAATTGCAACAATATGTAGCAACAAAACCAACACTACAGAGAATTCTAAAAGATGTTCTACACATTGAAAACCAAAATAAATGCAATATAGGGAAAGAAATGGCACCTAAACAGCATACCATCTAAGGACCACAAGAACTTTCAAGACACGGGCCCTAATAAAAGCTTTTAAAAATGGTAGGAACTAATAAATATCTCTCAGTCCTAACTCTCAATATCAGTGGACTTTACTCTCCAATTAAACGACATAGTCTGTCTACTTGGATCAAAAAGCAAGATCCAACGTTCTGCAGTCTTCAAGAGACACATCTTACCCAAAAAAACAACCATCTTTTGAAAGTGAGAGGTTGGAATAAACTCTATCAAGCTAACGGCCCCCATAAACAGGCTGAGTTGCCATCCTCATATCAGATAAAATAGATTTCAAACTAAAATTAATAAGAAAAGACAAAGAAGGTTACTACATATTACTAAAGGGATCTTTCCTCCAGGAAGACATAATGATCCTAAATATCTACACACTCAATCCCGAAGTTCTGAACTTCATCAAGCAAACTTTACTTTCACTGAAACCATACATAGATCGAAACACAGGAATTGTTGGTGACTTTAACACACCACTCTTACCTATGGACAGATCAACAAGGCAAAAACTCAATAGAGAAACCTTAGAACTGAACAACAATATAGACCAACTAGATCTAACAGACATCTGCAAAATATTCCACCCTGCAACAACACAATATATGTTTTTCTCAGAAGCACATGGAACATTTTCCAAAATAGACCAGATCTTAGGCCATAAAACAAACCTAGACAGATTCTGAAATGCTGAAATTATTCCCTGCACGCTCTCAGACCACAAAGGCATCAAATTGGAACTGAACACCCATCTCTATCAACGAAAACCCTGTAACTCATGGAGACTGAACAACACATTGTTGTATCACCAATGGGTCATTGAAGAGATCAGAACAGAAATCCAACAGTTTATAAAATTTAACAATAAGTAGCACACAAAATACCAACTCCTTTGGGACACGGCAAAGGCAGTACTCAGAGGAAAATTTATAGCGCTGAGTGCCTACAACAAGCTGGAAAAATTGCAAACCAACAACATAATGTGTCACGTTAAGCTGCTGGAAAAAGAGCAACAAACCAACCCTAATCCCAGCAGAAGGAAGCAAATTATTAAAATCAAAGCAGAATTAAATGATTTGGAATCCAAAAAAACTATAGAAAGAATCAACATAACAAGGAGTTGGTTCTTTGAAAAAATTAACAAAATTGACAAACCCTTAGCAAATCTTACCAAAAAAAGAAGGGAGCATACCGAAATAAAAATCACAGAGGACAATAGTAATATCATGACAGAAATTACCAAGATCCAGAATATCATGAGGGAATTCTTCTCAAACCTTTATGCCAACAAATTTGAGAATCTAGAAGAAATGGATGAATTCCTAGCAAATATTAACATACCCACACTGAACCAAGAAGAACTAACACAACCAAACAGGCCTATTTCAAGCACTGAAATAGAAATGGCAATTAGAGACCTTCCACCTAAGAAAAGCCCAGGGCCAGATGGACTCACAGCTGAATTCTATAAGGTCTTCAAAGCAGAGCTCAAACCAATACTCCTCAAGATCTTCAAGAAACTGAAAATGGAGGTTCTTTACCAAACTCATGCTATGAAGCCAGTATAACCCTCATCCCCAAACCAGACAGAGATTCATCAAAGAAAGAGAACTATAGACCCATTTCTTTGATGAACATCGATGCAAAACTTCTCAACAAAATACTGGCCAACCGTCTACAACAACTCATCAAAAAAATTATACACTATGATCAAACTGGATTCATCACAGAGAGACAAAGCTGATTCAACATTCGCAAATCAATTAATATAATTCAACACATCAACAGGAGCAAGGACAGAAATCATTGTCTCAACAGATGCGGAAAGGCATTTGACAAGATTCAACACCCCTTTGTGTTAAAATCTCTGGAGAAACTAGGAATCCATGGAACATTCCTCAATATAATAAAGGCTGTGTATGACAAATCCAGTGCTAGTATTACACTTGATGGTGAAAATCTAAAGCCATTCCCTCTAAAATCAGGAAAGAGACAAGGATGCCCACTCTCTCCACTCCTCTTTAACATAGTATTAAGAATTCCTAGCCAGTGCAATAAGGCAAGAAGCAAGCATAAAGGGGATCCAAGTAGGGAAAGAGGAAGTAAAACTATCCCTCTTTGCAGATGACATGATTCTGTATTTAAAGAATCCTACAGACTCTACTCCCAAGCTCCTTGATCTGATTCAAAACTTTGGAAGGGTAGCAGAGTATAAAATTAACCCTCAAAAATCAACAGCCTTCCTCTATGCCAACAGTGAGAGGAACAAGGCAATAATGAGGAAAGCAACTCCTTTCACAATAGCCTCAAAGAAAATAAAGTACCTAGTAATTAGCTTAACTAAGAATGTAAAGGACCTTTTTGATGAAAACTTTAAAACCCTAAAAAAGGAAATTAAAGCAGAACTGAGGAAATGGAAAAACTCCCATGCTCCTGGATTGGAGGAATCAACATCATGCAAATGGCAATCTTGCCAAGGGCTATCTACAAATTCAACGCAATATCTATCAATATCCCAATGTCATTCTTTAAAGAAATAGAAGAGGCAATCCAAAATTTCATATGGAATAATAAAAGACCCCGTACAGCAAAAACACTTCTTAGCAGAAAGAACAGCGCAGGAGGAATTTCAATTCCAAATTTTACACTCTATTACAGAGCTATAATTATCAAAACACAGCTTGATATTGGCACAATAACAGACCTGAAGACCAATGGAATAGAACTGAAGACCCAGATACTAAACCACAGACCTATGGCCACCTAATCTTTGACAAGGGAGCCAAAAAAATAGAATGGAAGAAAGACAACCTCTTCAACAAGTTGTGCTGGCAGAACTGGTGAAACACCTGCAGAAAACTAAAGTTGGATCCCTCTTTGTCACCTTGCACTAGAATTAACTCCAAATGGATCAAAGACGTGGAGGTAAAAGCTGACACACTGAAAACTTTACAAGAAGGAATAGGAGATACACTAGGCCTCCTTGGCACAGGTCGAAACTTTCTTAATAAGGACCAAGAATCACAACAAATCAGAGAAAGGCTGGATAAGTGAGACTGCATTAAACTGCAGAGATTTGGATGGCAAAGGACATAGCTAGTAAATTAATTAGGAAGCCTACAGAGTGGGAGAAGATCTTCACCAACCAAACAACGGACAAAGGCCTCATATCTAAAATACATCAAAAACTCAAAAAATTGAATCACTCCAAAACTAATCTCCAAGTAACAACCATAGCATTAAAAAATGGGCCAAAGACTTAAAGAGAGTCTTCTCTGAAGAAGAAACAAAAATGGCCTATAGACACATGAAGAAATACTCAACATCTCTGGTCATAAAAGAAATGCAAATCAAAACCACTCTAAGATTCCACCTCACTCCAGTTAGAATGGCCAGGATCAAGAAAACTAATAACAACAGATGCTGGAGGGGATGTAGCCAGGAGGGAACACTAGTACACTGTTGGTGGGAGTGCAAACTCGTTCAACCACTATGGAAAGCAGTGAGGCAGTGCCTCAAAAGACTAAACATAGAACTCCCCTATAACCCAGCAATTCTACTACTTGGCATTTACCCAACCATCCAGAAACAAGGGCATACTAAATCCAATAGCACAACAATGTTCTTTGCAGCACTATTCACCATAGCAAAGATATGGAACCAACCTAGATGTCCCTCAGTTGATGAGTGTATTTGTACACAGTGGAATTTGTACACTGTGTATTTGTACACAGTGGAATTCTATGCTGCTGTCAGAAAGAATGACATCGCCCCATTTGTTAGAAAATGGAAAGACTTAGAAAAAATCATATTAAGTGAAATAAGCCAGACTCAAAGGAACTTAGGCTCAATGGTTTCCTTCATTTGTCATAATCAGTAGAAACCTTGGGTTCTACTAGCAGAGATCTGCAATAGAGCAAAATCTTGATACATAAGGCCATATAGTATGAAGCTAATTGAAAGGACCTCCAGGATATTGAAACAAAAGCCAGATAACAAATGATTGTTGTCCTTAATGTACTATGTTGTCTCTCATCTCCTTTGCTGTCCCTTGGTTATCCCATATTGTTATATTATCTCACTTCGTTATCTGATATATTGAATTTATTTGTATTTGGTTATTTGAAATTTGATAGGGAAGGGGGGAAAACCAAGACGGGTGGGGAGTAGGGGGGGAGGGTAATGGGTACCAAGACATGTGAAAGGGTATCAATGTATGTGAATTAATGCACCTTCTATCTGGCAAATATCATGTAACCCTTTTACTAATTACAATAAAAAAATGTAAAAAAAAAAAAGAAAAAGAAAACCAACACAAATGTAATACAGAGAAAGAAATGGCACCTAAAACTCATACCATCTAAGTACCACAAGAACTTTCAAGACACAGGCCCTAAAGAAAACTATTAAAAAGGGCAGGAACTAGTAAATATTTCTGACTCTCAATATCAATGGACTTTACTCTCCAATTAAATGACATAGACTATCTAGTTGGATTAAAAAGCAAGATCGATCATTCTGATGCCTTCAAGAGACACATCTTACCCCCAAAAAAATCATCTTTTGAAAGTGAGAGGTTGGAATAAACTCTATCAAGCTAACGGCCCCCATAAACAGGCTGGAGTTGCCATCATCATATCAGATAAAATACACTTCAAACTAAAATTAATAAGAAAAGACAAAGAAGGTTACTACATATTACTAAAGGGATCTTTCCTCCAGGAAGACATAATGATCCTAAATATCTACACACTCAATCCCGAGGTCTGAACTTCATCAAGCAAACTTTACTTTCACTGAAACCATACCTAGATCAAAACACAGGGATTGTCGGTGACTTTAACACACCACTCTCACCTATGGACAGATCAACAAGGCAAAAACTCAATAGAGAAACCTTAGAACAACAGTACAGACCAACTAGATCTAACAGACATCTGCAAAATATTCCACCCTGCAACAACACAATATACGTTTTTCTCAGAAGCACATGGAACATTTTCCAAAATAGACCATATTTTAGGGTATAAAACAAACCTGGGCAGATTCAGAAACAATGAATTATTCCCTGCACTCTCTCAGACCACAAGGGCATCAAATTAGCACTGAACACCCATCTCTACCAACAAAAACCCTGTAACTCAGGGAGACTGAAAACCAATGGGTCATCGAAGAGATCAGAACAGAAATCCAACACTTTATGAAATTTAACAAAAAGGAGCACACAAAATACCAGCTCCTTTGGGACATGGCAAAGGCAGTACTCAGAGGAAAATTTATAGTGCTGAGTGCCTACAATAACAAATTGGAAAAGTTGCAAAACAACAATTTAATGTGTCACGTTAAGCTGCTGGAAAAACAGCAACAAACCAACCCTAATCCCAGTAGAAGGAAGCAAATTATTAAAAATCAAAGCAGAATTAAATGAACTGGAGTCCAAAAAAACTATAGAAAGAATCAGCATAACAAGGAGTTGGTTCTTTGAAAAAATTAACAAAATTGACAAACCCTTAGCAAATCTTACCAAAAAAAGAAGGGAGCATACCTAAATAAACAAAGTCACAGACGACAATGGTAATATCACGACAGAAATTGCCAAGATCCAGAGTATCATAAGGGAATGCTTCTCCAACCTTTATGCCAACAAATTTGAGAATCTAGAAGAAATGGATGAATTCCCAGCTAATATTATCATACCCACACTGAACCAAGAAGAACTAACCCAAATAAACAGGCCTATTTCAAGCACTGAAATAGAAATGGCAATAAGAGACCTTCCACCTAAGAAAAGCCCAGGGCCAGATAGATTCACAGCTGAATTCTATAAGGCCTTCAAAGCAGAGCTCACACCAATACTCCTCAAGCTCTTCAACAAAACTAAAAATGAAGGCTCTTTACCAAACTCACTCTGTGAAGCCAGTATAGCCCTCATCCCCAAACCAGACAGAGATTCATCAAAGAAAGAGAACTATAGACCCATTTGTTTGATAAACATCGATGCAAAACTTCTCAACAAAATACTGGCCAACCGTCTACAACAACTCATCAAAAAAATTATATACTATGATCAAACAGGATTCATCCCAAGGAGACAAAGCTGGTTCAACATACGCAAATCAATTAATATAATTCAACACACAAGAGCAAGGAGAAAAATCACATGATTGTCTCAACAGATGCAGAAAAGGCATTTGACAAGATTCAACACCACTTTATGTTAAAATCTCTGGAGAAACTAGGAATCCATGGAACATTCCTCAATATAATAAGGCTGTGTATGACAAATCCACAGCTAGTATTATACTTAACGGTGAAAATCTAAAGCCATTCCCTCTAAAATCAGGAAAGAGACAAGGATGCCCACTCTCTCCACTCCTCTTTAACATAGTATTAGAATTCCTAGCCAGTGCAATAAGGCAAGAAGCAAACATAAAGTGGATCCAAACAGGGAATGAAGAATTAAAACTTTCCCTCTTTGCAGATGACATGATTCTGTATTTAAAGAATCCTATAGACTCTACTCCCAAGCTCCTTGATCTGATTCAAAACTTTGGAAGAATAGCAGGGTATAAAATTAACCCTCCAAAATCAGCTGCCTCCTCTATATCCAACAGTGAGAGGAATGAGGCAGCAATCAGGAAAGCAACTCCTTTTGCAATAGCCTCAAAGAAAATAAAGTAGCTAGGAATTAGCTTAACTAAGAATGTAAAGGACCTTCTTGATGAAAACGTTAAAACCCTGAAATGGAAATTAAAGCAGAACTGAGGAAATGGAAAAACCTCCCATGCTCCTGGATTGGAAGAATCAGCATCGTGCAAATGGCAATCTTGACAAGGGCTATCTACAAATTCAGCGCAATACCCATCAATATCCCAATGTCATTCTTTAAAGAAATAGAAGAGGCAATCCAAAATTTCATATGGAATAATAAAAGACCCCGTACAGCAAAAACACTTCTTAGCAGAAAGAACAGCGCAGGAGGAATTTCAATTCCAAATTTTACACTCTATTACAGAGCTATAATTATCAAAACACAGCTTGATATTGGCACAAAAACAGGCCTGAAGACTAATGGAATAGAACTGAAGACCCAGACATTAAACCACAGACCTATGGCCACCTAATCTTTGACAAGGGAGCCAAAAAAATAGAATGGAAGAAAGACAACCTCTTCAACAAGTGGTGCTGGAAGAACTGGTTAAGCACCTGCAGAAAACTAAAGTTGGATCCTTCTTTGTCACCCTGCACTAGAATTAACTCCAAATGGATCAAAGACGTGGAGGTAAAAGCTGACACACTGAAAACTTTACAAGAAGGAATAGGAGATACACTAGGCCTCCTTGGCACAGGTCGAAACTTTCTTAATAAGGACCAAGAATGACAACAAATCAGAGAAAGGCTGGATAAGTGGGACTGCATTAAACTGCAGAGCTTTTGTATGGCAAAAGACATAGCTAGTAACTTAATTAGGAAGCCTACAGAATGGGAGATCTTCACCAACCAAACAACGGATAAAGGCCTCATATCTAAAATATATCAACAACTCAAAAAATTGAATCACTCCAAAACTAATCTCCAAAGTAACAATCATTCCATTAAAAGATGGGCCAAGACTTAAAGAGAGTCTTCTCTGAAGAAGAAATAAAAATGGCCTATAGACACATGAAGAAATGCTCAACATAAAAGAAATGCAAATCAAAACCACTCTAAGATTCCACCTCACTCCAGTTAGAATGGCCAGGATCAAGAAAACTAATAACAGCAGATGCTGAAGCGAATGTGTCCAGGAGAGATCACTACTACACTGTTGGTGGGAGTGCAAACTCATTCAACCACTGTGGAAAACAGTATGGCAGTTCCTCAAAAGACTAAACATAGAGCTCCCCTATGACCCAGCAATTCCACTACTTGGCATTTACCCAATTGTCCAGAAACCAGGACATACTAAATCCACTAGCACAACGATGTTCATTGCAGCACTATTTACCATAGCAAAGATATGGAACTAACCCAGATGCCCCTCAGTTGATGAGTGGATCAACAAGATGTGGTATTTGTACACAATGGAATTCTATGAGGCTGTCAGAAAGAATGATATTGTCCCATTGTTAGGAAATGGAAAGACTTAGAAAAAATCATATTAAGTAAAGTAAACCAGACTCAAAGGAACTTAGGCTCAATGGTTTCACTTATTTGTCATAATCAGTAGGAACCTTGTGCTGTCCTAGCAGAGACTTGCAACAGAGGAAAACCTAGATACATAAGGCCATATAGTATGACGCTAATTGAAAGGACCTCCAGGATATAGATACAAAAGCCATATAATGAGTGATTTTTGTCCTTAATGTACTATGTTATCTCTCATCTCTTTTGCTGTCCCTTGGTTATCTCATATTGTTACCGTATCTCAAGATGAAGGGTGGGGGTCAGAGGGAGGGAAATGGACACCAAGACATGAGAAAGGGTATCAATGTATGTGGATTAATGCACCTTCTATCTGGCAAATATAATGTAACCCTTCTATTAATTACACTAAAATATATGAAAAAAAGGAGTTCAATTGAGTAGAAATTTCTTTTTGGTTAAAAAAATAATGTCATTAAATTTATCAGAACACTATGAAATGAAGATGTTCTTGTTGGGTCCTCTATAATGATGAAAATCTAGTAGGCTAGCTGGATTAGTTAAATCCATAAAGCCTCCAACAACTAACCTTTCCACAATAATTTCCAAACATTTAGTTTTAAGAAAAAATTATCTATGATAATTTAACTAAACAATTATACAGCATTTTGTATGTGATTTACATGCACATATTTCAAAGAAAGCTACATAATGTCATATGTTAACATTTTTTCTTTTAGGGGTTGGGGATTTAGCTCAGTGGTAGAGCACTTGCCTGACAAGTGCAAAACCTAAGTTCAGTTCTCAGCTCTGGAAAAATATTTCTCTTTCTTTTGCATATTTCAAGCATGGCAAGACAGCTTTTCAAAACATAACTTGCAAAACTGGGTACTATTCCAACTGCAGATTCAGATCCTTTGAGATGGTAGCTTAGTTTTCTAATCTTGGTTTATAATTTTAAAAACAGCTTACGATAAATTTACATGGTAGCATTCTATTTGCTTCCTAGTGTATAGTCTAAAAATTGCACTGCTTAATTACTTCTCATATTGACAACAATAACTCATTTCATTTTCCAACATAGAGATGAAAGATACATGAATCATCCTTTAGAAATCTGGAATGCAGGGGGGAAAGCGGATGTGTCTAGAAACTCAGTAAAAAAAAACTTATCATCTAAACATTTTTTTCACAGTTAACTCTTTGAAAAAAATTATTTTCTTAGCAGTATCCTGTTGCACTTAAAATGAAAAAAGATGAAAATTTTATTCCCATAGAACACTTTATTTACCATTAGATGTGGCTCCATTAATACGTTTTGTGTGCTAGAAATGTAGTTATTTCTTCCTGTCAAAGTCTTAGGAAAATAAGCACATTGTAAACATTTTAAACCTGGCCTACATTTTTCTTTAGAAAAACATTTTTTTCAAAATGTGCCTTAAGTAAGCATTTGATGTGTAAAAATGAGATTCAGTAGTTTAATAATATCCTTATTGTAAGGATATTGTTATAGACTTATAACATCCAATAGAGTATCTTTTATTCTTCTGCATGAGGATATAAGGGGAAGAGGAAGGTTAGAAAATGAAATCCCAGGATATGAACTGAGCTTAGTTCCAATCATACTTCTCTAGGAAGGATTTTAAGCTCCTTCAAATAGTGGTATCTAGTCAGAGCCAAGGCTCAATACTGCCATCTCCATCTAAAATGGAGAAATACAAGAAGTAGTCTCAACCTAAAAATGAAGGATCATAAAACAAAAAGAAGTGGTTACTGGATACATAAAATATATCATCTGTTTGTCATTTCAGAACAAAGGCCCCATTGCTAAATATGATATATAAAAGCTTCATTAGGTTAAAAAATTTAAATTATAACATTTTAAACTAATTTTCTCCTTTCAACACAAAATATAAAGCTCATTTAATAATTCTACTATATTATTTTTTTTTACTTGGAAGCTATCTAGGAAGTACACAAACAGCATTAAACATAGGCCAAATAAGTCATAATATTATCATTATTTTAAAGCTTTTTTTATTCATTACTTGCTAACTCATTGGTTTCCTTTATAATTTTTTTTTAAATCCACCATGAGAACATGTTTTTTTTTTTAACTTTCTGGCTTCACTAACATATACATTATTCACAGAAAAGTAAATTTATAACATATTAACTATCAACTACTTAGATACTATTGTACATTGTTCTTTTTTTTTTTTTTTGCCAGTCCTGGGCTTGGACTTAGGGCCTGAGCATTGTCCTTGGACTTTCTCAAGGCTAGAGCTCTTCCACTTGAGCCTTAGCACCACTTCTGACTTTTTTTTTCTATGTATGTGGTACCGAGGAATCGAACCCGGGTCCTCGTGCATGCTAGGCAAGCACTTTAACCACTAGGCCAAACTCACGGCCCTGTACATTGTTCTTGAGTAAATTTCTCAACAGTGCCAGTTTATGCCCGATGTTCCAGAGCAAAATTCCACCTTCAATCTTGATGTATTATATGATGACTCTACTCTTTGTTCATCTCTTGAGGATAGGGTTTAGCAGGAGAGAAAAGACCATTGTGACAAACAGGGTCCACTACCAAAGAAAGGGGCTAGAGAGTAAGAATAAGTAGGGAGAAAGTGCTTCTTGGGGAATAATTGTCCTGGTTTACCTAATGACTGGGTTAAGTACTAAGAATGGTGCTGTTAGACAATTCTATTATATCAACATCATATTGTGTATTTACATAATCCTAAACAGTATAGGCCAAACTCTGCAAGTGATAATGCTATCAAGTGATGCAATAAATATGAAAGGACTGAAATAGCAGTTGGCACAACATTGCATACTGTCTTACAGTAAAGTCTATTTGTAGGGGAGATGTTTTATAAAACAACAATAAAAAGAATAGCATAGTATTATATATAAATCGATATAGTGGTTAATTACTAAGCATTATGTGCTGTATGTATTGTGTGTGTTGTATGTTTATATGACTAACATAGCACTAGGTTTATCTATGACAGCATTATCACAAACTGTACTGCACTTCAATATTTGGCAGGACACAAGATGACAGGACCTTTTCAGTCCCAGAATGGTTGCTCTCCTAGACCTGTTTCTTTGTTAAATGAAATATCATATAGTGTATAACTCTAATTAGGTGTAACCTGGGACTTGAAAAAAAAAGTAACCATCTATTACTACATTGTAAAATACAGTGGTTCATGCCTTAATCCTAGCTACTCAGGATGCTGAGATCTGAGGATCACAGCTCAAAGCCAGGGAAAGCACAAAAATCCCTGAGACTTTCCAATTAACCACCAAAAAACCCAGAACTGACACTTTGGCTCAAAGTGGTAGAGCACTACCCTTGAGCTGAAGAGAAATAGCTTAATTTCATCACTATATTTTTGACAATTAATACTTTTGCTAAAGAATAAAGATCCTAATTTGCAATCTTTCTTGCCAAATGGAACATATCACTACTGTAGCCATTTCTCAGATCCAAAGCAAGGAGGAGGATGAGAATGAGGCCTAGTGGTAGACCGCTTGCCTACCACTTGGTCAAGCAGGCATGAAGCCCTAGGTTTGATTTCTCTATACCACATAAACAGAAAAGGCCAGAAGTGGCACTGTGGCTGTGACAGAGGACTAGCCTTGAGTGTAGAGAGGCTCAGAGACAGAGCCTAGGCCCTGAGTTCAAGCGCTAGGACTGAAAAATAATAAAATGAAATAAAGGAGAGCTATGTATGGAATCAGTCTGAAGGAATCATAGGGCAGCCAGGGGAAATCTTATCTACTACCCATACTCTTGCCTCCTTGAGGAATTATCTTTTCTCACTCTAATGTAATGAATAACAAAACTTTAAAATAAAGATACTATTTGACTTTATTGTTGTGCAATTTGAGAAATTGACAAAATAGCTTTTTGCCCTGGTAATATGCAAGAACGATGTCCACATCTTTAAATGTGGGGTTCAAGGCTGGTAACATGGCCTATTGGTACAGTGCTTGTCTAGCATGCACAAAGCCCTGGGTTTGATTCCCTGGTACCACATACACAAAGAAAGCTGTAAAGGGGTGTTGTGACTCAAGTGATAGAGTGCTAGTCTTGAGAAAAGCCCAAAGACAGTGCCCAGGCCCTGAGTTCAAGAACAAGGACTGGCGAAATAAATAAATAAATAAATAAATAAATAATAAATGTGGGCTTCAAACTGGAGAAAGAGTTTTGAGTCAAGATAAAAAGGTGGGGTGAACTACTGTTACCAAAGACATAATCATAAAGAAGCCAATGCTCTAAGACCATAATTATTATAAAGAGCTTAACATTAAGACTTCAAAAACAGAAAACAAGAAAGAAACATTCCTGTGAATCTATCAAGAACACATTTCATGTAAATTCTGAGAATTATATTAAAATCTAACGATAAAACATAATATAGAACTATCCAATGTTTTCTAAATTTAACAATTCAAGACTTCAAGATAGTTTTTCTTTAAGTAAACTATGAAGTGAAATAAAGCTTAAGAAAAGCTTTCTCCTTCCTCTATTAACTATTTCCCTATCTACCACCTCCAAGTTTAATTAGACTGTTGGAAACATTTTGGCTTTAGTCCTTTTAATAATCATATATTTTACATGTTTTTGTCATTCAAAAGAATGTGTCTTGAAAAATTATTATAAATTATGTTCTGAAAGGCAAAGTGACCTATTTTTAGGGGCCAAAGAAAGCTTACTTTATGTTCATCAATATAGACTACAGTTATTTTAGAAAGCAGTGTCAAAAGTTCTTTCTGATTTAGAAAGAAAAGAAAATGAATACTGTTACCAAACTCTTTTTTTCATATGTTTTTATTGTAATTAATAGAAGGGTTTCATGATATTTGCCAGATAGATGGTGCATTAATTCCCATACATTGATACCCTTTCACATGTCTTGGTCCCCATTTCCCTCCCCCTCACTCCCACCCGTCATCTTGTTTTCCCCTGTTCCCTATTCAATTTCAAATAACCCAATACATATATATCCGATATATCAGGTAACAAAGTGAGATACTGTAACAATATGAGATAACCAAGGGACAGCAAAAGAGATGAGAGATAACATAGTACCTTAAGAACCAAACTCTTTAGAGCAGAGAATGGATAAAGAACACAGGAAACACAGATCTGACTGCTTTACTGGGTTCTTCAATAAAAGGACACTGTATGCTCCATTGTCTGCCATTTCTAAGGCTGCCTTAACAGACATGCTACTCGATAATGGATGGGAAATTGCTCAAAGAAAAACAGTTTTATCTGTGCTTTTTCTTGGCATTAATAACATTCCCATCTCATCCGTAGCAATGAGAACATTGCTTGGAAATTTTTCCATATATAAAAACACTGTGTGTGTGTGTGTGTGTGTGTGTGTGTGTGTGTGTGTGTGTCTGAACCTTGAAGAATTGCAATATTTTAACCAGTATGAAAACATTGAACCACATCCTTCTATTATTTTTTATTGCAAGGGAGAAACTGAAAGAACCTGTGTGGGTGCTACAGGATTAAAGTCACTCACAAAATGATGTCATTTAGAAGTTAATATGTCTTTGAAAATAATGTACTAGGGACAAGGGTTGTTAACCTTGAGTGACCTAAGAAAATGTTTAAAGGACACCAAGAGTGACTACGCACCATTTCAAAGTAATTTTAAACCATCTTCAGAATTCCACACTACTTGAGCACTTTAGCTGGGCACTGGTGGCTCATGCCTATAATCCTAGTTATTCAGGAAGCTGAATCTGAGGATCGTTGTTCAAAGCCAGCCCAGGAAGAAAAGTCCATGCAAGATTCTTATTTTCAGTAAACCATTCAAAAGCCAGAAGTGGTACTATGGCTCAAGTGGTAGAGCGCTAGGAAGCTCAGGAATAGCACCCAGGCCCTGAGTTCAAGCCCCATAAACACAACCAACAACAACAAAACAAATCCTTAATCCTAGATATAACTAATAAAAATTACAAGGAAGGAAGGAAGGAAGGAGAGAAGGAAGGAGGGAAGGAAGGAAGGAAGGAAGGAGGGAGGGAGGGAATGAAGGAAGGAAGGAAGGAAGGAAGGAAGGAAGGAAGGAAGGAAGGAAGGAAGGGAGGGAGGGAGGGAGGGAGGGAGGGAGGGAGGGAGGAAAGGAAGGAAAGGAAGGAAGGAAGCGAAGGAGGAAGGGACGGAGGGAGGGAGGGAGGGAGGGAGGGAAAGAGGGAGGAAGGAAGGTAAAAACAAAGAAGGAAGGTAAAAACAGCCATGCTATTTAATGATTACATGATGGGGTGTGAATTTTTGGTCCTGTAATAGTTTGAACATAGTGTTCCTAATTCATAGACTTACTGGGTAGGAATAAGATAGTATGCTAATCCAAATGAGGGCAATGCAAAGAATGAGAAAGTTATCAATATATGAATTTTAATAATTTGTTTTAACCAAAAGGTGACTTCATTAAATACCACAAATGGGAGATTAATGATGGTCAAACTGACTCCTTTCCTCAGAACCCACCTCACCTCATGCTCCAGTCTTTTCATGTGAAAAGCCCTTAGATTTACAGGAATGTTTCTTTCTTGTTTTCTATTTTTGGAGTCTTAATGTTAATGTCTTTGTATTAATTATGGTCTTAGAGCACTTGCTTCTTTATGATTATGTTTTTGGTAACAGTAGTTCACCCCACCTTTCTATCTTGACTCAAAATTCTTTCTCTTAGCATGTGAAAAGCTCTAGTTCAAACCCTAGAACCACACAAAAAAAAGACATAGTTTATCCCTTTGGCTGAATGTGTGGCTCATGTGGTAGAGCACCTGCTAGGAAGCATCAGGCCCTGCAAAACACCAGAACTGAAAAAAAAACCACAAGCTAAGCCCTCACTAATATTTACCAGTGCTCAGAGATCGGAGTAAAGTTTTCTGATCTCCACTAACAATAGTCTTTCTCTGTACTCCTTCCAATTTCTATAATGAGCCTTTATTTTATAAGGAACTTAGCCATAGTGATTATCTCCAGAACAATTATGATGATGTCTTATTCTCTTACATATTCAAACCTTAACATCTCAGAGAGGTTCTTATTTGATCAGAAAACATTCTTCTTTATAATAAGCCCTTCCTTATGTTGGAACACTTTGTAACTTGTACATATAGGATTCTGACTATGAATTCTAGACTTATGCCAAAGTCCAATCAGTTTTTCATGTTATAATCCTTTAATATGTTTTATTTTCCAAACTAAACATGAGAATACATTTAGACACTCTGACATCAATTCCATCATTTTAAATTATACACACACACACACACACACACACACACACACACCAGACTATCTATATCCTTCTTAAAGTCCTCCCATCACAAACGGAGAATAATATAAGTGAAGGAAACAATGTGAAGACAATACAAATATAAAAAAATAACTGTGGGCTGGGAGTTTGGCCTAGTGGTTAAAGTGCTTGCCTAGCAAGCACAAAGACCCAGGTTCGATTCCTTGGTACCACATACATACAAAAATGCCGGGAGAGGTGCTGAGGCTCAAGTGGTAGAGCTCTAGCCTTGAGAAAGTCCAAGGACAGTGCTCAGGCCCTGAGCTCAAGCCCAGGACTGGCAAAAAAAAATAATAACTGTGGGGTACCAGTGGCTCTTGCCTGTAATGCTAGATACTCAGGAGAATGAGATCTGAGGATCATGGTTCAAAGCCAGCCCAGGCAGGAAAGTCTATGAGACTCATCTCTAAATAGATTTCAGAAAAAGCCAGAAATGGAACTGTAACTCAAGTACAAGAACTTGATAGTGCCCAAGGATAGTGCCCAGGCTTTGAGTTCAAACCCCAGGACCAGCAAAAAAAAATAGAAAAATAAGTATAAAAGACATGTGATTTGTGAAGACATCATTTAATTACTGATTATATCACTGAATAAACCTAGACCAAGATCTACAATACCCTCTCATAAACCTGTCTGGTTCATTTGGTTTATATTCAAGTGTTAAAAAGTAATGTTGTACATACAGCATGTTCCATGTACTCTGACTGCAATTTTCATGTAGTAGCTCATCCAACGTGCAAAATACTCCTTTCAGGTAGTTGTTATAAGTACACTGTTTTATAGTAAGAAAATTAAAGCTTAAATTATCTGCTGAAGGATATACAAATGTATTTCTGCTTGCAAAATGATAGCTTCAAATCACATACTATCTTGATCACTTTTAAAAGTAAGTGACACAGAAATAAGAAGATAGATAGATAGATAGATAGACCGATATTTAGTCAAAAAGTAGATGTAATCCCAAGTTTCAGAAACAAGTTAAATAGAGAAATAGGTAACTGCTTCATTTTCAGACCTTTAATACACTTACGTATGTTGTTCATCTCCAACAAAGGGGTATAATGTGCCCTGTTTCTCAAACTTATTTAACTTAAAAAAATAACACTTCCATATATCTTGCAGTAGAAGTAATCCACAAAATCCACTTTTAAAAACTATTCTTCTAGGTTAAAACCAACCCAAATTTATTTCAGTTTAACTGTTTAACCAGATATACATGTATACAACAGTGAACAAGAAGTGGATTTTCATATCTAAATTCTTTATTTGGGAAAACCAACTCCTAAATATAGTGTGGAAAGCAGAGGGGAATGTAGCTCAACTATAGCATATTCTTTTATTTATTGAAAAGAAAACAAGGAACAGCTGTCATAGCCAGGCTCTGTGCTAGATGTTAGCCTTACAAACATGGCCATAATCTAATTAATTACTTCCATCAAGGTTCTGATTATTATGGAAGGGATGTAGACAGAGTCCCATGTACACAGAGTATGGGACTCTGGACCTGACTGCACTGCCCTAATGTACACAGTTGAAGTAACTTTATGTGGAAGTTTTGAATATGAAAGGAAAAGAAATGACATGAGCTGGGTTATAATCCTAGCTATTCATGAAGCTGAAATCTGAGGATTGTGGTTCAAGATTTATCTCCAACTAACCAGAAAAAATCTAGAATTGAAGGCATGGTTTAACTGGTAGAGAAACATCCTCCCTTCTGATAAAAAAAAGGCTAGTGGGAGTATGAGGCCCTGAATTCAAGTCCTGGTATGAGCACACACACAAATACTCAGTGTATTTTGATGGCTACAATATCTGAATCCCACACAAAGTTTGTTTCCACATAAAAGGAAATGTAATTCCTCTGGCCATATCAGGGAAGATGTCACTAAAGCAGGGCTAAATCCACCATCTCTTGTCCTGACCAGAGCCTATTTTACTGACTTTCTTGTCTTTTTTTTTTTTTTTGCCAGTCCTGGGCTTGAGCTCAGGGCCTGAGCACTGTCCTTGGACGTTTTCAAGGCTAGAGCTCTACCACTTGAGCCTCAGCACCACTTCCGGCTTTTTTCTATATGTGGTACCGTGGAATCGAACCCGGGTCTTCATGCATGCTGGGCAAGCACTTTAACCACTAGGCCAAACTCCCGGCCCCTGACTTTCTTGTTTTTCTGTACCTAAGAATGGGTGTACCCAAAGTAACAAGGATTAAAGTATGACTAATTTCAAAAATGAATAAAAATTCCTTCTTCACAAAATCATTTGTGTGAAGGAATGTGTGCCCAATTAAAAATTTGCTACTCTGTCCTTGTGTTTTAAAATTCAATATCAAATAAATACTTTTTTCTCTAGAGAATAATTTTGGGATGAAGTATGTGCTCTATGAATCTTTAGGTAATGTTTTATTATATAGATTAATATGTATCTATGACATACAATCCCTCTGCCTAATTTTACTTATGTTCTAAAATCTAAGTGCCAATGATTGTATATAGAGATTCCCTCCTCGAATACTTGTTTGCTAAATGCATCATTTGAAATGATGTATGAATGTTAATAAATTCTTTAAATAAAAAACATGAAATTTTATGAAATGTTCTATGACAGTCTGTGAATAAAAATTAAAAATAATAATGATAATGACTAGATAATAGAACTGTTAGTGATTTTATTTTTTATTGTGGTTTTCTATATTTTCAAATTAAATTAGAATGTTGTAAAATAATAACATCTAATCACTTACTTTTATCTTATTTTTCCATCACAGACATTGATCTAGGAACTTGAACAGTAAATAGAATATTATATTTTCTCACCTCTTTAACCAAGTACATCTGTTAAGGGTCCTGTAAAAAAAAGATCCAGTTTAAAGATTGCAGGCTTAGGTCCAGGAGTGTAGCTTAGAGATAGAGTGTTTGCTTGGCATGCACAAATCCCTGAATTCTATTCCTTGTTATCAAGGAATAGAAAAAACTTGAAGTGGTGCTGTGGCTCAAGTGGTAGACCACTAGCCTTGAGAAAGCTCAAAGATAGTGTCCAAATCCTGAGTTCAAGCACCAGGACTTGCAAGAAAAAAACTGCAGACTTGAGATCATACCTAAAACTTGCAAAGCATATATATCTTCAAGCAGATTTCCCCAATATATTATAATTTCCCCTAACTAAAAACCAAATTTAAAAAATTGAAATAAAACACTATGCCTGAAAATGTGGCGCTATAAATGATTCCCTTCTTAGTACTGAGGTTATGCTTTTCAATGCTGAAAATAATCATGCAAGATATTCTTTGGTTAGAAGTATTACACATTTAAAATGCAAGGTAATTATGACATAGATCCAAATGGTTGGTCAGTCAATAGAAAATTTAAGCCTAATAGAAATCAAGCACAAAATGTGTAGTTGTGTGACTTGGGCACATTAATACTAAGGGTTACTTTCCATGTATGTGAAAGTGGAAAAAAAGACAATTCACATACCTAAACACTCATCTAATAAGGAAACAACATCTAGAAATGTATAAAATTTTGAAAAAGCCACATATTGATTTTTAAAAATGATACTTAAGGGGCCAGGAGTGTGCTCAAGTGGTAGAGCACTAGCCTTAAGCAAAGAGAGGCTGAAGGACAGAGAGAGAACCCTGAGTTCAAGCTCCAGAATTGGCAAAAAAGAAAAAAGCCAATATGAAGAAGCTATTAAAATATTCTTCAAGGGGACCAAGAATGTGGTCCTAATGCTAGAGTGTTTGCCTAACATGCATGAAGTCCTGAATTCTAGTTCTTAGTTTCACATACATAGAAAAAGCCATAAGTGGTGCCGTGGCTCAATTGGTAGAGCACTATCCTTGAGAAAGCTCAAGAACAGTGCCTAGGCCTGAGTTCAAGCCCCAAGACTGGAAAAAAAATATATAATCATATATATACATTTATAAAATTTTCAGAGGCCTGAATGGATAATCTGTTAGTCTCCAGTCTGCTACTAGCTAAGTATGATTTTCTGAAAACCATTTAATTTCTTTGCACCACATTAAAACAAGTTAGGCAGACTCAGTGATTGCTAAGCCCCTCATAAGTTGTGTGATCTGAAATTTATCTAGGTAAAAAAAATAGAATAAGCTGGGCATCAGTGGTTCACTCCTGTAACTTTAGCAACTCAGGAGATGGGAAATTGTCATACAAAGCCTGACTGGCAGGAAAGTCCATAGACTAACCACAAAAATCAGAAGTGCTACTGTGGTTCAAGTGGTAAAGCACTACCTTGAGCATTAAAGTTTAGTGACATCACTAAAGCCCAAAGTTCAAGCTCTGGGATTGGAGAAATAATAAACATGAAATTCTTCAATTTAATTTCCTTGTTTTTACACTGTTTGATTTTATTCATCTGTGTTTTTTTTCTAGAGATAAGTGTGGGTAACACTTTATTTCAACTAACAGTAGGATAATTTTTTAAAGCAATACAAGTGAAGAAGTAAGAAAAAGTGTTAACTATTAATTTACAGATTATAAATGGTGCCTGAAGGCAGAAAACTATATAGCATATTCTGGCACCCTAAAAGCACTAAAATGGTTATTTTATGAGTTATGATTATGATGATTCTATTTGAATGATGATAGACTATGAATAGGCAGCTTTCAATGAATGATTCTCATGGTTAGAAATCCCTTCCCTTTCTGTTTCAAGACTTCAAGTCCATGAGCCCATTAAACTCGCATTATGTTTTTATGGTCTAGCACAGTGAGAAAGAGGCAACTGGGATACATAGTATTTTAGTTACTTTTAATGCTTTCCAAATTCTGCAACAAAATTCCATTGTACTGAGTTAAGTGCCAAAGGAAACTCAAGATATCTAACAATTCAAAATAAATGTTCATTTTCTCGATCCCAGATTCTCAGGAGACAAAGAAAGTGGCATCATTGGTTCTGGACCATCATGGGCACAGCTAATGTAAGATCCATCGCCAAAACAAACAAAAAAATGTCTGGGAATATGGCTTATTGGTAGCATGCTTTTCTAGCATGCTTGAAACCCTGGGTTTGATTCCTTAGTACTATATAATCAGAAAAAAATAGAAGTGGTACTGTGGCTCAAGTTGTAGCACACTAACTTTGAACAAAAGAAGCTTAAGGAGAATGCCCAGGCCCTGTGTTCAAGTCCAAACTGGCAAATAAATAAATACATAAGTACTTAAAAAGGTAAACAAACAAATCCAAAGAGCTGGGTGTATAGCTCAAGTAAGAGACAGAATGTATAAATCCCTAGGTTCAATACCTAGTAAAACAATAAAAAGAATTGTTTTTCTCACATAATTAGGAGCAATTACGTTTTCCATATATAACATTGAACACTGATGTAATAATTTTCATAGATATGTATGATACATCAAGAAGTAGTCCCCAAATCTTTTATTACATTTATTTATTTTTTTTCCAGTCCTGGGCTTGAGCTCAGAGCCTGAGCACTGTCCTTGGACTTTCTCAAAGCTAGAGCCTACAACTTGAGTCTCGGCACCATTTCTGGCTTTTCTTTCTATGTATGTGGTACCAAGGACTCGAACCTGGGTCTTCATGCATGCTAGGCAGGCACTCTACCGCTAGGCCAAACTCCTGGCCCCATTATTACATTTATTTTTATCATGCAGAACTTAGGTCTAAAAGTACAGTGCTCTTTTTATTTTAATCCTTATTCAGGATGCTGTCAATTGTGGTCTAGCTGGTGGTTTGACTCTTTAACACATTTGCAAGATGTATACCACAACTAGGAATTAAACAGCATTGTCATTATCAAGGATTGGAATAAATGTTGGTTATGCTGTCACAGAACTGGCAGTTCACTGACATTGGATCAGCAACAAACCACAAAACCATTACTCAGAGCATGACAACACTGGTGCTTTACCAGTCACTGAAATGTAATTTAATCAATTTTAATGCCCCTAACATCATATATCTAAATTAATGAAGCAAATTCTTTTCTATAATTTATTTAATTACACATATATTATTTATAATTTCCTTCCCTATGATACCAGATTACCAATGCAACTATCTCTTTCACATAATAGTTTTTTGAAGTTTTTTTTTTTTTTCTGCTACTAGGGTTGAACTCAGGGTCTGAGTTTGCTAGCCAGGTACTCTACCATTTGAAAGTTATCAGCAATTTTGTTTCATTTCTGTTTTCATTAAATAGTGTCTCACACTTATTTCTGCCCCCATCTGGACTGCTGTTATGATATTTATGCTGTCTAAGTTGCTGTGATAAGAAGTGTACACTACCAAATACAGCTTTAATAGGTTGAGGTAAGGGTCTTTCAACCATTTGTCTCAGGTGGACCTTAAGCTACCATCCTCTCAATATTGCCTTTCAAGTAGGTAGGAGTTTAAGTGCAAGCCAGCCACAGTGTCAAGCCTACATCATAGGTTGCAAATGTGCATGCATGTGCCAGTCCTGGGACTTGAATTTAGGTTTGGGTGCTGTCCTTGTGATTTTTTAAAGCTAGCACTCTACCACTAGAGCTACAGATCCATTTGGCATTTTTGCAGTTAATTGGAAATAAGAGCCTCACAGATTTTCCTACCCAGGCTGACTTCAAACAACAAACTTCATATCTCAGCCTCCTGAGTATCTAGGATTACAGGTCTGAGCCACCAGCACCCAGCACATATTACAAATTTTGATATATGGAAAACAATGCATAATGAGGAAAATGTGTAGTTATATAATTTTATACTTTTGGCAAAAATGCCCAATGAATGCAAGCAACCATGAACAAAACAAATTATGTTCAAGTAAGTACAAAACTTACATGAATAATGTCACTCTAATTCAATTTAACATTTACAGAGTCTGCTAAAAAGAAAGCACAGATTCAAAACACAGGGTCCTAAACTTTGCTTAACTTGCTTGCTCAACTGCTACTCTACCATTTGAACTGTGCCTCCAACCCTGCTTCAAGCAAGGCTATTATGGAGATAACATGTAGAGAACTATGCTGCTCAGTCTGGATTCAAATCATGATCATCCAGATCTCAGCCTAACTAGCCAAGACTAAAGGTATGGTACTCATTTTTTAGAGTTTTCAGCAAAGTTAATACACTGCATATTTGCTATAGGCCAATGAAAATAGAATACAGAACTGTTATTAATTACTATTTTAAAAAGCCTGCAAACTACAAAACCATGTGTTTCCACAACACTATTATTATGAGGATGTTGCTTGCCTATCTCCAACATGCTTCTGAAAATGTGAAGGTTCACAGAAGTTAAAAAAAAGAGAAAAAATATAGACAAGGAAGTGTTAAAAGTGAAACCTATTATACTAGCTTATGTAAGATACAGTACTATACAGTACTAGCTTAGGTGACATAAATACCTACCATATATTAAATGACAACTGTTTCCTAGATATCAAAAATGTTATCCTATTAACACTGTGAAGTGGGCATTGTTAAATTATCTTCAAATAATATACAAAGGGCATTCATTTTAAATATCTTCATTAATATATACAATCATCTCGACCAAAATCATGCTCCTTCCCACAACAGTCTCATCAAGTTTTCTTGTTTCATTTTCCTGCAATACACTGATCATTATAATTACATTTGCCCACTTGACCTCACTCCATTTGTTTTCCCCCTCACTAGCACCCTCACCTCCCAGTAAAGACATGTTTCAGCTTCGTAATATTCTTTTTGTCAATCTGCCTGTTATCTGCTCAAAGGGGTCACACCTGGGGGGGTCTTCCTTCTGCATATATGTACTCCAGTTACTTTGACTATATGTGTGCATGCACATACATATATATATATGTATATGTGTGTGTGAATGTATGATTTTACATGTATCTTCATCTATGTTTATATTTTAGGCCTAACAGCAACATATGAGGAGGAAAAAAATATGTGCCCTTTGTTTGTCCTTCTGAATTTGGCTTATAAACAAGGACACTGGGGCTCCAGAGCTTTCCTAACATCATACAGCTAGGTTGGGGCAGACTCACCATTGTATCCCAGTAAAATCTCACTCTCAAAACATCACAGATTTCTACTCATCAGCTGCCTCTACAGAGAAAAGATGAATACTCACATTTGATTGAAAAGTTCTCCAACATTAACTTAATATTTTGAATGCTTTTCCAGGTCCTTCTCAATTAATGCCTCCTTTGCATCTAAACCTTTGTCTTTGACCTGTAGTGCTTTTCTTCTCATCAATAGGAAAGCTTGAATGAAAATTCAAATAATGACTAGCCACAGAAACAGACTCAGAATAAGTCTCAACATGTTCTACTTCACTTATATAAACCTAAAATCCAGTACCTTCCTTGGTCAAATTCACAATAAAACTTGCAGAGCATAAAAACCAATTCTCTGGTGGACTACTATATTCAATCATCTTTTCTTAAATAGCACAAACAGAGCCATGAACACCTCAAAACGAATTTGCTCTGGAAGCCAGAAGTAGACTTTAGCCAAGATAATTGCATATTACAGCTTTAGATGATGGTGGAATTAGTTCAGTATGGATGGAATACATTGACAGAAAAAGGCAAATTCAGCTCTTATAAGGAGAAAGACTATTAAAAACATAGGAATTAAGTTAAAAATACTTTGCTATCAGCCAAGAAGTAATGAGAATGTGATTTTTAAGAGACCTAAGAATTCAACAAGTAAACTTACAAAAGTTGGTACAATCTATATTTAGATAATTAGAAGATATTTTCCTTGTTTATTGTTCACTAAATATATCTGTCTCTACAAAAAAGATATCAATTTTTACCACTTTTAAGTTAAATAAACATTTATCACTTTAAAAAGCCCACCCACTAAGATTTAAAATAGATATGTCAGCTATTATGATTAACTTATGTTTAACGATTATTTATATAATGTTTGTATCAATATTGTGAACATATATGTTTAATATTATTTATATAATACATTTAAATACTGTTATTAACAAATCTGTTAATAATGTTTGGAAGCTGAAAAATTGCTAAGAAAGGGACATAGAACTAATTCTTCATCAGTACTTCCAGAGGCAGTAGTCTTGCTAAGATACTGATTTTTTTCTTAGTCTACTGGACAAAAAATATTTGTTTTAGGCTGAAAATATTTTATTTATCAAAAATTTTATCTGTGAAAGTGAAGTATACAATATACTGAAAACTATTATATTATTTAGTTGCTAATAATATTAATTTTCTATATATATTATTTCCTAATTTCAAAGTAAATATCCAGCTAAATGTGGCTCAGGCCCCAGGACTGGCAACACACACACACACACACACACACACACACACACACACAATGGGTTTCCCAACAGAGTGCTGCTGCCACCACCTATGGCTACTTATATTAATTAAAATTATATTTTTAAAGTTTTATTGTCAGAATAATGTATAGAGGGGTTACAGTTACATTCTTCAAGTAGTAGGTGCATCATTTCTCAAACATTAATATCCCTCCTCCTGTTTTTGTCCCAATTTCTCTCTCCCTACCCCTTCCCAATCATCTCATTTTCCCATCTTCCTTTTCCTATTTTGAATAAACAAATAAACATATATACAATATACCAGGTAACAAAGTCAGATACATTAACAACATGAGATTAACCATAAGGGCAAAAAAAAGAGAAATAACAGTACATTAAGAACAACAATCACACAAGATAAACCTCTTGTTTTCATACTCTAGAGTTCATTTCATTTAGTCTCATCCTATATGACCTTATGTACATAGGTTCTGAGTTACTGAGTTTCTCTATTAGGATTATCCTAGATGTATACTAATTATTACAAATGAGGAAAACCATGGAGCTTGTGTTCCTTTGGGTCTGGCTTACTTCACTTATTAAAATTGTATTTTTATTTCTTGAATTCCGCTGGCCACATTTCAACTACTCAACCAATTCCTGTGCTTAATAACTACTGTATTGCACAGTACTAATTCAAGGTATTTCCTTGAATGCAGAAAAAAAATCACTAGGAAGTACTGATTTAGAATCACTGTTTTTTATTTAAATAAATTTACTATTTCATGTCCAAGAGTGACTTCATAACACTCACAAAATGACAGCTATATTCCAGTCTTATAAATGCCACATTATTTCTTTTCTCTTTTGTTGCCCTTTGGTTAATCTTATATTGTTACTATACCCGACTGTGTTACTTGGTATATTGTATACATGTTTGTTTATTTGAAATAGGAAAGGAAGAGGGGAAAACAAGATGATTGGGAGGGGTTGGGGGGACGGAAATGTGAAAAAAATATGAGAAGGGGTATCAATGTGTGAGAAGTAATGCACCTACTATCTGGCAAATGGAACTGTAACCGCTCTATACATTACAATAAAAAAAAAAGAAAAAAAAGCTGAGTGGCAATGTAAGGCACTGAATTCAGAAACCGGTGATACAAACTATATTGTTATGCATATTAAAAGAACTCTGACCTAAATGTCAATAAAGAAAATTATTACCTGGGTACTGGTAGCTCACACCTATAATACTAGCTACTCTGAGATTGAGATCTGAAGATCACAGTTCAAGGAAGGAAAATCTGTGAGACTTCTTATCTCTAATAAACTATTCAGGAAAAAAAGCCGTAAGTGGCACTGTGACTCATATAGTAGAGTACTAGGCTTGAAGCTCAAGGATATTACCAAAGCCCTGAGTTTACACTTCAAGCCTCGTAAAAAAAAAAGTTATTTTTTAAAATATACAGCAGCGTGCATGCATTGTACAACTCTGAGAAATAGATCCCCGAGAGAAACTTGTAGCCAATAAAGAGTTTGGTGCTTTCTCATTAAGTCCCTGGCAATGAGTATTTCAGAAAATTAAGTAGGTTATGCAGTACATTCTCATGAGACATTCTCTTATATGATTAGATGAGGCATCAATGCAATGTGGATGAGAATTCTAAACAGATGGTGAAAATAACCATAGAAAAGGTTGCTGGATTTGGCCAAATTATAAAAGATTCTTCTAATAGGCAAACAAAATATACTTCAATGAAAAAGAAGTTAAGGGGGTTGAGATACCTAAAAACAAAAAAATCCAGAGTTAAAGTCTTGCCTTTGAGAGGGAAAAGGTAAAAACGGGAGGAAGAAACAAGGGAATCTTCTAGGTTGGTGGTATTATTCTGTTTCTTGACTGGAGTGATTTCTACACAAGACTTTACATGTTAATACTTAGCAATCTCTGCAGTTATAATCTATCTGTATAAATTCAGATATACTAGGCATATGATCTTCTATGTGTCTATGTGCATGTTTATACTTTACCTCTGGTATACATAAGAGAAAATGTATGTATGCCATATTTACAGATGGTAAATGTAGAAAGTAAATATCCATCTTGCTCAAAAGAGAGTTGTAATTGTGAAAACTAAATACAGAATCCTTGTGGGTCATATGAAAGAAGCAGGAAAAGGAAAAGAGTTTTCTCAAGGTAACACTAGGCAATGTCATTAAATCAGACACACATTGAAATAACATTTCTTCTTATGAGGTCCCTTTGTGAACATTTCAGGTGGCATTAATTCAAGCTCATTGGTGCACATGAAACAAGATGTTTTATATTACTCTGTTATTCAAAGAGGTTGTAAGCCAGCAGCCAAGTGTGGACCATTTAATATATGGGTAGAACTATCTGCACTGGCCTTTGTTTGGAAAGAAGTAGTTTGCACTACAGTAAGACAAAATGGATTATAACTTTTTTCAATAAACTACACGTCAACAAGTATAAGATATTACCATTCTGGATTGCCTCTTCTACTTCTTTAAAGAATGACATTGGGATATTGATGGGTATTGCATTGAATTTGGAGATAGCCCTTGGCAAGATTGTCATTTTCACGATATTGATTCTTCCAATCCAGGAGCATGGGAGGTTGTTCCATTTCCTCAGTTCTGCTTTAATTTCCTTTTTCAAGGTATTAAAGTTTTCATCAAAAAGGTCCTTTACATTCTTAGTTAAGCTAATTCCTAGGTACTTTATTTTCTTTGAGGCTATTGTAAAAGGAGTTGCTTTCCTGATTGTTGCCTCATTCCTCTCATTGTTGGCATAGAGGAAGGCAGTATATTTTTGAGGGTTAATTTTATACTCTGCTACCCTTCCAAAGTTTTGAATCAGCTCAAGCAGCTTGGGAGTGGAGTCTATAGGATTCTTTAAATACAGGATCATGTCATCTGCAAAGAGGGAAAGTTTTACTTCCTCTTTCCCTATTTGGATCCCTTTATGCTTGCTTCTTGCCTTATTGCACTGGCTAAGAATTCTAATAGTATGTTAAAGAGGAGTGGAGAGAGTAGGCATCCTTGTCTCGTTCCTGATTTTAGAGGGAATGGCTTTAGCTTTTCGCCTTTAAGTATAATACTAGCTGTGGGTTTGTCATACACAGCCTTTATTATATTGAGGAATGTTCCATAGATTCCTAGTTTCTCCAGAGCTTAGGCAATCCAAAATTTCATATGGAATAATAAAAGACCCCGTACAGCAAAAACATTTCTTAGCAGAAAGAACAGCGCAGGAGGAATTTCAATAGCAAACTTTACACTCTATTACAGAGCTATAATTATCAAAACAGTTTGGTACTGGCACAAGAACAGGCCTGAAGACCAATGGAATAGAACTGAAGACCCAGATATTAAACCACACACCTATGGCCACCTAATCTTTGACAAGGGAGCCAAAAATATAGAATGGAAGAAAGACAACCTCTTCAACAAGTGGTGCTGGCAGAACTGGTTAAGCACATGGAGAAAACTAAAGTTGGATCCTTCTTTGTCACCTTGCACTAGAATTAACTCCAAATGGATCAAAAACCTGGAGGTAAAAGCTGACACTCTGAAAACTTTACAAGAAGGAACAGGAGATACACTAGGCCTCCTTGGCACAGGTCAAAACTTTCTTAATAAGGACCAAGAATGACAACACATCAGAGAAAGGCTGGATAAGTGGGACTGCATTAAACTGCGTAGCTTTTGTATGGCAAAGGACATAGCTAGTAAACTAATTAGGGAGCCTACAGAGTAGGAGAAGATCTTCAACAACCATACAACAGACAAAAGCCTCATATCTAAAATATATCAACAGCTCAAAAAATTGAATCACTCCAAAACTAATCTCCAAAGTAACACCCATCCCATTAAAAGATGGGCCAAAGACTTAAAGAGAGTCTTCTCTGAAGAAGAAACAAATATGGCCTGTAGACACATGAAGAAATGATCAACATCTCTGGTCATAAAAGAAATGCAAATCAAAACAACTCTAAGATTCCACCTCACTCCAGTTAGAATGGCCAGGATCAGGAAAACAAATAATAACAGATGCTGGAGGGGATGTGGCCAGTAGGGATCAGTACTACACTGTTGGTGGGAGTCCAAACTCATTCAACCACTATGGAAAGCAGTGTGGCAGTGCCTCAAAAGGCTAAACATAGAACTCCCCTATGACCCAGCAATTCCACTACTTGGCATTTACCCAACCATCCAGAATCAAAGGCATACTAAATCCACCAGCACAACAATGTTCATTGCAGCACTATTCACCATAGCAAAGATATGGAACCAACCTAGATGTCCCTCAGTTGATGAGTGGATCAACAAGATGTGGTATTTGTACACAATGGAATTCTATGCTGCTGTCAGAAAGAATGACATTGCCCCATTTGTTAGGAAATGGAAAGACTTAGAACAGATCATATTAAGTGAAGTAAGCCAGACTCAAAGGAATATAGGCTCAATGGTTTCCCTCATTTGTCATAATCAGTAGAAACCTTGGGCTCTCCTAGCAGAGATTTGCAATAGAGCAAAACCTTAATACAAAAGATCATATAGTAGGACGCTAAATGAAAGGATCTCTAGGATATAGAAACATAAGCCATATAATGAATGATTGTTGTTCTTAAGGTATTATGTTATCTCTCATCTCTTTTGCTGTCCCTTGGTTATCTCATATTGTTACAGTATCTCACTTTATTACCTGATATATTGCATATATTTGTATTTGGTTATTTGAAATTGGATAGGGAATGTGGGAAAACAAGATGAGGGGTGTGGGTGGGGGGAGGGAAAAGAGGACTAAGACATGTGAAAGGGTATCAATGAATGGGAATTAATGCATCATCTATCTGGCAAATATCATGTAACCCTTCTATTAATTACAATAAAAAATATATGAAAAAAAGAACAACAACAACAAAAAAAGTATTCACAGGTGTCTGAAGGGACAGTTCATAACCATTAAGCATTCATCCAAAATTAGATTTTTATTACACAAAAAATAGTGGTAACTTGTCATTTTAAATATGATGTAAAAGTCAATGTTAATAAATTCTTTAGAAAAAAAGATAGTACCATTCACACTTGTAAATAAATGGAGAATGACTGTCTGGATTATTTTAGGAAAAGAGAATCTCCACGAATTGTTTGGTAGTTTAAGGCCACTGATAAATCACCTGGGAGGTTTCAGAAACACTGATAGTTCCAAAATAGGGTGTAAGCTGGTCCTTGCGATCAGAATCACTATCTAAATTAGGATTTAAGTTGACAGCTAATCACAAGGCTACTTCAGGTGAGGAGAAAATATTTAAAAAGAAAATATGAGCATGTCCAGAAATGTCCAGTTCTAATGAACAATTAACATCCAGTCCCAGATATAAAGCATCATGTGGAGTGTTTATGTTAATAACATGTCATGCAGTTTCAGCCCAAAATGAACTATTTGGCATAGATTCTCCATTTAGGCTTAGAAAATCTGAATAATTCATTACAATTATAACTATTTCTATTACTGACTTACTTCTACACTTTTCTGGGGTGAGAAGACTCATATGCTATAGATGTAATGTGCTCTTATAATAAGAATTACTCTAGGCTGGATATGTGGCTTAGTGGTAGAGTGCTTGCCTAGAAGCCCTGGGTTCGATGCCTCAGTACTGCATAGACAGTAAAAGCCAGAAGCAGTGTTATGGCTCAAGTGATAGAATGCTGGCCTTAAACAAAAGAAACTCAGGGATAGTGTCCAAGCCCTGAGCACAAGCCCCAGGACAGACAAAAAAATAAATAAATAAACAGAATAGCTCTGATAATAAAGTAAATATATACTATACTTTCTTCTCTATCTTGAATAATGAAGATATTCAGACTATTATGCTGCTAGTAGCGTACTTTGAAACATGCCCCTATACTTATATTTCACTTCAACACATAATAATAACTGAATGTTCATTATGTGGTGGAAAAACTTCATTAACTCGTGTAAACTCCACAGTAACATCACAAAAATCACTAAATAGTAGTGAAGTAAATCTTGGTAATATTAACTACGAATGCAGTAAAAAAATTGGTTTTCAAAGCCAGGTTCTGTATTAACAATTACACTCAGAGAAAAACCTTAAAAACCTTGGAAACCTTAAATAGCATATTGCTGATATTTCTCCTGTTCTCTTTGTGCTGGCATTTTTCAGGGTTTTCAATGTGGTACTGGTTTCTCTAGTAGCTATGAATATTTTTTAAGCGTCAATGTAAGTTACTGAGTTGCTACATCAGAAAATAGCACATCTTATAGGGAATCGTGTAGTAGCTCAGTAAAAAAAATAATAAAAAATGCACTATTGGATGGCTTTATTGCCTTGTGCCATATGATTTTGAGGTGGGCCTAAGGGAGCAAGGGCGATTTCTATAACAAAGAATGTCAGAAAATGGGGGCAACTGATAGAACTACTGTGGAGGGTATGAAGTGGGAAATATTTAAGTATCTCAGGCTGGGAATGTTAAGACCATCTCAAGTGATCCCAATACATACAAACATAGACATGGCTATGAAAATCACTAGCTGGTAAATCTGCAAATGACTCTCAGATCTTCGTGGACAGCAATGAATTTTGCAGCTGCTGAGTGAGTAAGTAAAACCTAAGATACATAGTTTATTATTCCCATCATGTTATTTCTCATCATGTTGACTAACAACACCGGAGGTACAAATGGTATCTAAACCACAGTATTCTTTCTCATTAATTTTCCAGATCCAAATCCAGCCCTTTCTCTTTCATACTACCACTGGTCCTAGGTTTTCACCAACCCACCTCAGAATAATAATTGCAATTTTTCCACTAGTCTCTTTAGGCTAATTTGACCTATGTAGCACTATTAGTATATTTTTCTGCACCCTCATTTTGATTCCTTGGTACCACATACATAGAAAAAGCCAAAGTGGTACTATGGCTCAAGTAGTAGAGCACTAGCCTTGAGAAAACTCAAAGACAGTGCCCAGGGACTGTCAAAAAAAAAAATCTCATGTTTAGTTCCTTGTTAGAAACACTGACATCAGTTGATTTCTTAATAAAGTATCTCATTGCTCAGAAGATTTGTGTGAATATATTAAGATGAAATGTAAAATAAATATTTTATTTATAATATTTTATTGTAATTAATAGAAGGGTTACATTATTTTTGCCAGATAGAAGATGCATTACTTCACAAACATTGATACCACTTTTCCTACCCCTACCTCCTCCCCTCATCTTGTTTTCCCCCTTCCCTATTCTATTTCAAAAAAAACCCAAATAAACCTGTATACAATATACCAGATAACAAGGTAAGATACTGTAACAATATAAGAATGACCAAGGGACAACAAAAGAGATGAGAAATAACATATACATTAAGAACAACAATCACACATTATATGGCTTTTGTTTCCATATCCTGGAGGTAGTTTCAAAAATTTTTTTTTAAAAACTCCTTTCTATAGCTCTCAAGTACATCGCCATTTGGGGCAGCTGCCTGAGTTGCATATGTCACTACATTATAGTATGATGGAAGGCAAAATGTAGGTGAACAATATGGTATAAGCCATGCAAGTTGCCTCATCTAAATGGTGGCAATTAATTCTACTAGTCTCCAAGTTTTAAAAGCATACCAATAGAATCATCAGCCAATGCATGATGTATTGATTCTTCCTTTAAATGAACAGGCTACCTGTTAACATGTCTGGGATCAATAAGCTAGTTTTATAGGCATTCATTATCTACTGGTACCTTTCGTTTTTTCTTTCTGTTTTTGTCAGTCATGGGGTTTGACCACTGGGCCTGGGCACTGACCCTGAGCTCTTCTGCTTAAGGCCATTGCTCTACCACTTGAATCACAGTGAGACTTCCAGTTTTGTGATGGTTGATTAGATATGAGTTTAACAGACTTTACTGCCCAAACTGGCCCTAATCCTCAGACCTCAGCCTCCTGAGTAGCTAGGATTACATGTGTGAGCCACTGGCACCTGGCTTTTCTTTTCTTTTGTAAATTTTGGGCCTTAAACTCAGGGCCTAGGCACTGTCCCAAAGCCTCTTTGTACTGGAGGCTAGCACTCTACCATTTCATTTTTGGGTGGTGTTTTGGAGATGAGAGTATCCTGGGGGCTGGGAGTTTGGCCTAGTGGTAGAGTGCATGCATTAAGACCAGGGTTCTATTCCTCAGTACCACATACACAGAAAAAAGTCAGAAGTGGTGCTGTAGCTCAAGTGGTAGAATGCTCAGGCCTGGAGTTAAGGCCCAGGACTTGCATAATTAAATAAACAAACAAAAAAAATAAATTTTTTTTTTGCCAGTCCTGGGCTTGAGTTCAGGGCCTGAGCACTGTCCGTGGACTTTCTCAAGGCTAGCGCTCTACCACTTGAGCCTCAGCACCACTTCCGGCTTTTTTCTATATATGTGGTACCGAGGAATCGAACCTGGGTCTTCATGCATGCTAGGCAAGCACTTTAACCACTAGGCCAAACTCCCGGCCCAAAAAAATAAATATTTTAAAAGAGTATTATGGGGACTTTTCTGCCCTAGTTGGCTTCCAGCTGTGAGCCTCAGATCTCAGCCTCTTGTTTAGCTAGGATTACAGGCATGATCCACTGGTACCGAATTTTGTTTTGTTTTGTGTTGTTCCCAGGGCCTGAACTCAAATTTGGGCACTATCCCTGAGCTATTGTGCTGAAAGCTGGCTCTCTACCACTTGAACCACAGCTCCATTTTTGATTTTTGGTAATTAATTGAAAATAAGAGTCTCACAGTCTTTACTGCCTAGCTTCAAATCATGATCCTCACATCTCAGCCTCCTGAATAGCTAGCAATCCAGTCATAATCCATTAGCACAAGACTTAAACTTATGCTAACATTGAATCATCCACTAAGGACACATTCATCAATGTCAATATAATTTTATTATTCTTGCTTTTATTTATGGTAATTTCAATCTTTGGGGTTTTTTTCTTTCAAATTTGTTTTTTAATATTTTTCCTGTATTCCGCTTGCTTTGCTAGAAACTAGGTGGTAACAACAGACCTTGATGCATGTCCCATTCAACAAAAGGCATTTATTTCCTCATATGAATTTTAAACTAACAAAGAAACATAATGCTAGATTGAGAAACCCGAAACAAGGAAAAAATAATAGAAGAGATAAAGGAAAAGAAAGCAATAGTTCTGGATATTTAAACTCATGAGCTACCTTAAGTTGTATACTGACATTCAAGAAAGATCTTACACTTATACTATTCATAACAAAGAGATCTTGTCACTTATTTTTACATAAGCTAACTTCCAAAATAATCCTTAATAAATACTTAAAATGAGGGGGGATGGGAAGTTTTCAAGTGTAAACCATTTTCAAATTAAAACTTCTATAACAATATTGTCTTGACTACAGAAACACCCTAGCTGTAGTCACAGTATACTAATATTTAAATAGTTATATCTTAAGCACACTTGTTCATATTCATTTATGTCTTCGAATAATCTTTTATATTTTGTCTATTTCACTTCACTTAATTGTCCATAGATTTCTAATACCTACATTTGCTAATTCCCTTTATTAAAAAGTTAAATATTATTTATGAGCCTCTTCAAACTCATTCCAATCTACATTATATTTTCTGAGAAAGAAATAGATGTAAGAGAGAAAAAAACAGTGTGCAATGTTTAAATTATATCTATAAAAGTCCTCCACTTAATTTTTTTATAAAATATGATGTAGTCTTTTACCAGTGTTCTTTGGTTCAGTATAAATGATATGGTAAATTTGCATTCAAATTCATGGAACTTTTCAAATCTGTTTCCCATTTAGCTGGACAGCCAAAAACAATATTTTCATTTGTAAACAGCTGTTTCATAATCAGCTTTTTTGTGCTATGTGGAATTCCATAAAAGAGAGAAAATTTTACTAAAATACAGGAATTGCATTAATAATCCACTACAAATCATTGATTAGTTTTTGTATACTGCCACATAGTTTAGCTTATAAGGAAAGATTTTAAGGAAAATTTAATCTTGTGTCCAAATATAACATTACTTTAAACATGAGGTCATCTAAACATCTGTCTCCAATATATCACTGGGGATTTAAATCAAAAGTCTGCTAAACATGTACAATCATTTTGAAAATAAATAACAGGACAAATTTTGTCTTGATTATGATTATCATGCTTTTTAAAAGGAAACATTTATTCTAATAAGAAAAGTCTGAACTAATTTAAACTTTATTGACATTAAGTCAAAATTGTTTCAAACAAGACTAAAAGATATATTTCACTTATTTGCTCCTTAACAATACTTGTATTTTAACATTTCACAAATTTTTACTCACAATGAAAATGTTAATTCCTTTATCCATATATTTTTCAATTAAAATGTATTCAAGAAAAATATTTCAAGACATAAATTTTTCCACTCAGTGACAAAAAAGCAATAATATTCTTTTCAATAGGAGAACTATATATTTCAACAAGAAGTAAAATGATTCTATTTATTTAATGACCCTCTGACTTATACTTAAGAAAAAAAGAAGATAGCTAATTACAAAAGACAATTTAGGCACTGAACTTATTCCAAGACTTTTCAATCAGAAAAAAAGCTTATTCTATATCTTCCTACAGAATTTAATGTGTTTAGTAAATACTAGTATTTAAATTCCGTAGAAAGGATATTTCAGAAAACTCAATTCTGAATAAATCAACATTAAAAACAAGCCAAGTAGTATAGTGATTTTTTAAGTTGCTACCAAAATTACAATGAACATTTACAGTTGAAAGCTGGAATACAGAAATTAAAGAATAATCAAATAATACATTATTACAAAAACAGAATAGTATTAATACAGCAGAACTCACCAGAGAATCCAGCTGTGACAGATATTAGTGTTCAGGTTCATCTTGTATCTAGCTGCCTGACATAAAATATAAAATAGATTCATCTCTTTTTTTCTGCTTATGTTGTGGACTTGTTACCTTGTACCATGGCAGTTTTCAAATCATGTATCCTAACTTGGTCAATACTGACAATGAGCTTTAAAATGCATTTACAACACTTGTGTACAAGAACTATGACTTACTTTGGATATCTGTCACATAGAATTAATCTGACATGTGCACATGGTTTGAACATTCTTGATAAATGCTTGATTCAGTTAATGGAACAGGGACCTCTGACTAAAACCCAAGAATTTTCTTTTTCCTGGTTCTATTGAAGTGCCTACTAATAAACAGCCATCATTTTGAAACTTACAAAATGAGACTCTTCTTTTAGTTGTCCTTGCACTGAAATATTGGTAGAATTAATGAACACACATCATATAAAACTGTAAAACTAACAGTAGTAAATAAATAAAATAGTAATAAAATGCTACCAATAACCTATCCATTTCAAAGTCATACTCAGAGGGAAAAATACAGAATGTTAGATAATGTATTCATTTAAAAATATTCTGTGGAAGAAATTTAAAATTAAAGTCACCAACTTACCAAAATAATGGGATATGTAAAAAAAAATTCTCTTTTCAACATGCAATTAAGGAGGGAGGAGTTCTTTAGAAAGTTTTCCCTTTAGAAAATTAACTGATGTTACTTTAAAACCTTATAAAACCTTAAGAACTTAACATCTTTTGCATTATCAGGAAGAATAATAATACAATAATACAATAATAAATACAAGTTTAACCTGGACTTTAGCTTTCTCATTCCAAGAGCATTAATCTGTAATCATTAGCTAAAGATACTAAATCAACATATGTTATGCACCTTTTTACATGTGCCAGTATTTTTTCCTAAGACTTAAGCAAACATAGATATGATCTAAGTGACTTTTGAATTTATACTGTTTTATATTGAAATAACACAAAAATCTCTTCATAATAATTTCGTGTGTGTGTGTGTCTGTGTGTCTGTGTGTTATTGTTGAAGACCAAACTCAGGAAATTGCACTTGCTAGACAAGAGCTCTTCTACTGAGCTAAATCACCAATCCCTAGTTATTTCTTTTATTTAATTCCATTTCCCTAAAAACATACATAAAAAGGCTTCATATAGTTTCTATTTGTAGAAACTTTATTTCATTCATACAAAATTTGGATTCCCACTTATTTTACAACTTCCTATTTATTTCCTAGTAGATTTAGTCTGTCATAATGTAGACATTGTTTCCTTAATTTATTTTTTATTAAGTTATTTAAAATATGCCAAACAAAATGTATAAAGAAACATTTTATGTTTTCTAGATAGGACTTGCTTTTTTATTTTTTTAAAACATCCACTATAGAAAGTTTGTGTGACCAAGTGACAGTGGCTCAAGCCTATAATCCTAGCTACTCAGGAGGATCACTGAGGATCACAAAGTTCAAAACCAATCTGGGCACAAAAGTTTCCATGAGACTCATCCCAAATCAACCACTAGGAAACCAGAAGTGGTACTGTGGCTCAAAGTGGTAGAGTGTTAGACTTAAGCAAAAGAACTCAGTGACAATGCCCAGAAAGAAAGAGAGAGCGACACACACACAGTGTCAGAGAGAGAAAGAGTCAGAGACAGAAAAAGACAGAGACAGAGAGACAGAGAGAGGGGAGGAGGGAGGGAGAGAAGAAAGCAGGGAGGAAAGGAGAAAGATTGTGTGCATGTGTTTTTTATGATCACTTTGATATGATACACCCTCCCAAGAGTGTCTCTTCCTTGGTTGTACATTAGAATAAACCAGAGAGTCTTAAAAATCATTGAGCCCTATGTCAAACCTGCAGACTCTGATGTGGTTCATTTGAGGGTGTAACTTTGGCACTGAGATTTTTCTGAAATGTTACCAAATGATTCTAAAGTATAGTCCAGTCTGAGAACACTACTGTGGAAATGTTGGTGAAAGATTTACCAAATTATCAGTTCCTAGAATGCTTGCTTATGCTAGGTACTTGGGTGTGTTATCTTATTTAACCTATAGAAAATTCAATCTTATGGATAAAGATATTAGAAATAGGAAGTTTATGAAACCTGCCTAGGATTTCACTGATGTTAATTTGAAGAGATAGAACCCAAACAGCTTTGTCCAATTCCAGCATGATCAGCTCTGTGGCACTATCACTAACGTAGGTTGAAACCATACCAAAAACTAGAAATTCAAAGTGGTAAGTCATAGTGCTTGTTTAGATACCTTTAGATATCTAAAACCAGAGACTGGAAATATCCACTCATCTTCTGAACTTAAGCATCAAGATAAATTGTAAATTTTCTCAAAAAAAAAAAGTCCTATCTGAGGCAAAATATTCTCCCAGGCAATGTGAGTCTCATAGCTTACCTCCCAGTTGTCATGGACACAGGAATGAACAATGAAATCATTATTTGACTATTATTTTTTTAGTTGCTAGTCAGCAGAAGAGTGTATCTGTAAATGGCATCTCAGTATTCCCTCTGGGTCAAGGGAGCTGTCCCTCCTGTTAGTGACATAATAACCACAAACAAAACAGTTCATCTCAGGGGAAAGTCATCTTTATCTGTCAGTTTTAGTCAGTTGAGAAAAGGAGTTGCAGCAGCTGAAAAAACAGTTTGACTGTTTAAAGTTTACAGGTGGCCTTATAGTGGAAACTTTTACACACAGATTCCTTTGCAAGTTGAAAAAGTTTGGACAAAAAGGGACAAAAGTTGGCAGTATTTTCTTTCAATGTTTCTGAACAGCTTACAAAAACCAAAATATCAAATTATAGGGAAGCTTGGTGAACTAAGCACTCATCTCTGGCAAACAAGCTCTACTAACTTTTCACATCCTTTCTATGCTATACACTCCACATGATTAAAATCAGAACCACCACACGAACTTGTTATCACAGGGCCTGGCATATACAAAACACTCAAGAAATGTTTTCTGAATGAATTCATGGACATTAGGGAGAGTTAATTTAAAAAATACTTTTGAAAATCAGCTTATAGACACAGTAACACAATAACAATGTCAACATGTAAACAACAGAACAGCTGTTTAAAGCCCATGCATTTTAATGTATGTGTGTTTATCCACTTCAGAATATGTGTGTGCATGTAAAGATAAGTGTATGTGTGTGTGCACATGCTCATATGTTCAAGAAGCCAAGGTGAAAGGAACACATATATGATTGTTAACTTCACATGCATTAGTAGAATGCTATGGAAGGTCTTATAGGATAGGAGAATGAGGTTGAAACATATCACTTGTACTTGTGCTATCATTTGAGCCAATACAGCAGATGAAAAATTTTATAGCTGGCTCAAAAAATCTTTTTCTTGAGTTTCCTAGGATAACTTAAACTATGTTTAATGGAAGGAATAGATTAGATCCTATTAAACAGATTGATTCAATGTGAACAGTTAACACATCAACTTAAAAAAAAATTAAACAATTTTTCAACTTAGCTACTATTTTCCAAGAATAAAATCAAGGATTTAAGAAATTAGTAGCTATCGACAGAGTTAGAAAATCATGGAATGATCTGGTGGGAAGTCAGGATAGATCCTGACTCACAGCTGATGCTCAGAGTTGAGGGTCTAGAAAAAAATAAACAGAGTAATGGGGAAAAAAAGAGTCACCTAATTGTAAATGTGGATTATTATACTGCCTGTAAATCCTGGGAAGAACATAAAAATCATAATCTAGAAATCAATACTTGTCAATTAAATGTCTCTTTACATCTAAAGAGTGGAAATAATTTACATTAAAGACCAGGTCTCTAATGATTTTAATGATTGATAATATTTACTCTGATATGCAAGTATTATACCTGAAGAAATGATAAAAATATAATAGATTATCTATAAATATATAAGTTCCTTTTCTTATAAACAACAAAATTAAACCATCAAGAAACTATTTCTTAGAAGAGAGAAGTGAAATCAAGCCAGTCAACTCCTATAATGAGTAAAGAACTACTTCTTGCACCATAAATATTTATGACTATTATATGTCATTTTAAAATAAAAATTTAAAAGAAACACTCCTGCAAACCCACTATGGAATTTAGAAAGGAAGTCTCCACTAACAACCTAATAATTGCATTTAGGGAATAAAAAGACTATTTCATGTTGGGAAAATAAAAATTACATTAATTATATACAGGTTTGACAAAATTCTAAAGTAAAATAAGGCTGTTCTCTAAAAAATAAACAGAAACATAGATCATAAAGTCAACATAAATATATTTCATATCATGTGTTATTTGTGATTATTTAAAAATCTGGAGGAAATATCTACACTTCCACAGTTTCCTTCTCCATTAATAACTAATAAAAAGCAATCATTAAATGTTAGACACAAGTCTAAGTATTTTGCAGGTATAGTAAGTCTGCCTTGTTTGCGAACATACTGTAAAGGTTTTAACCAAGCATGGTCCAATAAATATCAAAGGAAATTTCAAAAATCAAAGTTTTAAATTTGGGGTATGAATTATGTACCCCAGTTGATGAGATGTTATCAAATCAGTCCTGAATTATTGTCAGTTATGTTTAAATTGTTGAATGAACTACTATTTCCTCTTACTATGAAAATACACCAGCTGGGCACTGGTGCCTGCAATCCTCAAGTGGTAGAAAGCTGCCTTTACACCAAAAGATGCTCAGGGACAGCGCCCAGGCCCTGAGCCTGAGTTCAAGCCACAGGACTGGCAAACAACAACAACAACAACTCCATTTCTTGGAGTTCATTTGGATAAGCATCATTTAAAAGCAGTACAGAAGCCACTCAAAAGACTAAATATAGAGCTTCCCTATCACCCAGCAATCTAATTTCTGGGCATCTACCTTAGTACCACATACAGAAAAATCCAGAAGTGGTACTGTGGCTCAAGTGGTAGAGTGCTAGCCTTGAGCAAAAGATGCTCAGGGACGGCATCCAGGCCCTGAGTTCAAGCCCCAGGATTGGATAAAAATAAAAATAAAAAAAGATGTAGTATATATATATATGTATATATATATATATATATATATACACAATGGAATTCTATGCTTTCATCAGGAAGAATGCCACTGCTCCATTCATAAGGAGATGGAAAGTCTTGGAAAAAAAAAAACTTTATTAAGTGAAGTAAGCCAGACCCAAAGAAATATAGGCTTCACGGTTTCCCTCATTTGTAATAACAGACATCAAAAGACAAATAATTACACCTGGACATGATTAATTAAAGAGCAGTCTAAACATTCACACAGTGCGACAAAGTATATTTTTAGGGGAGGATTGCAAGGGCTCAATAGCTATGTGCATGTGATCCTATAAAATGTGGACTATTTTAAACACCTACATGTCACATAGTTTTGCTTATAGTCCACATTAATTCCATGATGAAGGTAATGACTTCATGTAAGACTATATTTGAAGAAATTATCAAAAGCCCTCTGAATGTATGAACTGACTGAAATGGTCCTGCTGGTCTCATCTACTAACTGTCCTTCTTGGGATGTGGATACCTTCTAATCTCATTGACAAAAAGAAAGGCTGTATCTACAAGTGAACAAGCCTATCCTATTAAGAGCTTTTTTTTTTTTTTTTTTTTTTTTGCCAGTCCTGGGGCTTGAACTCAGGGCCTGGCCACTTTTCTTGGACACTTTTGCTGAAGGCTAGCACTCTGCCACTTAAGCCTAAATTCCATTTCCCGCTTTTTCTGTGTATGTGGTACCCAGGAATTACACCCAGAGCTTTGTGCATGCTAGGCAAACACAATACAACTAGGCTACACTACTTAGAGCTCTTAATCACAACTACACTCCAGAAATTTGTCTCAGAAGACAAACAACCTTATGCTGGGGCTTAGAAATCCCAATGTTCCAGGGTTAAAAACTCCTTTTAATAGTGATTCTGCTTATTACATATATTATCTATTTGTATATCATGCATATGTATATATACATATATAATTTAAAATAGAAAAATTTTAAACATGCTCCAAGGAAAAATCGATCTGATTTCAAACTGTTCATCTAAACCTAGAAAATTTTAGAACGTGAATATGAAACTATATTTTGTCACAGATAGATAAGTACATTTCTTACATGTTCTTATATGTAATAACTATGAATCTTTTTAAAATTCAACCTGCCGACAAAAAAATAGTTTTACAGGGTCAAGTGAAGTTCTACAAGCCTGTATCCCAGCTACTTGGAGGGCTCAAAGAGTTCAAAGCCAGCATGAACTATGTAACAAGACCTTTCTATATTGTACTTCTAAGATATATAAATACGGAAAAATAAAACATTTCTTTTTCAGTTTTCAAGAAAACAAACTTCTGAAGCCAGGCATGATGGCTCATGCCTGTAATCCTTGCTATACAGGAGGCTGAGATCTGAGGATCACAGTTCAAAGCCAGCCTGGACACTAAAGTGAGACCCTTATCTCCAATTAACCACCAGAAAACTGGAAGTGGCAACGTGGCTCAAGGGGTAGGGAAGTAGCCTTGAGCTGAAGAGTTCAGGAACAATTCCCAGGCCCAGAGTTCAAGTCCCATGACTGTTAAAAAAAGAGAAACTTGTGTGCATAATGGCACAGAATCATATATTGGTTAAATATGCCATATTCCTATTTTAAGAGTTCATCATACTAATTAGAAATAGTGTCATATGCATTTACATATATCTTAGGTCAAAAAACAAAAGTTCCAGTTTTTAGTGCTGCTATGAAAATATTTCTCCTTCAAGAAACATTCTCTCCATTTTCATCATCACAGCAAAATAAAGTGCTGTATTATATTTGGGATGGGAGGTATTAAAAAAAAACAAAAACCTTTGCACCATTTATACCTGGTTAGGCAAGGTTACCTACGCAAAACTGGTCTCTTTGTAATTTCATTGTTTTTTTTTTATTTTGTTTAGATTTTATTTATTGTGATTAATAGAAGGGTTACATTATATTCACCAGATGCATAACTTCACAAACATTGATACTCTTTCTCATGACATGGTCGTAATTTCATTGTTATATGGATAATGTTACTTGACTAAAACTATGATTTTTTCAGTGGTGAAACATTGGATCTAGCTTAGATACAAAATAAATAAAACATAATCTCTACCTAAATGAAGATTGCTTTTTGCAAGACTTCTTTTCAGCACAATCTTTTAAATTAACCACAGAAGAATCAAAAAACTAAAATAATTATGATAGTATCCTTGCAGAATGAAACATGATAACTGAATATTATGTAAGCATACCAATGAAAATATTATAAGTACATATAATACCAGATAATAGCTATTTAAATATCCACTATTGAATAGACAGATGATCCATTTTCCTAATACAGAAGATTTAAGTCCAGGAAGAGTCATGTAGAGAGTATTGTTGCCACTGCTGTGTGTGTGTGTGTGTGTGTGTGTGTGTGTGCACGTGTGCACATGCTAGTCCTAAGGCTTAAATTCAGGGGCTAAAGGATATCCCTTTTTAGCTTTTGTGCCAAGGCTAGCTAATACTCTACCACTTGAGCCACAGCTTCACTTCCTGCCTTTTTGGTAGTTAATTGGATATGAGTCTCATGAGTTTTCTTACTTGGGCTGGCTTCAAACCATGATCCACAGATCTCAGCCACATGAGAAGCTGGGATTGCAGACATTACTGATTCCTGATGACTAGGTTTATTTTTTCCATCCATTTTTATTGTAATTAATAGAATGTTTACATTAAATTCACCAGATAGAAGGTGCATTACTTCACAAACATTGACACCTTTCTCGTGTCTTGGTCCCCATTTCCCTCCCCACACCATACCCCTCATCTTGTTTTCCCCCTTTCCCTATCGTATTTTAAATAACCAGATAAACATATATACAATATATCAGATAACAAGGTAAAATACTATATATGAGATAACCAAGGGATAGCAAAAGAGATGAGAGATAATATAGTATATTAAGGACAACAATCATTCACTATATGGCTTTCTATATCATGGAGGTCCTTTCATTTAGCTTCATACTATATGACCTTAGTCTCAAAGAAAATAAAGTACCTAGAAATTATCTTAACTAAGAATGTAAAGGACCTTTTTGATGAAAACTTTAAAACCCTGAAAAAGGAAATTAAAACAGAACTGAGGAAATGGAAAAACCTCCCATGCTCCTAGATTGGAAGAATTAACATCGTGAAAATGGCAATCTTGCCAAGGGTTATCTACAAATTCAACGCAATACCCATCAATATCCCAATGTCATTCTTTAAAGAAATAGAAGAGGCAATCCAAAATTTCATATGTAATAATAAAAGACCCCGTATAGCAAAAACAATTCTCAGCAGAAAGAACAGCGCAGGAGGAATTTCAATACAAAACTTTAGACTCTATTACAGAGCGATAGTGACCAAACCAGCTTGATACTGGCACAAGAACAGGCCTGAGGACCAATGGAATAGAACTGAGGACCCAGAAATCAACCAACAGACCTATAGCCAACTAATCTTTGATAAGGAATCCAAAAAAATAGAATGGAAGAAAGACAATTTTTATTTTAAAAATCAATGTATGGGGCTGGGAATGTGGCTTAGTGATAGAGTGCTTGCCTAGCATTCATGAAGTCCTAAATTCGATCCCTCAGTGCCATATAAACACAAATACTGGAAGTGGTGCTGTGATGCAAGTGGTAGAGTGCTAGCCTTGAGCAAAAAGACTTGCAAAAAAAATCAAAGTAGATGTCAATATCTATACTTTATAAAGTCTTTTCTTTCTTTTTTGTCTTCCTTTTTCTGTTGAACTTCTCATTTTACTTTATTTATTTATGGACTTCAGGGCCTGGGCACTGTCCCTGAGCTTCTTTTGCTCAAGTTTGGCACTCTACCACTTGAACCATTTTTGGCTTTTTCTGTTTGTGTCGTACTGAGGAATCAAACCCCAGGCTTTGTGCATGCTAGACATGTACTCAACCACTAAGTCACCTTCCTAGCCTTCATATCACTTCTTGAGGCTTATCAGATCAATGCAGTGAAAGTACATTATTCTCTAAGAGGAAGTGGTCTACATGCCTCGGTTCATTAATACCATCATTCTTCTAGTCTGTATTTGAAGACTATAAATGTTTTTTAGTGCAACTATAAAAACTGATCACAAGAATCAAAAGCCTTTTCTACAACTTACATTAAGTACTTTCAGTATTTATCCTCCTTATAGTTGTAATGAAAGTCTTTAACTCTATACACCTCTCATTAAGAGATAAAAAGAAATAGTTTAATGTAGTGATTATTTAAGAGAGAGAGAGAGAGAGAGAGAGAGAGAGAGAGAGAGAGAGAGAGAGAGAGAGAGAGAGAGAGAGAGAGAGAGAGAGAGGGGAGAGAGAGAGAAGGGGAGGGAGAGGGAAAGGGAGAGAGAAAGGAGAAAAAAATAGATTTTTAAGATATGGGAAAGTTATATTGCCACCTTGTGGTTACAAGTTTGTTTACAAAAATAACAAACTCAAGATAGTCCCATTAACAAACTAGATCCACAACATAGTGTTTAACAGTCTAAATTTATTTTTGGTTTGGGCAGGTATAGAACTGGACTTTATGATTAGTGAGAATATAATTATTCATATGCCTATCCACTTTCTTATGTTAAGGGTCACTACAGGTAAACAAGAAATGGTATTTTTCAGCTGCCTCAGTCACATAAATAAAAACTGAATTTGGCACTATAACTCTTAATCACAGACATTTATAATTTATTTTTAGAATAATAAACATGACAGCATGAACAATTCTGAGAAATCAAATTATGTAATCTAGGATTTTCATGTAATTTCTAAAATCTAAAAGCAATTAATATATCTCTGCCAAACATCAGCAATTTTTGTTTGATCCAAAACTCTACTTTAAATTGCAAACCAAGACCATCACACAGAAAACAAATGCTATAACAAGAGTAATCTCTTTCATCTATATTTATTAGTAATATATATGTATATTTATATGCCTATCCTCAGCCATAACTGAGAATTATAATCAAAATGAGATTTTACTCTAAAAGTAAAGTCAACTATCGAGTCTACTATGATTTATACAGGGCACCTGAATGCTTAGTAATCGAAGTTAACACACTTGTAAATCTAATACTTTCTGCAGGGAGCTTTCTTTGAAAGAAAAACACTAAATTATGGGCAGACAGTGCCATCTATAGGTCTGCACAAATACTAATAGTAGATTTCAGACATCAAAATAACCCAGTTTATTTCTCATCTTTAGAGGCATCTTGCAATTTATTCCAAAAGTGTTTAGTCTATCATTACAATCTTTTCCCAAAAATGATTGCTACACAGCAACAAGAAGAAATAAAATTATATTACTCTGATTTGACATAATTGGTGCATAAACCCTGGTAACTTTTCAAGACATGCTAATATAGCAATAATATGTGCCATTTCCTCATCCTATTTCCCTCATTTTATAAAACATTTGGGCACAATTATGTTCTAGGGTTCCTACAATTCTATTTAGCATAGTTAGATCTCATCTGTCTCCAGAAAAAAAGAAATTATACATTTCCCTAGATTTTTGGGGGGGACGGTCAGTTGTGGAGCTTGAACTCAGGTCCTGAGAAGTGTTCCTGAATCTCTTTGTGGTCAAGATTCTATCATTTGGGCCACCGCTCCACTTCCAGTTTTTGAGATAAGAGTCTCACAGGATCTTTTCTACCCCAGCCAGCTTCAACCAGCTTCAAACTGCAGTCCTCAGATATTAGCCTCCTGAGTAGCCAGTATTACAGGTATGTAATTACCGGTGTCTGGCTCCCATAGCTTTTATAAACATTGGACTAAATCCATCCTTGCATCTAACCTAAATCAACCAGACTCACTGAAAGCAAAAAGGTCAAAATATATCCATTTTGTAAAACATAATATTCCTTTACCACAGACTGGCTCTATTCTCCAAGGGGCCACTTTTACCATAGTAGTCATTCCAGTATCTAATCTGGTCATGCAGTTTCCATTAACAATACATGTGAGTCAAATCATGGGTAAGGGATGCATGAAAAAGGTGGCTGTGCTAATGCTGAGAGTCCCCTCCTGGGTCACACTTGATGGGCTAGGGCTAGCATTCAAAGACCTTGTAAAAATAAACACCAAAAAAAAAAAATGGCCTGTTGCACCCAAAGACAGGCTGGTGTTTTTGTTTGTTTGTAATTAAAACTCAAGTTCCCAATCAGCTCCAGATATTTAATACAACTAGAAAGAAACTAAGTCTTATAAAAACAATATTTTGCACAGGGCTGCTTTTGTGACTTCCTAACCTTCACCTACGATGTAGGAAAGAATAATCACTTAAGAGCTCAAGCTTTGAAAGCAAAGAGAACAGAGTTTGAGTACTATCATAAGCTTTTCTCTAAGCTCCACCTCCCTTATCTTCAAGAAAATCACAAAGTAAATATAAGCAAAGTGTTTTGCACATTTTCATTATTCAATACATGTTTATATGCAAAAGGATTTATTTATATAATTTCTTATTTATCATTAATTACCGATTATTAGGTAATATGTGCTCAATCTAAACCAACACCCAACAAAATTCACTTATGATGCTTTCTCTTCGGGTTTCTTTTTTTTTTTGAAGTAATGGGGTTTGAACTCTGGGATTTGTGCCTACAAGGTTAACTCATGCTTCTAGCTCTATTTCCCCAGGTTATTTTTTGGTCTTGCTTCTGGACCAGGTGGGCATCAAAGTAGTGATCTCGGTGCTTTTGGCTTCTCATCATGGCTGGGATCACAGGCTCCTGACACCATGTCTTCCCTCCATAGAGATTAGTTTCATGGGCATTTCTTTCCAAGCTGGTCTGACCAAAATCATCTCAGCTTCCTCAGCTTCCCATGGCAAGCACAAGCTGCCAATACTGAACTCAAATATGGATGAGCTCAACTATCCAATGAAGAGAAAATAGTATTTTGAAGTTTTAGTATTAGTTTTAAAATATACCTCTGAAATATTTTGGAAAATGCCCCTGATTATCAGTTTACTGTCTCAGTTGTCAAGACACAAAAGTTGGAGATACAGACCTGGGTCTGCAAATAGATAATACCGAAGCCAGGTGACAAACTGTATGAAACAGAGAAAATACAAGCCTGTAGAATATTGATTTCTAGGAAGGCAAAGAGGAAACTATAAAAGAGCGATGAAACAGAAAGACGAGGGAGGGAAAACACCCACAGCAACAACCATAAAGAGGAAAATTGGTATGAAATGTTAAATTCTACACATAGTAGATCAAATCACAAACAAAAGTAACAGATAACAGTAGTTTCAGCAAAAAAGTTAAATATAGATATGCAATTATAGAAGGCCAAAGACCAAGTGAGAAACTTTTAAAAAAGGTTGACAGTGAAAAGAAGAATGTAAGACTACAGCTGAGATGCGATGTGGATTTGAAAAACACAGTAACCCAAAAAAGATTAAAAATAAAAAAATAAAGAAAAACACAGTAACAGGATAAAAATACTAGAGAATGTTTATTGTGGATAAAATTGTGTCTCTATGAAAGATATGTTGCTAGTACTTATGAGACCTTACTTGGAGATAAAAATCCAGTTAAAATGAAGTCATATTGTATTATAGTAGGCCTTAATACAATGATTGGTATCTTCATAAGGAAAATTTGAACCTAAACACATAGGTTCATGGAAAAAGAATACCACGTAATGTTAAAACACAGATACTGAAGTGAAATATCTAGCAACCAAGAAATACCAGGAATTGCTAGCAACATAGAAATTAAGGGAGTGCTAAATAGTTGCAACATAGTATTTCCAAGTGTTGTATCAATATCCTAATGATGAGAAATTTGGAGTATTTGTCTTTTCATACATGAAGAAAAAAGTTGTATGCTTTGGTTTCTGATACGTACTCATCAATGGAGTCTTAAGTGTGTATCAGTCTCTGTTGCGCTATCCTCCAATACACAGGGTTTTTAATACTCTGAGATGTTGTAGTCAGTCAAGGGTAGGGGTAAAGAGGGTTTAGTATAACAGTCTGTTCCAAAACCACTAAGAAAGTTTTGTTTATGTCAGTTTGAATCACATACCCACATTACTAAGAATACTTACGTTTAATTTTTTTTCATTTTTCAAGAAAGGCAAGTGCAATAAGCAATCATTTAAAATGTGGTTATGCAAACTTTATTTGTCCTTAAATTTTATCTGAGAACTAGATTTTTCTCAGAGAGACTACATTTTAATCAAAATACATCCCTTAAAAGTATTTTATAATTAATTTGAGCAATGGAGTTGCTTCCTATGTGGTTAAAATAAGAGAGAATTTGTTTTCCCCCTTAATTATCCAGATAATGGGTTCCAGCCTCTCTTTGATGTGTCATAAAAGCTCACCTGTTTCACTACAACCTGCTCTTTATTATCAAACAATTATAGTTCCTCAAATCCCAACTTTCCAAAGGTGCCATTTATCTAAATCACATGTGTGTCCCCTTTGCACCCATTCTGAAAAAGAATTTTCCTTGATCAAAAATTTCACCTGCTTACCCCCTGGTGCATCAGCACTTTTATTACCTAGTACAAAATTAAAATCCAGAGGCCTTCTGGCATACATAGTTATGAGTAAAACATCTCTTTTAACCATATTCTAACTATTAATATAGTATTTTAAAAAGCTAGATATCTTATATAAAGTGCATAAAATAGAGAAAATAGGGAATTTTCTTAATTAAGACTTGAAATTAATTTTTTTTTGCCAGTCCTGGAGCTTGAACTCAGGGCATGGGCACTGTCCTTGGACACCTTTGCTCAAGGCTAAACCTCTGCCACTCGAGCCATGATGCCACTTCTGGCTTTTGTTCTTTGTATATGGTACCATGTAATTGAACCCAGGGCTTTGTGCTTACTAAGTGAGCACTCTACCACTAGGCCATACTCCTAACCCCTTAAGATTTTTTTAAAATCTTGTTGAAAATCTTTCCCCTTTGGGAAAAGAAATAACAATTTACATTTGCTCTCATATGCACGAATTCCAAGATTCCCTAATCCTTACTCCACCAAAAATAGTCTGTCATTATATTCTCATTTGATTTGTTGCTGGTAATCAATGGGATTATACTGCACAAAGCACTTGAGCTATGTTTATCACAAAATCCTCCAATTTATTTCCAGGACAAATGAACTAACTCAATTAATTTAAAAGAAAGCAATGGCCCCCGAGGAAATGTATAAATTAAAAACCATTGTGATGGGATATGTACTTACAAGACAGAGATACTGGGACCTAGGATGGGGCTGGAGAGTAGGTAACAGCAACCTGACAGTTCTGTAGAATAAATCAGTGTCCAAACAGCAGAGTGATCAAGTATGTAGTACATGGATTAGAATAAGTCCTAGGACATATTCTGAAAGGGACTGGAAGACTTGGACGGATTTTAATAAGACTGTAGGATACAGGAGTAAGTCTCTAGAATTGGTAATCGTGGATCTGGTCTCTATGTGGTCTAGTGCTATCTTCACAAGGAAGCCTGACAGGCCCTGATGAGATCAAGACCTCCCAGGGACTAAAGTTGATTCTACCAGAGATCCTGGCAAATTCTGAGAAGGGTGCAAAAGTCTTCTGAAGTTTGGAGTAAGTGACCATCTAATAGGCCTGAAAGGCTCCTCTTACATAACTCCAAAATTAGAACAACCCAATAATCTTTAGGAACACATAACAGAGCCAATGGTAGAACCATGCTCCTGACCCCAAGTAAGCTCTGTGACTCTGTGGATAACAAGAAACACTACTAAAGCCTTCCTAGTTTCCAGGCAGCATGATGGTAGGGGAACAGGGAGGTTCTGAGATCAAAGCTGTTAAGTGATATAACAAGTATAAAGGAATTCTGTTAGTATTCCTGTCTATAGGTAGGCTAGATTTTTGGTTCCTATTTGCCATTGTGGCCAGACCCCCTTTTTCCCATCCAAAATAAATCCAACTGTATACAGAGGCTCTGGATAGACTGAACACTAAAATGACTACATTTACATTGGGCTGAAAGTCAATGTTTACCTTCTAGGATTTGGGGAGTATTAAAAATGACAATACACATAAACCTTTGAACTGGCATTTAGTATTTACTCAATAGATGTTAGCTACTTTCATTTGCTTTTTTTATTGGTCCTGAGGCTTGAACTTGGGGCCTGGGCACTGTCTCTGAGCTCCTTTGCTCAAGGCTATGCTTTACCACTTTGAGCCACAGCTCCACTTCATTTTTTGAATAGTAAATTGGAGATATGAGTTTCATGGGGACTTTTCTGTTTGGGCTGGCTTTGAACTAATATACTAAGATGTAGCCTCCTAAATAGCTAGGGTTACAAGTGCTTGTGACTGGGAACTGGCTTCTCCATTCTTGAACTAATGAAAATACTGAAGCTTCAGAGACCACCTGGAAAACATTTTCAAGCTAGACCATTGATATGGATAAAATTTCAACAGAAAACACAGGGAAGACATTCCAAGAATTAAAAATAGAGATAACATTGAAGAATTATGAAAAGACCTGGGTAGGAGAAACAGAATGGAATGTGTAGGAGACATGTGGAAAAGAAGCCTGAAAGTTAAATTGAGGGCATATAATAAAGAGTACAAAATTAATTCTCTCTCCTTAATCAGAAATGACCATCAAAAAGAAATTTTTTCCTGAAATCTAGCTTTTCCTTCCCACTCTACAGAGTCTTGCTCAAAGAACTTCAAACACAGTTTGAAAAAGCCCTTCAAAACTTTAAAATGCAAACCAATGACTGTAGCTATCCTAAAATGCAGGTTCAGATATGGTAAGTCTAAAATAAAGATTGAGATCCTACATTTTTAGCAGTTATCAACATATATCTTTGTTGCTCATCCATGGACCATAATTTTTAGTACCAAGAGTGATCTTTTCTTACTCGCATCCTTACCCTTTCCACAGTGCTGTGCCTTGCTGGTCTTCCTGAAGTTCTTTTCATTGGGTTCTACAAATCTATCACCTGAATTTCATGCTATTAAGGCTAAGGATACAGACTAAAATAATTTTAATTAAATAAGGATAGGTCTCTGAAGAAAAAGAGCCCAGAAATGTGGAGGAATATATTTGGTGTCATGTTAGAGCAAGCTTTAAAAGACATTCTAAGTGGGACTTTGAAACTTGAAAGAAAATGAGTACGATTCTATAGGCAGAAGGAGACAGGGGCAGGAGTTGATTCCATAGAAGGGGGATTTAGGATAGAACTTCAAAGGGTCTGTTTGTTTGTTTTTGCTAGTTCTGGAGCTTCAACTCAGGGCCTGGGTGCTGTCTGTGAGCTTCTTTTCCCTCACTAAAACTATACCATTTGAGCTTTTTTTTTTTTTTTCCTCCAATCCTGGGGCTTGGACACTTTTTGCTCAAAGGTAGCACTCTGCCACTTTAGCCACAGCATCACGTCTGGCTTTTTCTATGTACTGAGGAATTGAACCTAGGGCTTCATGCATGATAGGCAAGAACTCCACCACTAGGCCTCACTCCCAGCCTCATGCCTTTTTCTGTTTATGCGATACTGAGGTATTGAACTCAGGACTTCTTGCATCACTCTACCAGTAAGCCACATTCCCAGCCCATCTAGGGCTTTTATACTCAAACCTCAGAATCTCTTTTTTATCTATGAATAAGGTCTATGATGAAGTCCTTTCAGCCTTTAGGGCCTGTAGACTGTCTTAGTTTGTCACGTGACTTGTCGTGAGCTTTATCATATATGACAAAGTTCCATAAGTAGTATATCTGTATATAATAGCTATAACTACAAATTCAAGACTGAGATATATATACATATACGTAAGTTTATATGTATATATATACATACATATATGACACACATTTATGTCATACATATGTATTAGTGCTGGTACTCGGGTCTGAACTCAGAGCCTTGCACTCTTGTTCAGCTTTTTCTCTTACAGCTGGTACTTTAACACAAGCCATTTGCAATGAAAGACAGACATACATTGTTGCATATTGTCCTTCTCCTGATGTATCTGGTTTTCTAAGATCCCACAGAAATGCCCATCCCACCTTACCCCAGCCATTCACATGTGAATTGGCTGTAATTGCCTAGTACAGAGGTAGGTCCTTCCCAATACTGGTTTGAATATTCTCCAACAATTTGACCTAAAGCAAGTCAGTCTCTAATACTCTCCTGGAAAGACTAGTGAAGAAAATGCATACTCAGAAGCCACTTGGGACCAGGTAGCACCACATGGACTGAAGAGCTGAAAATAAGCAGTTAATTATAAGAAATAAGAGTGCTTCCAACATCAGAACATAGAGAAATAGCCCTACCCGAGAGGAGACAGCCTACCAACCATGTATATCCCCACATAACTGGACAGGCAAAACTCAGCCACAATGGGTCCTGTAATTTCTGCAAGCAAATGAGGAGATAAGCTACCCAGTGAGCTCCTGAGAAGTTGCATTTCCTATCATGGAAGGCTGCTACAATACCATTTCTTAGCCATTCTCTCAGTTTCAGTTGAATGCAAAGCTTTCCACTTCACCCCCATTTAGAGTTATAGCTGCAAACTTCAGAATGTCTACAAAATTGTTTTGCTGTGGTTTGAAGGTAGCATCTCAACAACAGAGGGGCTGGCACTAACATTTTATCCTCTGGCCTGTTTAGTTCATTTGTTATCTGGATTACTAAGATTACAGGAAACTGACACTATCTTGACTTGCTTTTGCAGTCTGTGTAAGTAATAATTTGTTGGAATCCATATCTACTCTTTATCAAGCAAATCTGTGGAAGCATAGTAAGCCATCCTAATACCTGTAGGAGTAATTGTCCTATAATTCGTCTTAACTTGCTGCCTTGAGGATTTTAGAACTTAACAAAAAAAGTAAGAAATGGAGAGAGTTTACTTCCTGAGTTCTCTCAAATGTTCCAGCCTGATTTCAGACTGTTCCAGGAATGCTGTTCCAGAAAGCAATGAATTCCAAAAGAAACTATAGTATTTCTAAAATAAATCTCTCTTATGTTTTTATTTTTTCCTTTAAAAGAACATTGACTCAGAATGTACTTTTGACCTTTACAATCAGAAGATCATATAATACATACATACACAGGCGATAGTAACAGTAATCAGAACTCTAGTTTCAGAGACTTAAATGCATTTCCTTTTTAATTAAAACTCTACCACTCCTGTATGTTTCTTTCTGGCTCCTGGTCTAGTATATATAATAGGATTAGCCTGCATTATTACGGTTGCAATAAATAAAGTTTTATGGAGATGTTTTTGACCAGACAGAATAAAATGTGCGCCTTTTTAACTATGATGGAAGTATAAAGTACTCTCATCATGTTCCAATAACTCCGTAGTAGAAACTATGTGTATCAACTATGCTGTTTTAAATTTATCTTATGTTTTTATTTGTATTAATTGAATTTCTTATATTAATATGACTATAGATGGAAACACACATTATATCAAATATTTGTCAAAGAAAACAATATAAAGATTTGGTTTTGACTCACTTTAAACATCTTTTGAGTTTAGTTGTGCCTACTGTATATTTAAACCAATATGCAAATACTTAAGAGTCCTTTATCATAGCTTAGGATGATAATCAATTAGCTCTGCTTTCTTTTGGGACCAGGTGAATTTTCTGTTATCAGGGTCACAGTCTTGGAATCAAGTGAATCAGGTATTGCTAGGAAAGCCTTGGACATTGTGGAATTTCACCAAAACTTGTGAATAAATTAATGCAGGTTGATTAGTATTACTGGAGAAGAACTAAGAAACTGGCAGGGCCACTAACCATTATAACAGATGAACATAGAATACTTATGGGTAATGTTGCAATTATTCTATTAATAAAGCATTATACTTAGGAAAATGCACAGATGATACATATGGTTACTTGCAGTTCCCCCTGAAATGCTAGTTCACAGTAACTAGTCTTATCAAAAAATTCAAATCTGTTTGAAAATTAATCAGCTAAACAGCAGACATCTTCCAGTCATTGTCTTATATAATTTATTAATGTTACCTTACTATAAGTTGTTGAAAGAATATCTACATTTATAAAAACATTTATGATTAGAAACCAATTAGTAGTGGTATGTGTATTTATAATAAAATACATCAGTGAATATAAGGTTAAGTCTTCAACCAGTACTTTTAAAGTCTGGGCACAAAGCATAATTTAATGGTTAGTAACTTTCTCCAACAACATTTAATAGTAATTAGTTCCAAGGTTGGTTATAGTAGATCTTTTTCTAAATATCCCCACAGTACACATCTCTAATTTAATGTGCGCCCATTATATCAAAAGTTTTTTTTGTGTGTCTTAATGTGTTTAATTGTAATATGTCTGTTTATGGCACGAATATAACCCAAGAAGTACCACATACAATAAGAAAAGTTGTGGAATTTTACAATAATACCTAGGTGAGGAAGGCAGGATCTTTGAAAGATCCATGTTAACTTGAAAGGAAAAAAAAAATCTACAAAAATTAACCACAGGGGCCGGGAGTTTGGCCTAGTGGTTAAAGTGCTTGCCTAGCATGCACGAAGACCCGGGTTCGATTCCTTCGTACCACATAAATAGAAAAAAGTCGGAAGTGGTGCTGAGGCTCAAGTGGTAGAGCTCTAGCCTTGAGAAAGTCCAAGGACAGTGCTCAGGCCCTGAGCTCAAGCTCAGGACTGGCAAAAAAAACAAAACAGAAATAACCACAAACTTAAGTCAGGCAGGATTAGATCATTTTCAAGTAAAATAATCAAGAAGCAAAATGATTCCTCAACATTGCAGGCATTGGTTGCTGCCTGTTGGTTTTTAGCCTAAGGAACACAGAAGACCAGAACCCTGGAGCAACTGGCACAGGCGCTGGGGCAACTTTACCAGGGACACTCGGCCTCCGCTGCCAGCTTAGGTCTCCTGGGCTCAAGCTACCCCAGGTTATACACCTCCCCAGCACTGTGGAAGTTTGTGAAAGCAGAGAAAACTTCCTGCTTGGGGAGACTGTCTGAGATGGAGAAAGCGACCAGCTTGCGGTCGAAGTAGGGCGGCCTTACCCGCAAAACCACCAGCCAAGATCTGCTGAGAAATCTCGCGCAGGAAGCCGACGTTGGGCTTGGCAGGCTTGGTGGGCTTGGTGGACATGGTGGGCAGCCGCAGAACGAGGTAGCAAGGGCCAAGTCGGGTGAGCGAGGTCTCCACTGAACACAGGCCTGAAGCCTTCCTGAGAAGAGAGCCCGGACTGAGTTGAACCTCAAGCAGGGTGGACTCCCTGCGGGGCAGCAATCGCGGAGTACCCAGAGATGGCGGTTCGGGCACTGGCTCGCGGCCAGGCCACCACCGGAACCTGCAGGCTGCACTACTTCGGGGTGGTTTCTCGCCCTGCCTGGACACCAAGGTTTCTGAAGAGATCAGCGGACTGGGTGAGATTGGCCGACCCTGTAGGTCAGGCTTTGTTTCTTAGATTGGCATTCTGTCAAGAGCCAGCTTTTGGCTGGCTGGTGGCCCTACTTTGAAAATGCACTGGAAACCCAGTCTGAAGCCCAGAGGGGGACGCCTACAGTAACCCTTGCCCACTGGCAAGCCAGAACTCAGTACAATTTCAACTAAGGGTCGTGTGAATAAGTTAACTGGAGTTAGTTATTCTGTCTGGTAACTAAGTCAAAGCATGCAGGTCCAATTCATAAAGACCTTGCAGTTGAGCTAATGCAATATTTTAGCAAGAAAAAGAGCAGGGGAGAAGAAGGAGGAGGGGGGGAGGGAAGGGGAGGGGAGGGGGAAGAAAAAAGAAAGGAGGAAGGAAGAAAGGAAGAAAGAAAGGAAGGAGGGAGGGAGAGAGGGAAGGAAGGAAGGAAGGAAGGAAGGAAGGAAGGAAGGAAGGAAGGAAGGAAGGAAGGAAGGAAGGAAGGAAGGAGTCTGGTTGCAAATAAGTCCCAGGCCAGAAGTTCTCAAAGTAAAGGTACTCATCTGAATTTATGAATGTTAGAAAGTCAAATCCATGGACCTCATTTCAGACTACTAAATTAGAATATTTAGGTTAGGCCTTAGGAACCTTTATTTTAACCAATTGTCTGTTGATTGCTGTTAACATTAAAGTTTGTGATTTACACCTAAATAACAGAAGAACATAAACAACCTTTTAGTATGTTCTCTCTATAAAATGTTGAATTACTCATATTAGCTCCTTTAATACAATTAACAAAAATTGTAATGTATGCCTTTTTATAAAACTAAAATAAAGCTGGGCAGCGGCCGTTTCACACCTATAATCCTAGCTACTTAGCTGAAGCTGAGATCTGGGGATCCTAGTTCCAAGCCAGCCATGGCAGGAAATCCCTTGAGATTTTTATCTCCAGTAAACTACTCAGAAAAAACCTTTAGTGGCACTGTGGCTGAAATGATAAAGTGCTAGCATTGGGCACAAAGAGGTTCAGGGACAGTGCCTAAGCTCTGAGTTCCAGCCCCAGGACTAGCGAAAAATAAAAATAAATAAAGAAAAATGCTGTAATGTCTTAATTAAACAAAAACGGCTAAAGCCATTTTGATTTATGTGTCTTATCTTGATTAAGAATTGTATAATTAAACTGAGAGAGAGCAAGGGAAGAGGTGACATTGTCCAAAAAGAAATGTACTCCTCACCTGACTTAGATAGCTGTAACCCCTCTGTACATAATCTTTATTACTATAAAATGAAACTTGAAAAAAGAATTACATGCTTAAATTGTTGATTTGTCTATCATTTTACAAAATGGCTGAGCATTTCACCTTCAGCAACCTTAAAATGCCAATTAAACTTCAGTTATCTGCCAACTCTTTGATATTGAGCCATTAGATCACTACCATAAAATGCCAAAATAATAATGACTTAAGCAAGACCAAAATTTATTTCCCCAGTGCTAACACACAAATGAAGAAAGGAAAGAAAATTTTTTTTAAAAAGCTCTGGAAACTACATAATCTTCATTAATCAACTTGTTCACAAGTATAGTCAGGTTCTTCCTTGGAGGAAATGTCATGATGGGACATTACTATTGCGAAGTAGGAACATTATAAATAATTATTATAAAATTGTAGGAACAAACAGTAGTTTCTGTCATAATTAGAAAAATTAATGAGTGAAAAACTACTTTTAAAGATATTTGCTTTTTGAAATACTCTTCTCCTTAAATTCTTAAGTATCTTAACTAGAAACTAATATACACTGTGGTATTCACTGTACCATGAGTAGAACCATATTTTAAAATATCTTTCATGTTGTTATTTAGAAATTTAAACCATGAGCCAGACACCAATGAATCATGCCTATAATTCTAGCCCCTCAGGAAACTGAAATCTGAAGATCACAATTCAGTGCCAGCCAGGCACACACACACACAAGTTGCTCTCACAGTCCTGGAAGTTCAAGTCTATGATTAGCTCTTTGGTGAAACAAGATAATCATTATAGAAAGTGAGTAGCAGAACAAAGCCATTTACCTTAAGCCTTTGAAGTTCACCTCAATGAAGCAAATAAGAGAGTGGAAAAGTCAGGGTTCCACAACTCACTCCTGGGGCCCCAGGATATACTCTTAATAACCATAAGATGATATAATTGATCCTACCTCTTAAAGGTTCTACAACTTTATGGTATTACTAATCTGGAGACTTAAATCAGTGAGGAGTTGTGTTTTGTTTGTTTGTTTTTGCAAGGGACCAAGGTATAAAAAACGTTTTTGCCTTGCATGCACAAAGACCCGGGTTTGATTCCTCAGTACCACATACATAGAAAAAAGCTGGAAGTGGTGCTGAAGCTCAAGTGGTAGAGCTCTAGCCTTGAGAAAGTCCAAGTACAGTGCTCAGGCCCTGAGCTGAAGCCCAGAACTGGCAAAAAAAATAAAAATAAAAATAAAAAATAAAAAAAATAAACGTTTATAACTCCATAAAGAAAGCTGCTGAAGTTAGTGAAATATGAGTCCTGCCTATGATTGCCTTGGTAGGTCTAGACCAAATGATTTCCTGAGCCTTCTACAACCCACAGGTCAATATTCTCGACCCTACACCTTTGGAGAAGATTCCAACTCCAAACTAGCAGAAAATGAGGAGACCACCTTCTCCCTTTCTCCAGGTTCCTTCTCCCTTCTCCCCCCTCCCCCACCCCCCCCCACAGTTCCTCACCCTCATTTCTCTGTGCTTTTCTTTGAGGAAACTATTTAATACTAGAAACAATACATAGATGTCATTCAAGTGTTAAGAGTTCTGTTATTTGGGACACAAATAAGAATCTAGAAATAAAAAGGCCATCTAGGCAGTCAACATGAAAAAAACTACGTGGGTCCCCAGGCCTTCTCTTAGAATTAATCTATAGCCTGTCTTAACTGGTTTATAGAGGAAATTAATTTCTCAGTTCATATCATAGTAGAAACAATGTAACAAGGAATAAGGCTATACCTATATACAATGGAATTTTACTGAGCCATTAAAAAGAATAACATTATGTTATCTGAAGGGAAATGGATGGACCCAGGACAAATTATGTTAAGTGCGGTAAGCCAACTATAGACAAATGGTGCATGTTTTCTCTTATGCAGAAATTAGATCTAAAATATATACTGGGATATGATAAATTATATAGGATTCTAGACCCTCTCACCCAGTGAGACCTAAAGAGGATACTTGGGGGAGAAACACAAAGGTGCAATGCTTATGTGCCTCTTTATATAAAATAAATATATGTTGAAACAAACTCCAAGATAAGAAATAGGAAGTCTCCTCTTCTGTTGTTTCTGTTTTCTCTCTGCATGATTTATTCATATGTCTGTCATTTGAAAGGGTAGAAGGGTACAGAACTTGAAGGATAAAGGTGAAAAATTGCAGCAGTGGTTATCACTGGACACCGTTAAACATGAACTATCTAACTCCTGGGTGGAGACAAGAGGGAGGGAAGGATGGTGGGAGGGACTAGAAGAGAGCACAGGAAAGGATGGTATTGTACAAAGGAAATACTGCTGTATCTGACTTTGGTACCTGGTGTATTGTATATATATTTATTTGGCTATTTGAATCAGGGAAGGGAAGGGGGAAAACAAGATGATGAAACAAAGGACAAAAGGTGAACCTGTGTAACAGCAATATTCACAAAACAATATGTTGGAAATGAACTTTACAACTTGGTAGGGGGTAGGTGGAGAGGAAGTGGGAGAAAAACATTGCAAGGGGTAACTGCTTAAGAATTAATGTACTCACTACCTTATGAATGTAACTGTAGCTCCTCTATATATCACCCTGATAGTAATTTTTTTCTTTTTTAAAAAAGGAAATATATGTACATATGCGTATTTGGTTATTTGAAAACAGATAGGGAAGGGGGGAAAACAACATGAGGGGCAGGGTGTGTGGGGGGGAGGGAAATGGGGACCAAGACATGAGAAAGGGTATGTGAAGTAATGCATCTTCTATCTGATGAATATAATGTAACCCTTCTATTAATTACAATAAAAATATATGGGAAAAAGGATATATAATGCTATAAGAATTGTACCAACTCTGGGAAATTGAGTAGGGACTTATTTAGAGGATTATAGCCAATGGGAGGAAGAAGAAACCTGTAGGTTTGAGTGTGCTCAGATCTATATTTTAATTAGAGCCATTGATATATATGGTTCTGGGTGTTCCATATAGACACATACACTCAGTAGAAACATGCTTTCTGGCTAATATTTTAATAGTATACCATAAACCTCCTAATGAACTTAGGAATTGCTTAGTATATCCCAGTCAGGCCTTTAAAGATGTTTTTAGGAAAAGATGGTATAATCCACCAAAAGAAACATGATAGAAAGAAAGTAGAACTGAGAGTGATACAGAAGAAAATGGGAGCAAAGTCTGTTCATGTTTTCAATACTGACTTTGATATACTATCTATATTAAAAATATCTGATTCACCATGCCTTTGTTTTTTCCTCTGTTACTGTACTTTTCAAATCCTTAACTTGCTGAGCCTTGACCACTAAGTAGCATTTCATAGCTGCTATTTTTCTGATACATAGTACTCTCCAATAAACTTCGTTCTTCCTTTTTGGCTGCTGTTTCCTATGTTTTAACTTTAAAGGCTTGACTTTGTTAGTTCAGATCCTCAACTGTCTTCTGCTATTAATGAACAGATAGTCTCTTGATCACTCACTCTGTGGCTGGAATTTCTTGCATATACTGATGCCTTTTGCCTTTCTGTCTACTTCACATTTTATAATTCACTAGAAATGAAAAGTGACCTTAGATAACAATCCTTTTCCCAAGATTCCTATTTTAAATCTCACATCCCTATTTACTTGTTTGCATCTTTAGGTTTGTCCCTAAGCCAGAATTCCTCTCTCCTAATTCTCCTGCTGATATTTGTGATTCAATATCAACAAGTTTCTTTATATTTACAATTCCTTCTCTGAATGTTCTCTATTTTCCTGCCTTAAAATAATTTTCACAGAATAACACTACTTTTCCTGTAACCTTCTTAGTAAAGATTCTGTCCCCCATATGATTGTACAATAATTGTTTCAAATGCATTGCTGCTTTTAAAGTTTAGGGTTTGGGGGGAGGTAAGAGAAAATGCAGGCTTTTATTTTGTCAGGCTTAGTTACTGTGAAATACTTAACATCATAGCTAGTAGTTGTGGCTGAATACACATACTGGTAAGAGGTAACTGCTGTTGGCTTGCCTGAGAAACCTGTCTTTAAAGTTTTTCAATAACCATTTTTACAAAATAAAATTACATGTATTATGTAGGATACACCAGTATGTGTACAATGTGACATTAACACTATTTATTTATGTATCCTGGTCTTGAGGCTTGAACTCAGGGCCTGAGCACAGTCCTTGAGCTTTTTCAGGCTATCCCTCTACCACCTAAGCCACAGCACCACTTCAGGCTTTTTCTGTGTGTGTTACTAAGAAATTGAACCCAAGGCTTTATGCATGTTAGTTAAGCACTCTACCACTAGGCCACACTCCTGGCCCCATTAAGACACGTTTTATCTCACACATTTCATTTCTCTTTCCTCCCTCCCTCCCTCCCTCCCTCTCCTTTTTCCTTCTTTCCATTCTGTCTTTATTCCTTTCTTTTATTGTAAGGCCACTTAAAATATATTCTTTTAGGAACTTGGCATAGTGGCTCAGGTCTGTAATCCTAGCTATTAAGGAGAATGAGAACAGGAGGATCTCAGGTCAAGGCCAATTCAGGCAGAAAATTAACCCTCTTCTCAACCCACAGCTTAAAACAACACTGCATGCTTTTCATCCCAGGCTATCTAAGAAGGTGAGTTTGAGAGGTTCAGGGTACCAGACCAGACAGGGCAGAAAAGTGCCAGAGATACCAAATCAATGAATGGAAACAGATGCAATGGAGCACACTTAATGATCCCAGCAGCCTAAGGAAGGCTGCTGGAGGCAAGGCTCAAGTCCTAAAGTAGCTACTAAAAAATAGGGCTGGAGGTACAGGTCAATGATATCACACAAACCTAGCAAATGTAAGTCTTTTAGTTCAAACCCCAGTACCATCAAGAAAGCAAAACTACTTTCTTGGCATTTGTTAAGAGATAATATATATTGTTATTATCTGTAGTCACTAGGTTATAAACATAGGTTTTGAATTTGCCACTTTTTTAAAAATGAAATCCTAGGGTGACATTTGACAAAAGATAATGAAATAACTGGATTATAGATAAAGGGTTTTTTTTTTACTCATAATACAATAGGCACTTTGAGCTTTAGGTTATCATCATTTCTTTTTCTTTGTGGGGCTTGAATTCTGGGTCTGGGCGCTGTCCTATCTCTTGAGCCAGAAGGACACTTCTGGTTTTCTAGTGGTTAATTAGAGATAAGAGTCTCACGAACTTTAGTGCCTAGGCTGGCTTTGAAATGTGATCCTTAGATCTCAGCCTCCTGAGTAGCTAAGATTATATGTGTGAGCCACCATGCCCAGCCAAGTGTCATCATTTCTATTCCATCCCTACTTTTGCATTCCACAGGGGAAATGCAAATGTGGGTTCAAGTAAATGTTGCACATGCAGTGGATTTGTGTCAGAACTGAGGCATCTCAAGCTTAACACTCAATCTCATGAGAGACTATTAACAAATCTCTGTGTGTGTGTGTGTGTGTGTGTGTGTGTGTGTGTGTGTGTGTGTGTGTGTGTGTGTGTGTAGGAGTTGGGAGCATGGCTCTGGTGGTAGGGTGCTTGCCCAGTAAGGAATAGAGTGTTTGATATATGGATCTTGTTACCTGTGTAGCAGCAGCATCTCCAAAATTTTCTTTCTAAATCTTCCAACTTGACTATCACCTCTTATCTAACTTGCTGTAGAATCTCCCTGCTACAATTTGCTATTCTCATCATCTTTGATATTTCTCACTATCTATTCTACTCCTTCCTTAATATGGCAATAGACTTAAAAATACCATCATCACCAATCTCTTAAAGCTCCTTAAACCACCTGCTCTTTTCTCCCTCTATTCCTTTTTTTTTTTTGGAAAAATTAACAATTCTATTGAAACCCAATTATCCACCTCATGCCTAAAGTAGATCTAAGTCCTGCTAGTGAAAATTGTTAATGATGTAATTACTAAATTTTTTTTTCAAATTAAGCTGGGTGCCAGTGGCTCACATCTGCAATCCTAGTTACTTCAGGAGGCTGAGATCGGAGGATTGCGGCTCAAAGCCAGCCCAGCACGAAAGTCCTTGAGACACTCATCTCCAAGTAACCATCAAAAAAGGAGAAGAGGTGCTTTGGCTCAAGTGGTAGAGTGCTAGCCTTGAACTGAAGAGCTAGGGAAAGCCCTTAGGCCTACAGTTCAAGCTCCTTCACCTACCAACAACAGCAACAAGGAAAAAAACCCTTCAAATTACTTTCAAGCAAATTGATTCATTTGCTTAATAAGTTCACTTACTACTCTCTAATATTACTGTTTCATAATTTCAAATTTTTCCACAAATTTCCACCTCCATTTTATTTAAAATTGGACCTCACCTCATTATGTTCCTTTCATTATCTAGCTGTCCAATAAATACAAACTTTGCTCCTGCATTCAACTCTAAGTCATCAAATCTTCCTCTACTTCTATTCACATTCTTATTTTTGCCTATTAAAATGTGAAAAATCCTTATTTACCACTATAAAAATGTATTCCACCCAGACATAAAAGATGGCCTACTGTATGATTCCATTTATATAAAATATCCAAATAGGTAAAACAATCTATCAATACAGAAAGCAAGGTATCTGAAAATTTAACTAAGAAAAAGTAGTGGGGATCATAGCTAAAGTGGTAGATAGTACTTACTAAGAAGTTCAAAAGCAGAGGTCAATCCGCCAGTAACAGCACACACACACACACACACACACACACACACACACACACACAAAAGCAAGAAAACATTTCTGTTTTGAAGCTTGAAGTAGGGAGGGATGGAAGTAAACTAGCAGGTGGAATAGAAGTAACTTTAATGAATACAGGGTTTATCTTTGGCCTATCAAAATAACAAAATGAGATCTGCAAAGATAGCAAGTAGTAGATTTAAAATCCTGGAATGTGCCTTAGTGGACCAACTGTATACCTGTGGAAATTGAAGTAAGAATAAATTTGTAAAAACCAGAGAGAAATACATGTATTTGTTTTTGAGAAAAGTAGTTCATCAGTGCTGATAATGTTATCAGGCAAGTATTCTTTTGTATCCTGCTAGCTCCTGTAACTCCCAGAACCAAACTGTAGTCTTGAAAGTCCTTGGGAATACTTATAGCTACAGAGTTACATGAATAAGATCCCTTCAGGAAAAGGCCTTCCTTCATAGCTTCCTGGAGAATTGTAGTATATTTATACAATGAAATATTATTTAGCAAAATAAAGTAAGCTATCAAATCATAAAAGATATAGAAGAACCTCAAATGCTTATTGAAAAAAAGCTAGTACAAGATGTTTAGGTATTACATTTCAGGAAAAGGAAAAAAATTGTGGCAAGATTAAAGATTATCATATGATTTGGTATATTATAGCACATTAAGTGCACATATGGACTATCATAATGAAATCTCTTACTATGTATAACTAATATATGACAAAAAATGTCAGTGGTAGTAAAGGATTCAAAGGGAGGAAGGGAACGATGATGTATAAGGAGATTTTTGGGTTTTTTTTTGCCAGTCCTGGGCTTGAGCTCAGGGCCTGAGCACTGTCCTTGGACTTTCTCAAGGCTAGAGCTCTACCACTTGAGCCTCAGCACCACTTCCGGCTTTTTTCTATGTATGTGGTACCGAGGAATTGAACCCGGGTCTTCATGCATGCTAGGCAAGCACTTTAACCACTAGGCCAAACTCCCGGCCCCATAAGGAGTTTTTAGGAAGTGAAATATATTTTTTTTACCAATCCTGGGGCTTGAACTCAGGGCCTGGGCACTGTCCTTGAACTTTCTTAAGGCCAGTGCTCACCACTTGAGCCACTTCTGGCTTTTTCTGCGTATGTGGAAATGAGTAATTGAACCCAGAGTTTCATGCATGCTAAGCAAGAACTCTACCACTAGATGACCCTCCTGGTAGATACATGAAATGCAGTTTGTTCTGTATGAATGCATATAGAATACTAAGAGTAAAACCTAGGGCTAGGAATGTGGTGTAATGCAGAGTGCTTGCATAGCATGCATGAAACCCTGGGTTGGATTCTTCACTACCACATAAACAGGAAAAGCCAGAAGTGATGCTGTAGGATGCTGTAGATCAAGTGGTAGAGTGCTAACTTTGAACAAAGAAAGCTAAGGGACATTGGCCAAGGCCTGACTTCAGGCCCCAGGACTGGCAAAATAAATAAATAAATAAATAAATAAATTAATTAATTAATTAAAAAAAAGACTAAGACCTAATGTACTGGGAGAGGGTAGGGGAGGGAAACTGAGAGAAAAAAATGTGGAGGGGTATCAATGTTCAATAAATAATGTACCCACTGCCTGATGAATATAACTATAACCCCTCTATATATCACTCTGACAATAAAATACAATAAAAAATAAAAATAAATAAAAAACCTAATGTAAACTATTGATATTAGTTAATAATACATCAGCATTGATTGTAGCAAACACACCATACAATGTTAAAAAGGGACACTGTAAGGTCAGGAAGAATATATGAGAACACTGTATATTTGTTCAATTTTATGTAAATCTAAACTATTAAAAATTTTTTAAAAATGGGGCCGGGAGTTTGGCTTAGTTGTAGAGTGCTTGCCTAGCATGCACGAAGACCCTGGGTCAATTCCTCAGTACCACATATACAGAAAATAAAAGCCAGAAGTGGTGTTGTGGCTCAAGTGTTAAATCACTACCCTTGAGGAAAGCCCAAGGCCAATGCTCAGGCCCTGAGTTCAAGCCCTGGGAGTGGCAAAAAAATTAAAAGTAATATAAAAAATAAAAAATGTCCTTTCTGGTAGCTCTGGAATTCTGCAGGACTTCAGGTCAAAATCACATGGGCACAAAGCTCTCCAGACTCCAACTCCAAAATAACAAGAAAAAAAACTGGTTTGGAGGCAGGGCTCAAGTAATAGAGAACCAACTCAGTAACCAAATAAATGGCATTGGGGATTATATGTAGCTAATGGTAAGAATGCTTACCTGTAGGAGACTCTGAGTTCAATCCCCATAACTGAAAAGAGAAAAGTATATTACTATTAGCATTAACCACGCATCAATGAGATTAAAAAGCACATCATGATTTTAGTATTGTAGTTATATTAAAATGCTTACAGTTCCCTGTCATATTTATTTTATTAATTTTTCTTCAAAGAATTCTTTTTTTCTCTGTCCCTACTATTGCTAATTTCCCATTTAAGAACTCAGGGTATTTCCTACTAATATTATCTCGCCAAGTTTTCCTAATTCTGACTTCTTCATACCCTATGCCCTCTGGCCTAAAGCCATTTATCCAGAGAAGGCTAGCAAGATGGAGAATGAAGAAATGTACAAATGGAGAAGGAAAGGAACAGAAATAAGGGGAAAAATAGTTGTGGTAAGAAATGCTTATGGGAAAAGGACTGAGTAGTCTTAAATAGGCTGGAAGGAAAATAAGATGGCTTGAACAAATTCCTTATGAAAAATGTAGGAGAAAAATAGTTTACAGAAAGAAAACATGGGGTCTGTATATTAAAAAAAAAAAACCGGAGACAGTAGGCATTAAAAAGTGAAACAAAATGATTTTTTTTCCTTTTTCCTTTTTTGCCAGTCCTGGGGGTTGAACTCAGGGCCTGGACTCTGTTCCTGAGCTTCTTTTGCTCAAGGCTAATACTTGAACCACAGTACCACTTCAGGTTTTTTCTGTTTATGTGGTACTAAGGAATCGAAACTAGGAATTCATGCATGCTAGGCAAGGACTTTACCATTTAGCCACATTCCCAGCCTTCAAAATAATCTTTACCCACAGAAAATAATGTATTAGTCATTATTTGTCAACTTTCTTATTTCTTAAGAAAGAAAATCAACTTTTTATCATTTCACATATCATTTAATTCTACTCTAAGCATTTTTGTTTTGGTCAGTTGGGTTTTGAACTCATGTCCTGGCTGTTGTCTCTGAGCTCTTTCACTCAAGGCTAGTGCTCTACCACTTTGATCCAGAGCACCACCCCTGGTTTTTGAGTGATCAACTGGAGATCAGACTCCTATGGACGTTTTTTATGTGTGGTCAAATCACAATTCTCAGTTCTCAACCTCCTGAGTAGCTAGGACTACAGATGTGACCAGCTTCCAGCTACTTCAAACATTCTTTTTTTTTTTTCTTGCCAGTCATGGGGCTTGAACTCAGGGCCTGAGCACTGTCCTTGGGTTTTCTCAAGGCTCTACCACTTGAACCACAGCACCACTTCTGACTTTTTTCCTATGTATGTGGTACCGAGGAATAGAACCTGGGTCTTTGTGCATGCTAGGCAAGCACTACACACTAGGCCAAACTCTTTTTTTTTTTGGTGGGTCATGGGCTTGAATTTGGCCTATCACTGTCCCTGAGCTTTTCAGCTCAAGGCTACTGCTCAACACTTGAGTCAAGCCCCACTTCCCATTTTTTCTAGAGGTTAATTGGAGATAAGAGACTCAGGTCCTTTGTGCTGGGGCTGGCTTTGAACTTTGATCCTCAGATCTAAGCCTCCTGAGTAGCTAGTATTATAGATATGAGCCTCAAGTATTCTTAGACCCTTTTTTTCACGACTGCAATAATACTTTTGGATTAGGTGTGTCTACTCTATAAAACTATATATATATGTCTCTATTGTCATGATGAAAGAGGTGTTATATAAACTTCCATTGTCCGATGCATACATATATACATAATGCTATAATATAGTATGTTTTATAATTTGTCAATTTGTAGTATATATAGTACACATATAATTATATATAATATGTATATGACACTGTAGATTTAAAAGGAAGCTTATATATACCTATATATTGTGTATATTTATGTGCTTACATATAATTTTTGTGTTGTATGATAGTCTTGAGCTTAATTTTTTATTATCAAGATGATATACAAAGTGGCTACAGTACATAAGGCAGGTAAACAGTGAATTTATTTTTTTTCTTTTTATTATTACTATTATTTGCTGGCCCTGGGGCTTGATATCTGGGCCTGGCACTGTCCCTGGGCTTCTTTCCCATCATATATTTTTTCTTCTTCTTCTTTGTCTTTCAATTTTTGGTACTGGGAATTGAACCTAGGACATTGTACTTGCTAGGCAAGTGCTTTGCCACTGAGTTATGGCTCAGCCCCACAATACATTTCTTTTTGTATACTGTAATCTTTTCCCTCACTCTCCCAGTTTTTTCCCTCACATCTCCACCCATAATTTGAATAGCTCATTTTCAATCTAGTATCTATTGAGTCCTGAGCTTTTTTACTAAAGTCTAATGCTCTATCAATTTAACCACAGCACCACTGCCAGTTTTTTTGGTGGTTAATAGGAGTCACATGAACTTTCCTACCTTGGCTGGCTTTAAATTATAATCCTCAAATCTTGACCTTCTGAGTAGCTGGGATTCTGAAAGTGAGCCATTAGTGCCTAGCAACAAAGGTAGATTTTGAGAGAAGATCTTGCTATGTAATCCAGGCTGGCTTAGAATTTATGATCCTTCTGTTTCAGTCCTCAAGTACTGGGTGAATTATGGGTCTGGCTCATTTTATGCATGTATGTTGTCCATAAATATGTGATTAAACCCTGAATTAGGCTGGAATTGTAACAAGCCCTTTGAATGAACAGTAGTATAATGTTGTAGATATTATAAACTGTTTTGTTACAACTAATCTACTTGTAAGGTTTTTTTTTCCTATTTCTTTTTCTTCCATTCCTTTTTCACTCATTAACCTGATGTTCGTTAAACCCTAATGTGTAGCTACCAGCATTTTTATGCTTATTCTCTATGGATGTGTAAAAATCATTTATTATTCAATACTAGTAGTTAGAAGAGTACCTGGAAGCTAGTAGGTGTAAACAAAATACCTGGTATCTGATAGAATAAAGCACTATTGAGCCAGACACCATGTCAACGGCTACTTCAGAGGAGACTGAGACAGGAGAATCATTGCAGCTCAAGTTCAAAACCTCTCTCAGGACAACAGAGAACCATTTCAAGTAATAATAATAATAGTAATATAAAAGGAGAAAAAGCAATAATGTGGAAAAAGACAACCACATTTGAATTATTATTTTACCGTCAAAATTCCACTTTACTCTCATTGTACAACTGAAAATATCCCTGGCCTTTTTTTTATGGTTTTCTTTTTCTTTTGTCAGTCCTGGAGCTTGAATGCAGGGCCTGGTGGCTATCCTCGAACTTTTGTTCAAAGCTAGTGCTCTACCCCTTTCCCAGCCCCATTTGTTGACTTATTATATACTTGGTTTTAATTCTGTAAGGCTGTACATTTTGTCTTCAAGAATTTACATATAAGGGGACTGGGACTGTGGCCTGGTGGTAGAGTGCTTGCCTAGCATGCATGGAAACCCTGGGTTGGATTCCGCAGTACCACTTAAACTGAAAAGGCTGGAAGTGGTGCGGTCTCCAGTGGTAGAGCCCAGAGGCTCAGGAATAGAGCCTAGGCCCTGAGTTCAAGGCCCAGGACTGGCAAAAGAAAGGAATGGAGAGAGAGGAGAGAGGGGGTGGGGCTGGAAGGCAGGATTTTACACACATACAAGTGCTGTGGATGTGGCTTAGTGGTAGTGCTAGCCTAGCAAGCACTCAGTACCACAGACACAGAAAAAGCCGGAAGTAGCGCTGTGACTCCAGCCTCGAGTAAAAGAAACTCAGTGATGGTGCCTGGGCCCTGAGTTCAGGCCCCAGGACTGGCCAAACAAAACAAAACAAAAAACAACAACAACAACAACAAAAACAAAGCATGCAAGATATCAAAACCTAGATGTCATTCCTGATTTTAAGGGACCAGCTCCGATGTAGTTGGAATAGCCTATGTCCGGGATGGAGACATCTCCTTTGCTCATGCGAGGACCGTCTCTTCCTCACCTGCCCTGGGGCCTCTTCCAGGTTCCTCTCACCTCAGACTGCGCCCCCCCCGCCCCCCCCCCCCCCGCCCCGCCAACCAAGGGACCAAGTCTCCCGAAGAGACGCAAGATGTGTTTGAGTTACACGTTTGCTCTCCCCTAACCAGGCAAGGTTGTATCTCAACAATATTTTGCTCTTCTGCCAGGCACCCGACCCCCTCAGAACCCACCACAGCCACCGTCCAACATTTCTCCTAACTCCTCTGAGGAAATTCCCAGCGCTCGCGCTCCCAGAAGCCCTTCCCGGGAGCGGGAGACGCGCGGAATGCGCATGCCCAGTGCGGATCCCTTCTGCCCGCCCTCGGCCTTGTACGCGCGGCGTGTGGCGAGCTCCCACCTGTCAATCTCACTGGACCACGCCCCTCCAGGCCCAGTCCGGGGAGCGCTGCACCCAGGCCTAGGCTCTGCGCGCGTGGATTGGCTGATGCGGTAGCGTCGCCTCTGGTCGGGGAAACTGGGAGAGCGCGAGCGCCCAGAGTTGGCTCTCCGTGCGGCTCAGGGCGTACCTCCTCTCAGGTAAACCGGTGGGCCGGGAGGGTTACCTGGCTAGAGTATGTTCTGGACGGGTATAAAAGAGGTTTGACACTTCCGGCCTGCAGGCCGGTTGGAGACCCCGAGGTGGGCTGTGGGGGCCGGGGGGACTCGGGGCGCAGAGTCCAGCCATCCCCCCGTGGCCGGGCGTCGGTGGACCCTCGCGGAGGTCAGCCAGACTCTGGGCACCGTTTCCTGTGCACTGTTGTAGAAATCCAGCTTTTATTCAGGAGTGTGGGATTCCGGCGGTTTTCTCTCAGCGCCGGCAAGTTGGAGTGTTCCGTCCCGCCTCCGCCTCCCGTCCCCGCGGAGCGCTGGTGGGACACTCGGGCGTCCCGGCGTCCCCACCAACCTGCAGAAAGTAGACAGCCGAACTCTCGCGGTTCCCGGCGCCCCGCCGGCCGGCGCTTCTCGGGCTAGAAGGTGACAGCCTTCAACAGCCTGCGGAGCACTTTGAGCCTCTGTGGACGGAAGGAACACACCTAGGTAGCCCAGCGAGTCCACCGATGGTGGGCCGGCAACAACTGTGCAGTGGAGCGAGCCTTTTGGAAGATCCTTCGAGCCTTTGAAGGGCCAAATAAGATGTTTCAAGGAGTTTTACCGTCTGGCCCCAGAGAAGTCTTAACCCAAGTGTAACGAAAGTTCCAGCTTTACACAGGTTTGTGACTTGCACAGGAGCTAAAATGACATTTGTAAAAATTGTTGCCTAGAGCAGCCTATGTAATAGTATGCTAATAGATTAAGACGAAGCCGAAATCACAAAATGAATAGGAGAGAGATGTAATCTTTCTTCAGTGTGAGCAAGAAGGCAGCATTTACAGTGTAGGTTTATTAGCTGCCAGTCCTGGGGCTTGAACTCAGAGTCTGGGCCCTGTCTTAAGCTTCTTTTACCCAAGGCTAGCATTCCATCATTTGAGCCACAGCGTCACTTGGGCTTTTTTAGTTTTCATGGAACTGAGGAATCAAGCTCAGGGCCTTGTTCACACAAAGCCACATTCCTACCTCACACTGTTGTTTTTACTTTTTCTTTTTTATTGTGCCATACCATTTTAAAATTTATTATTTTAAAATTTATTATTAGATATTACCAATAGGCTACTATAAATATTTTGTAATTATTTTGGTATAGTTTATAAATAGAACTGCATATCTACATCACTAGTAATTTGTAGTGGAATTTCACTAGTGAAATACAAATAGGTTGTGCAGATATGTACTTACAGTATACATTACCAACAAGCTTTTCAAAATTATTTTGAATTTATACTCCTATAGCAGTGTGTGTATTCGTTTCTTCCAAATGTTTGTAATACTTCACACATTTCTTTAATTTTAGCCATCTAGGTGGGTATTTAATGATATCACATTAGGGTTTTCCTCAATTTCCCTAATGAACAATACTATTGAAACCTCTTTTTATGAATTTATGAATAGAGCAGCATCCAGGGTGTATGAGGGGAAAACTTTTCACAAGGTGTTGAAGTAAGACAAGAGAAATGATTGATTAAAACAGAAAATAGCAAGTTAAAAGTTTCTGATCAGAAGGGTATCTGGTTAGAGTTTACTTGGTAGTTTAATTTTTGAAAAGTTTAATTTTACACTTTAGGTTGATTTGAGTTGTATATTTGAAAGGAACTAACTGTATTTGGGGGAAAATAAGAGTGTTAAGTCCTATATGATGTAGTGTTTGGTGTTGAATTTCAACCCTCTGAACATACCTTCTTTGCTATTTACCAGTTTTCCCTCTGATTAGAAGTCTACCTGTCTAGTTATAACTTCTCTGAACAGGTCTTACAGCTTTTGCTTTCTACTATTCCTTTAAAATAGAACAGGGCCTGGAGTTTAGCCTACTGCTTGGTGCTTGCCTAGCATACACGAAGACCGGGTTTGATTCCTTGGTACTGCATACATAGAAAAAAGCCAGAAATGGTGCTGTGGCTCAAGTGGTAGAGCACTACCCTTGAGAAAGCCCAAGGACAGTGCCCAGGACTGGCAAAAATAAAGAAAAGAACAAAAGAGAAGAAGTGGAAGTAGCGCTGTGGCTCAGGGGGTAGGGTGGTAGCCAGGCCTAGAGTTGCCAGGCCCAGAGTCCAAGTCCTATGACTGTCCCCCACCCCCAGAAAAGAAAAAAAAAAGGGAAAAAGTAAGGAAAGAAATGGGCACAAATTTTCTTTGAAATATGTGTAAACGGTTCAGAAAAGAAAGGATAACATCTACATAGTAGAGACTAAAAATATATTTTGAAAAGCAGAAAATGCTTTTTGAGGTGCTTTGAGATGGTAATTTGCTATGGCTTGAAAGGCTTAATTGGGGATTAAGTCTCACAGATATTTTTGCTCAATCTGGCCCCAAACAACAGCCTCTCTAGCTCAGTCTCCTGAGTAGCTAAGGTTATACTAGGATTATACTAGGATTATAGGCATGAGCCAACGGTGTCTGGCTTTTTTTTTTTTTTTTGCTGGTCCTGGGGCTTGAACTCAAGGCCTGGGCACTGCATGTGAGCTTCTTTTGCTCAGGGTTAGCAAGAAATAAACATGGTATATATACGGTTCAGTATTCTCACTAGGAGTCTTGGAATATAGTCCTCTTAGGTAAGACTATTACAATATTTTTTTTAAAAAATGTTAAGTGTAGGGCCAAGAATTTGGCCTAGTGGTAGATTGCTTGCCTAGCATGTACAAAGACCTGGGTTCAATTCATGGGTACCACATACATAGGGGAAAAAAAAGCCAGAAGTGGTGCTGAAGCTCAAGTGCTAGAGCTCTAGCCTTGAGGAAGTCCAAGGACAGTGCTCAGGCCCTGAACTCAAGCCCAGGACTGCCCCCCCCCCCAAAAAAAAATATTAAGTGCAGGGCCTGGAGTTTGGCATAGTGGTAGATTGCTTGCTTAGCATGCATGAAGACCCAGGTTCAGTTCCTCGGTACCACATACATAGAAAAGCCAGAAGTGGTGCTGTGGCTCAAGTGGTAGAGCACTAGCCTTGAGGAAAAGCCCAAGGACAGTGCTCAGGCCCTGAGTTCAAGGCCCAGGACTGGCAAAAAAAATCTTAAGTGCAGTAAAAATCTTTTGACATCTTCCTTTTCTGTGTTCATAAGTTATTTCTTCTTTACTGTCTTGATCAGTTTGGAAAGAAGTTTAATTTGCATTTATCTTTTCAAACATACACACACCTTTTTGTTTCCTTTTTTAATATTGATTTTATGTTGTCAATCCATTGGTAGTCTCTGGCTACCATTTCCTTATGCTTGTTTTGGTTTAAACCTCTCTCTTTTTCTGAAAATTCTGTATGAATGAGAGGCTTACCTCTAGTTTTCATATGAACACTTAGTATGATAGGTTTTCTTTGAAGAATAAATATAGCTTCCACAAATATATTTTAATGTATTGTGTTAATATATTATATTTTAATATATTTAATATTTCTAAGTAGTTTTATTTTATAATGTGTTTTAAATTTTTGTTGTTGTTGGACACGGGGCTTGAATTCTGGGCCTGGGAGCTGTCCTTGAGCTCTTTCAGCTCAAGGCTAGTGCTCTACCACTTTTAGCCGCCGTGCCACTTCTGGTTTTCTGGTGGCTAATTGGAAGAGTCTCACGGACTTTCCTGCCTGCTTGGGCTAGCTTTGAACCCCAGTCCTTAAATCTCAGCCTTCTGAGTAGCTCGGATTACAGGCGTGAGCCACAGTGTCAAGTTTATGAATATGTTGGGGTCTTTTTGATAGACCAGGTAAAGTATGGGGTTTTTTTTAGGGAGGAAGGGAGGTGGAGTTGTGTTGGTCAGAGGCCTTGAATTCTGGGCCTAGGCAGTATCCCTGAGCTCTTCAGGTCAAGGCTAACACTACCACTTTGAACTATAGCACCACTTGGGAGTTTCTGGTGGTTAATTGGGATTGACAGGGGTAAATCCAGGCTAGCTTTGAATGTGATCCTTATTCTCAGCCTCCTGGGTAGCTAGGATTACTGATGTGAGCCACCATTGCCCAGCTATAAAGTATGCTTTGATAAGTTTGCTATGTGTGCTTGAAAGAATTGTTTATTCTCCTATTTTGCTATCATGTTATAGATTTTTCGCTAAATGTCAATTATCTATGTATTTATTTTTGCCAGTCCTGGGTCTTGAACTCAGGACCTGAGCACTGTCCTTGGGCTTGCTCAAGGTTAGTGCTCTACCACTTAAGCCATAGCATCATTTCCAGGTTTTTTTCTATGTATGTGGTATAAAGGAACAGAACCTGGGTCTTCGTGCATGCTAGGCAAGCACTCTACCGCTAGGCCAAACTCGCAGTCCTAAATGTCAATTATCTTTAGTTTATTTGTTTGTGTTATTATTATTATTTTTGTCATTGTGACCAAGTATCTGGGAAAACCAACTTAAAGGAAGAAAGGTTTTTTTGTGATTCATGGTTCCAGTCCATAATTGGCTGCCTCCATTGCTTTGGCCCTGAAGTGAAGGAAAGAACAGTGCCAGGGACACATGAGTTGTGTACCTCAGGGTTAGTAGGGTGAATAGGAAAAAAGGTCTAGAAACAACATAAACATTTCCAAGGCATGACCCCAGTGACCCACTTCCTTCAACTAGGCCCTATACCTTCATAGACTATCAATATGATAGACTATCAATCAGTTATCAATAAATTAAGCCACTGATGAAGTTAGAGCTCTCACAACACAATCACCTCTAAACAACCTATCCTTTAGGAACCCAAGCCCTTAACACATGAGGCATCATGGAATATTTTTTTTCTTTTTCTTTGCCAGTCGTAGGGCTTGAACTCAGGGTCTCAGTACTCTCCTTGGACTATGTTCAAGGGTAGAGCTCTACCACTTGAACCACAGCACCACTTCCAGCTTTTTCCTATGTATGTGGTACTGAGGAATCAAACCCAGGCCTTTGTGCTTGCTAGGCAAGCACTCTACCACTAGGCCAAACTCCTGGCCCAATCATCATGGAACATTTTTAGATTCAAATTGCAGCTATGATAGACAACTGGCAAAATATTTTGGTCAATAGGAAAAGAGAAACCTAAGTATAGAATGGGCTCAATTCCAAAAAGAGCAAGAACAAATGAGATTGTAGTAAAGGACAGGGAGCTCAGTAAATGGGGACAATATCTTAGCTGGAGAGCATCCTGGTTAAATACCCTGGAAAGAATTCTTTCTGTTGATAGGTCCAGATGATCATTCTCTCTAAACTGACTTACTATGATTCTTGTTCAAAGAGATGCCAGATAACTACTAGAAAACTGGAAATGGAGCTGTGCCTCAAGGGATATGGTGGTAGCCTTGAGCTGAAGAGCTCAGGTTACAAAGCCCAGGCACAGAGTTCAAGCTCCACAACCGGAAAAAAAGAAGTGCCAAAGGGAAGTGGGGACAAAAACATGAGAAAGGGGTGGCAGTGATTGTTAAATAATGCACCTTCTATCTGGAGAATATAATGTAACCCTTCTGTTAATTGCTATATATATATATATATATAAAGGATAAGAACATATTAAATGAAAAAATGTGAAAATCATGAAAAAAAAAAGTGCCTGAGAGTTGAGGCTTACTTGATTGGAGGATTCAGAAGAGCCTAGTTAAAATTTGGTCTTAATCACTTCGAGTATTGAGAGTTTATTTATTTATGTATTGTGTGTACATACATACGTACACACTTATACTGAGTCTTGAACTCAGAGGCTAGTGTTGTCACTCAAGGCTGATACTTTGCCATTTTAAGCCACACTTTGGGCTTTTTGCACATTAATTCAAGATAAGAATGTTGTAGACTTCTGAGGGAAGCTTCTATCTTCAGATTTCAGCCTCCTAAGCAGCTTTGACTATAGGCATGGTCCACCAGTGCCAACTTTGGGTTTTTCTAGCATGTGATTTTTCTGAAATTTTTCTCCTGCTTCTTAAGAGAGATGTTATGTTCTTTGTACCTTTGGTTATTTTGTCAGTTTTTGCGCGAAGTATTTATTTATTTATATGTATTTATCTTTAGTTGTACAAAACATCAATTCAACATGTTAGCTTGTGAGTATAATAATTATTGCTTCTTTCATCATTCTCTTGTATTTTCCCATTCCCCATTCCTTTCAATTTGTCCAGTTCCATTTTCATACATTGAATATTATGATTACTTATCTCTGGCTAGTGAATTAAATTCTTCAGTATGCTTTATAGTTTGAGCAATATCCCTTGTATTGCTACTCTTTTTTCATATATTTTTATTGTAATTAATAGAAGGGTTACATTATATTCACCAGATAGAAGGTACATTAATTCACAAATAATGATACCCTTTCGCATGTCATGGTCCCCATTTCCCTTCCCCCCATCTTGATATCCCCCCTTCCCTCTCCTACTTCAAATAACCAATTAAGCATATATAAAATATATCAGATAACAATGTGAAATATTGTAACAATACGAGATAACCAAAGGACAGCAAAAGAGATGAGCAATAATATAGTACATTAAAGACAACAATCACACTTTTTTTTTCCCTGTCCTGGGAAAACTCAGGGCCTGGGTGCGTGCTGTCCCTGAGCTGCTTTTTGCCTAAGACTAGCACTCTACCACTTGAGCCACAGCATCACTTCTGGCTTTTTCTGTTTATTTGGTACTGAGGAATCAAACCCAGGGCTTCATGCATGCTAAGCAATCACTGTAGTACTAAGCCACATTCCCAGCCCCATAGCTACTCTTAATAATTTTAGTTAATATTGGCATATTCTATTTCACTGTATTCTAAATAGTATGCAGTTAAAGTAAATTTTTCAATATTTTAATTTGCATGTTATTTGCTTAATTGAAATGACATTTTAATTTTAGAAAAATGGTATCATATCAAATATCTTTTACATAAAGCATAAATTATAAAGGTTTAAATATTCATCACAGAACTGGAAAAAATTTGCATCTTTAGTTTACTTTCTTGAATAGAATTTGAATATATGTAATTTATATAATTTATCTTTGAGTACTATGCTGAAATGCTACTTTGTATTGTTATAACATATGTACATAACCTAAACAAAATTTAAACATTTTAATTCATCCTTGTTAGTGAACTATTTTCTGAAGTGTGACACATTTAAAAATATGCTTTGAAACTAATTTGTATCTTAATACTTTATTATCACTTAACTAATACAAGTTGAAGCCCTCTCCTTAATTTATGTCAAACAATATATTGCCAGCACAGGAGTCCCAGATATTGTGTGCTATAGCTTATAATGTCACAAAGAAGAACATTGCATTCAGTGGCATTGGTTGACACAGTGGGGCAAGATTATTGTAACTCATTTGGGTGTGTGAACAGCTTAGGAAATTCAAAATTGTGCTGTCAGAGTTTTTAATGATTCTTTACTAGTAAGAAACTGTGAGGTCAGCATCTTAATTTCTATTGTCCTTAATGTAGATTATTAATTTTTATCTTGTTGTAAAATAAAATCTGCATTCATATTTATTTATTTATTATTGGTTGTGGGACTTGAACTCTGGGCCTGGGTGCTGTCCCTGAGCTCTCCAGCTCAATGCTAGCATTCTACCTCTTGAGCCACCACTTCCTGCATTCACATTTTAAATGTCTATGTCTATTTTTTATGCATTTAGGATTACAGTCGTGTTTAAAACTATTTAAAACTATATGTCTCATTGAATATTTGTGAGATGTTCCTTTTAGTTTCCCAAACAAAAACCTATGTTACTACCATACAGTGGACTAGTAAACAAGCTTTAAAATGATCATTGAAGACTATCACTTTTAATAACATTTATTTTTGGCACAATATTGTTATTATAAATGATAAAAAAAACATAGATACAGAATGGTGACAGGGATGTGTCCTTGGGACATTTGTAGCCTCAAGTAAAGTGTATGTTTTAGGGAAACAATTATAAATACTTGCTACTTTTAAAATTTATTTTTATTTATTAATGATTTGGAATTCAGTACCTTGTGCTTGCTAGGCAGGTACTCTGCTCTACCAGTTGTGCTACACTCTTAGCCTTCTGAATGGTCATAGGACATAGATTATATTGAAGGTTCATATTTGTAGCCTACTGAGAACATATGTATCCGTCTTAGGAATTCCTGTGACACTTAGACACCATTTTGATTGTTGTCTCACTGTATTACTACTTGTATAGATGTTGTAATCATGCAGGCATTAAAATTGTTGTTGTCTTCTGGGAATTTATCTAATTTTATGGAAGATACTCTCTCTCTATAATTACCATTACTATCTTGGTTGCTTCATAGAGATATGTGAGGAGTTATGTGATGCTATCTCCCCATAATTTTGCCCTACTATTTTGTGAAAGCCTTTGCAAAACTTTTTTTCCTCCTTCCTCCCCCCCCCCTTTTTTTTTTTGTTAAAACCAGTCCTGGGGCTTGAACTAAGGGCTTGGGCATAGTTCCTAAGCTTCTTTTGTTTAAGGATAACCCTGTAGGCCACTTGAGCCACAATGCCACTTCTGGCTTCTTCTGTTTTTGTGGTACTGAGGAATCAAACATAGGGCTTCATTCATGCTAGACAAGCACTATACCACTAAACCAATATTTTTTGTCTTGGATATTTTATTAGTTTGTAAAATCTAGAATTTGATTTCTCAAAACTGGGAAAAAGAAGTGATTTGCCAAAGTCAACAATTAATAAATGGACAGCACTTCTATCCAAGCATTTATTTATTTATTTTTTAATTTTAATTTTTTGACAGTCCTGGGCTTGAGCTCAGGGCCTGAGCACTGTCCTTAGACTTTCTCAAGGCTAGAGCTCTACCACTTGAGCCTCAGCATCACTTTCGGCTTTTTTCTATGTGTGTGGTATGGAGGAATCGAACCCTGGTCTTCATGCATGCTAGGCAAGCACTCTATCACTAGGCCAAACTCCTGGCCCCCCAAGAATTTATTTTATGATTTTATAGGAATCAAACAAATTATAAAAAGTGACTGAGTTTGGCCGGGAGTTTGGCGTAGTGGTAGAGTGCTTGCCTAGCATGCATGAAGACCCAGGTTCGAAATGGTGCTGAAGCTCAAGTAGTAGAGCTCTAGCCTTGAGAAAGTCCAAGGATAGTGCTCAGGCCCTGAGCTCAAGGCCAGGACTGGCAAAAAAAAAAAAAAAAAAGTGACTGAGTGAAGGAAAATCATTCAGAAAATTCAACTAATACTTCGCTGAATTAAGAATCCCTTCTGGGTTATATCAGAAGTAACCTTTTAAAGGAGAGTAGATATTATTATATTTGGAAAGTTACTAATTATTAAGAACACTGATTTCTAATAAATTTATGACAATGATGTCACTATTATTTAGAAGATATTCTATCAGAGAAGGGGAAATCATTTGGAATGTATGCAGTGCTGTGAGAACTAGAAAACTCACCTGGCATATGTCTTTAGTGGCTTAAAACTATAAATTTCTAGGATTCAGAAATCTGAATTAAATTTTTTGTGTTGAAAAAACATGTCAGTAGCACTTTGTTATTTTAAACAATCTGTAAATGACAGTCTGTTTTCTTCTGCTTCTTAAAAACTTGCAGGTAGAAAGGAAAATATGTATTTCTTCCAAGGTAGTGGTAATCAGTGATTATTTTACCTTTTTTGTATCTGTTCATTTCTTAGAATTTGTTTCAATGTAGTAAAGTATTCCATCTAACTAGTAGAGTCACTGTCTTTTCTCTGTGTCCATTTCTGCGTTTTGGCTATTGTGGTGGAGAAACACACACACATACACACACGCATACACACACAGTCTAAAACATAAAAGTGTTGGGGGGGAGGGAGAAAAGAGGGGGAAGAAGATAGGAGAAGGAAAGAATGATTCAAAAGATAATGAATAAAGGGCCTGGGAGTTTGGTCTAGTGGTAGAGTGCTTGCCTAGCATGTACCAAGACCTGGATTCCATTCCTTGGTACCAATAGAACAAAGCCGGAAGTGGTGCTGAGGCTCAAGTGGTAGAGTTCTAACCTTGAGAAAATACAAGGACAGTTCTCAGGCCCAGAGCTAAAGCCCAGGACTGGCAAAAAAAAAAAAAAAATATATATATATATATGTATATATATATATAATGGATAGGATATGGTTAGAATTATTCTCAGACATCACAGAATCAGTTTATATTAGATTTTACTGCACCAAATTGTCTTCAAGTTGTAGCATAGGAATAGTCAGATCTTTCTCAATTGTAATTTCATAGAGATTAATTTTTTTTTGCTGGTCCTGGGGCTTGAACTCAGGGCTTGGGTACTGTCCTTGAGCTTTCTCAAAGCTAGCTCTCTACTACTTGAGCCACAGCAACACTTTTGACTTTTTCTGTGTATGTGGTACCATGAAATCGACCCAGGGCTTCATCCATGCTAGGTCACACTAGGTCATACTCCAGGCCTTTTATATATATATTTTTTTATTGTAATTAATAGAAGGGTTATATTATATTCATCAGATAGAAGGTACATTACTTCAAAAATATTGAAACCCTTTCTCATGTCCTGTTTCCCATTTCCCTCCCCACTCCCCCCTCACAACTTGAGTTCCTCCTTTCCCTCTCCTATTTCAAACAACCAATTAAGCATATATAAAATATATCAGATAACAAGGTGAAATATTGTAACAATATGAGATAACCAAGGGACAATAAAAGCGATGAGTGATAACATAGTACATCAAGGACAACAATCACTCATTATATGGCTTAGTTTCTATATCCTGGAGGTCCTTACATTTAGTGTCATGCTATATGGCCTTCTGTATCTAGATTTTGTTCTATTGCGAATCTCTGCTAGGAGAGCCCAAGGTTCCTACTGATTATAACAAATGAGGGAGACTATTGGGCCTATGTTCCTTTGAGTCTGGCTTACTTCACTTAATATGATGTTTTCTAAGTCTTTCCATTTCCTTACAAATACTCCAGGCCTTTTTTAAATGTATTTTCTTTGTTTTCTTCCTACTATTTCTTTTTTTTTTAATTGTAATGTATAGAGGGGTTACAGTTATATTGGCCAGATAGAAGGTACATTACTTCTCACACCTTGATACTCCTCCTCATATTTTTTCCACATTTCCCTCCCCCACCCCCTCCCAATCATCTTGTTTTCCCCCTTCCCTTTCCTATTTCAAATAAACAAATAAACATATATAGGATATACTAGGTAACAAAGTCAGATACTGTAATAATATGAGATTAACCAAAGGGCAACCAAGGAGAAGAGAAATAATATAGTACATTAAGAACAACAATCACTCAATATAAAGCTCTTGTTTCTATATCCTAGAAGTCCTTTCATTTAGCCTTATCCTATATGGCCTTATGTATGTAGGTTTTGCAGTATTGTAATCCTCTGCGAGGAAAGTCCTAGGTGTGTACTAATTATTATGACCCAGAAACTCTATTCCTTGACATTTACCCAATCGTCTAGAAACAAGGACATACTAAACCCACTAGCACAATGATGTTCATTGCAGCACTATTTATCATAGCAAAGATATGGAACCAACTCAGATGCCCCTCAGTAGATGATTGGATCAACAAGATGTGGTATTTATACACAATAGAATGCTGCTATCAGAACGAATGACATCACCCCATTTGTAAGGAAATGGAAAGACTTGGGAAAAAATCATATTAAGTGAAGTAAGCCAGACTCAAAGGAACATAGGCTCAATGGTTTCCCTTATTTTTTATTTTTATTTTTGCCAGTCTTGAGGCTTGAAATCAGGGTCTGTGCACTATCATTGAGCTTCTTTTTCTCAAGTCCAGCACTCAACCACTAGAACCACAGCACCACTTCTGGCCTTTTTTCATGTTTATGTGGTACTGAGGAATCGAACCTAGGTTCATGCATGCTAGGCCAGCATTCTACCACTAAGCTACATTCCCAGCCTATGAGATTAATTTGTTATGTTTCCTATTATTACAAGGAAATATTCAAGACTGTCTATAAAGTAACACTTCTTTTAAACTCAGAACCTTGGAGGTTCAAGGGCAATGGTGCTAATGTTCATTTGGCCCTGGTAAGGACCTTTTGATGGTTGTCTTCACATTTGTGGGAGAACTCGTGATACTGACAGATAAGAATGTGAAACAGAATCATAGTGAGGTGGCCAGGTTTGCTCCTTTGTAACTATTCTCTTGTTCAAACTAACCAAAGACCTGTGAGACTTAGATTGATTCCTTCCTTTCAGGGGCAGTCACTTCTGTGACCTAATCTGTTTCCTGTCTTTTAATGGTGTACATTACCTCCCCGCATTGCCATACATAGTACCAGCCTCCAACACATGAACTCTTGAGAGCCCTAATCGAACCGTATCCAAACTATAGCAAGGATTCTAAAATAATCCAAAAATTTTCTTGAAAGGCTTTGCCTTGTATAATTTATTTAAACATATATAGTTTTCTGCTAGGATCTGCCCTCAGTGGATTCTAAAGCTATGAATGAGGATATTATTAAGTCTGTAAGGAATATTAAAAGGTTAATGTATTAAATTTTTATTGTGGTTGGGAATGTAGTTTAGTGGTAGAGTGCTTGCCTAGTATACATGAAGCCCTGGGTTCGATTCCTCAGTATCATATACACAGAAAAAGCCAGAATTGGTGCTGTGGCTCAAGTGGTAGAGTGCTAGCTTTGAGAAAGTTCAGAGATAGCTCAGGTCCTGAGTTCAAGTCCCAAGACCAGCCAAAGGTAAAATAAAAAACAAAATTTTATTATACACATGATTTAACTTCAAGAGGGTAATAGACTAACATCAATTAATTTAAAACAACAAGAGAAATACAATTAAATTCTATATTGAGTTTATGCAGAGATGTGGAAATCAAAGAGGAACAATCAATTACTGTTATTACTGACTATATGCCTCCTTATGCTAGTAATTGACATTAGTGAGCTTTTGTTCTTAAATTTATTTACATTATATCATAATTCAAAAAAAATTAAGTTTGAGCAGAGACCTAGTTACGTCAATGATTAATATGTTTTGACATTATTAAAAAATGTATGTTACTAGAAAAACAAATACCCCATGAGTTCATTTATGTGTGGAATCTAACAAAGTAGAATACAGAAATGAAAATTCGTAGCGGACAGAAAGTTGAGGGGAGCTGTGGAGAGATATTGGCCAAATGATAAAAAAAAATTCCAGTAAGAAAGATTAATTTCAAGAGGTTTATTGAACAATCTAGTGTTTGTGATTAATAACAATGTATCACATTCTTGAAAATTGCTGACAGTCTTTCTAGAAAAAAAGAAAATTATTTTACTTAGCTCTGTAGAAGCATTCTACAATAAATATATATTTCTTTTTTCTTTTTCTTTTGGCCAGTCCTGGGTCTTGAACTCAGGGCCTGGACACTGTCCCAGTGCTTTTTTGTGCAATGTTGTATACTACCAGTTTGAGCCACAGTGCCACTTCCAGTTTTTTTGTGTATATATGGTACTAAGGAATTGAACCCAGCATGCTAGGCAAGCTCTCAACTACTAAGCCGCATTCCAAGCCCCGGATATATATTTCAAAACATGCTTTACTGGGTAAATGTACACAGTCTTGGTCAACTGTTTTATTTACTTGCTTATTAATTTATGTATTTATGATACTAGGATATCATTAGATTCTTTTTTCATATATTTTTATTGTAATTAATAGAAGGGTTACACTATATTCACCAAATAGAAGATGCATTACTTCACATACATTGATACCCTTTCTCATGTCTTGGTCCTCCATTTCCCTCCTCCCATCCCCACCCCTCATCTTGTTTTCTTCCCTTCCCTATCTGATTTCAAATAACCAGATAAACATATAACCAAATACGCATATATACAATATATCAGATAACCAGGTGAAATATTGTAACAATATGAGATAACCAAGGGACTGCAAAAGAGATGAGAGATAACATAGTTCATTAAGGATAAAAATCACTTGTTATATGGCTTTCATTTCTATATCTTGAAGGTCCTTTCATTTAACATCATTCTATTTGATCTTATGTATCTAGGTTTTGTTTTACTGTAACTCTGCTAGGAGAGCCCAAGGTTTATACTGATTATGACACATAAGGGAAACCATTGAGCCTATATTCCTTTGAGTCTGGCTTAATTCTCTTAATATGATTTTTTCTAAGTCTTTCCATTTCCTTACAAATAGGGGGATGCCATTCTTTCTGACAGCAGCATAGAATTCCATTGCGTAAAAATACCACATCTTGTTGATCCACTCATCAACTGAGGGGTATCTGGGTTGGTTCCATATCTTTTGCTATGGTAAATAGTGCTGTGATGAACATCGTTGTGCTAGTGGATTTAGTATGTCCTTGTTTCTGGACAATTGGGTAAATGCCAAGTAGTGGAATTGCTGGGTCATAGGGGAGCTCTATGTTTAGACTTTTGAGGAACTGCCATACTGCTTTCCATAGTGGTTGAATGAGTTTACACTTCCACCAACAGTGTAGTAGTGATCCCTCCTGGCCACATCCCCTCCAGCATCTGTTATTATTCGTTTTCCTGATCCTGGCCAATCTAACTGGAGTGAGGTAGAATGTTAGAGTTGTTTGATTTGCATTTCTTTTATGGCCAGAGATATTAAGCATTTCTTCATGTGTCTATAGGCCATTCTTATTTCTTCTTCAGAGAAGACTCTCTTTAGGTCTTTGGCCCATCTTTTAATGGGATGGTTGTTTCTTTGGAGATTAGTTTTGGAGTGATTCAATTTTTTGAGCTGTTGATATATTTTAGATATGAGGCCTTTGTCCATTGTAGATATCATAAGATTCTTGTGCTTGAGTTTAGTCCTTGTGTTTTCTAGACAGGCTCTACTACTTAAGCTATACCCCAGCTCTTTTTAGTTATTTGAGAGTTAGGGTTTTGTTTTTTCTTCTAAACCAACCTCAAACCATGATCTTCTCTCCAATAGCCTTTCCCATAGCTTGGATTAACAGCAATCATCATAATTTATTTGGTGAGATGAGGAGTCTCACTTTTCTTTTTTGGCCATTTAGTACCAGACTAAATTCCTCATGATCTCTGCCTTCCAAGTAGCTGGTATTACAGGCATGAGCCACCATGCGTGGTCTTAAATATATATTTTGAACTGGCTATTTAAAGTATTTTAAATAATGTCTAAGGCGGGGGTGGGAGGGAGGGAAATGAGGACCAAGACATGAGAAAGGATATCAGTGTTTGTGAAGTAATACACCTTCTATCTGGTGAATATAATGTAACCCTTCTATTAATTACAATAAAAATATATGGGGAAAATAATATCTATGTCTTCTGTAATGTTTAAGATTTTCATCAAGTTTTCTGAAAATACATTTCTTTTTACTGTTATTCATTACTGACAAAGTATCTAGAAACTCTGCATATGTTTTGTAGTCTCCCTAAGTATTTGTCAGTATGGAATAATACATTTTAGAGGATTGCTATTGTATAATTTGTTCTTTACCGTAGAATTCACAAATAATTATTTTTGTAATTGTTGGTGAGGTTGTGTCTTGAATTCTTTGCCTGGACACTGTCCCTGAGCTCTTACTCCTGCCCACCTCAGTCCTGGGGCTTGAACTCAGGGACTGGGTACTCTCCTTGAGCTTTCTCAAGGCTAACACTGTACCATTTGAGCCACAGTGATTCTGTTTATGTGGTACCAAGGAATCAAACCAAGGGCTTTATGCATGCTAGGCAAACACTCTACCATTAGGCCACACTCTGGCCTCCTTGAACTCTTTTTGCTGGCATTCTACCATTTTGAGGTTCACTGCCACTTCTGATTTTCTACTGGTTAGTTGGAGGTAAAAGTCTCACAGTGACTTTTCTACCTGGCCTGGCTTCGAATTGTTATCCTCAGATAACAGCCTCCTGAGTCTCTAGAATTAGAGGCATAAATCACCAGCTCCTGGCTAGATTTTTTTCTTAAAAAAAAAAAAAAAGCAACTGCTACTATTTGTCTTTCTAGGAGGAAGTTGGATAGATGTTGAGGAAATCACAATTATTTAGGAATATCACTTGAGTAAAAATTTTTGGTCTACATATAGAATAATTACCTCTTATTCATGAAAACTGGCCTTTTAAGAGTCATTTTTGTTTGCTACAAAATGAGTGAAGTATAAAAAACAAGCTCTAGAAATGTTAGAAATGTTTTTCCACTAGGTGGGGCTCTATGCTAATGGTAATATGGTGTAACAAACAGAATATGTACTTGAGATAATACAAGATTAAGCTTAAGTAAACTAGTTTATTAACATATCTAAATAATTATTTGTTTATGACATTTGTAAGAAAGTTTATTTTTATATGTAAACTGTTTTTATGTACCAGCTGACTTGAGAACGGATGTACAATTATTTGGTCCTATGTTAAGAATGTATTGTCTTTATTTCAGTTAGCAACTTAAGGTGCTAAAAACAATGTTTAGACTATAGTTGAAGTTACAGTGCATGGCTTCTAATCAACAGTTTACAAGAATAAGTGAAATTCTGCATTCTCTTTGGTATAATATTGATTGGTGCTTATTGTGTGCTTTATATTTAGGCTCATGAATTGATTTCCTCTAGATACTTCTGCATCTGACAGTCAGTCTGTTTATATACTTAATAAACATTCATACTGATTGTCTGTGATAATAATTAATCAAATTGAAATAAGCCAATGGAAATTGCCCCACAAAGACATTTTTTACATGATTTTAGGACAGAAAGTCATTGGAATTCTCTAAGTTCTGTATGAAAGATGCTTTCATCTAAATCAGTTATATCATGGTTTTCATCATTGTCAATCTAGACTTTTATAATTTCTCACTAAACTGTATTAATTAAAACTTTAGAAAATGACCCACAGGGGGCTGGGACTTTGGCCCAGTGGTAGAGTGCTTGCCTAGCATGCACGAAGACCCAGGTTCAATTCCTTGGTACCACATGCTTAGAAAAAGACAGAAGTGGTGCTAAAGCTCAAGTGGTAGAGCTCTAGCTTTGAGAAAAATCCAAGGACAGTGCTCAGACCCTGAGCTTAAGCCCAGGACTGGCAAAAAAAAAAAAAATGACCCACAGATTCTCTGACCTCTTCAAAGTATAACTAGCATGAAGTTCCTTTTTTCCAAATGTGCAAGGCAGGAAGTTTGGTTCCGTAACTATTTTATCTCTAATAAAAGTTTCTCCTTTTTCACTATAATCTCATGAAAGCAATTTTATGTTCTAAAGAGGCAAAACACCACTCCCCCATCTTTTATGGAAAGAACATTGCACTAGGAGTCAGAAGGTCTAGATTTTATTCCTAGAATCCAGGACCTAGGACAATAAATATTTGCTGAATAAATGAATGAATGGCTTTTCTGCTTATTAGTAGTGAGATTATAACCTGGTCAATTAACTTCTCTAAGAGCCTTGTCTATAAAATGAGATTTTGTTAATTCACCACACATTCTGGAGTATTATGAGTCAGGCACACCAATAAGAGATATAAGCCTCCTTCAGGGTAATCAGACTGCTTAATTTTGGGAGGGATAGACAAAAGAATAATTAATATGCACTGTGACAAGGGCTCTAATAGAGGTATATGCAGGTAGCACTATATAGAGACAGTGGCTGCTAGTCTCTGAAATCTGAAAGTACTAGGCAAACATTTGTTTACTAGTAATAAAGAAAGATTGATTTTATGTGTAAAATTATTGCAAAGTTTTAAATTCTAACATTTTCTCAGTACTTGGAGAAACATTTCCTTTTGCCAAAACTGGGATGTAGACTCAGAGCTTTATGTTTGCTGAGTAGGCATTCTACTATTTAAACCAAGTCTTTCATCTTGAGAAAAAAGTTGTGAAAAATATTTTTAAAGCCATACTTCAACTTCGTGTAGTTTCTATTTTCACTATGGAATTAGTGAAAACATAAATTACATTTAGGGTTTTTAAAACTAGGTGATATCATTCAATAGAAAAGTGGTGTATATTTTCTGATTTTAATTGAGTGGAACTATGTGTGTAGTATGGCTAATGGAGAATCAGTTTGCATTGGAGATATGTAGTCTACTTCTCAGGTACATCCTAGTAGTCATATTACAATGTCTGACAACTAAAACAAAAGATGAAGCAGGGTAAATGATTTTCCCAAGTCAAACTCAGAAGTCTTTTAAAAAAGGAGATGAAAAACAACTCCTCAGCCTTGATGAATAATGGTTAGATGAGGAGGGAAAGACAAGAGTTTGGACAGCTCCATGTCACCATGGGCATACAGGGTGAGCTTGCTGCTCAAGGTTACTGGAATGAGTCAACTCCCTGTGAGAGATCTTCTTGTCCTTGCCATAGTACATCTGGTCATCTGCCAGATAAGTGAGGAGAGAGAGAGGTACAAATACCTAGTCTATTTTCAAGACAGATCTGAATTCAAATTCCCATCTATCCCTCTAACAAGTGAATTGGCTTGCTGAAGTCTGTTTCTTGATTTGTTGACTTAGAGTGTGTTCCTGTCCCTGATCCTTTCAGTCAGGTGGGTATTTATGTCTTACATTACATTTAGTGGTAAGCATCTGTTGAACCATCCTAGCATTTATGGAATAAAGTCAGTTTTTTCATAATATATATGATCTGTTTAATGTACTGTTGAAATGTGTGTATGAGTCATTTAATAAGAATTTTTACATTCAGGTTCATCAAAGAAATTGGTCTAGTTTCTTTTGTTTTATGTCCTCTATTCATTTTGGCATCAGAGTAATTTTGGCTTCATAGAATGAATTTGATAGCAGTCCTTCTATTTTATGTCTCAGTTTGAGGATATTCTTACTTGAAGGTGTGGTAGAATTCAATTGTGATCTGCTGTTGCTTTCTGTTGATTTCTTATTAAGTGCTTTAATTTCATTACTTCTTGTACATGTGCTTAGATGTTTATCTCTTGGTTTAATTTTAGTAGGTTAAATACATCTAAAAATTTATCCATTCTTCCAGATTTTCCAGTATTTTTAGACTATGAGTTTTTAAAGCATTTCCCAATGATCTAATGAATTTTGTTGTGGTTATTGTGATTTGCTCTTTGTCATCTTGAATTTGTTTCCTCTCCATTTCTTCCTTTTCTTTTCTTTTCCTTTTTCTTTTGCCAGTCCTGGGGCTTGAGCTCAGGGCCTGGGGACTGTCCCTGAATCTGTGCTCAAAGCTAGTGCTCTACCACTTAATCCACAGTGCCACTTCCAGCTTTTTCTGTTTATGCGGTACTGAGGAATTGAACCCAGGGCTTCATGCATGCTAGGCAAGCACTCTAACACTAAGCCACATTCCCAGCCACTTCTCCATTTCTTTTGGTTAGTTTGGTTAAGAAATTGTCAATCTTCTTTATATTTTCAAAGAATCAGCTTTCTGTTTCATTGATAATTAATATAGTTCTTTTTAGTCATTAACTTACTGATTTCTGCCCTGGTCCTTGTTATTTCTTTCTGCCTCCTAATTTTGAGTTTGAATTGTTATTTTCTTTTTTTCGCTCAAGTATTTGGGGATTATATATCCAACAGAGTACTTGTATGTGGAATATTTAACAGCATGCTCGTGGAAGAGCTATCTTGATCCTATCAATGAGAAGATTCAGTAAATAAAGGAGAGCCTATATTTTAAGAAAAAGAGGAACATAATTGGAAGTCATGCAAAAAACATTAGGGCAGCATAAAATCATGGAAAAACAGATTTCAGGGTAGCATATAATAGTACCGTGCCCTCTCCCAGGCTCCAGAAGATGGGGAGAGGAAGCTGTGTGTATTATATTATTGGTTTAGCTTTACTCATGAATTTTCATGTTTCTAAACTGCCAATCTTAAAGCATTATAGAAGAGAGTACCCTCTAGCGTCACCATTTGCTATAACTATTAGGATTCATGGTAAACTATGTATGACTCAACATCATTTGAATTTGGTTCAGTAATATTAATCTATCTGAAAGGTTACTCAGATATTCTTGATGGTTGGTGTCACCACTAATTTTGGCACTGGGTACTTAGAGCATAAGTATAATTTAAATATAATATATTCACCCAAATATAGAGTATAGTCAATTAGATTTTCAAATAAAATTTAGTCTATGTAGCTTTTTTCTGAATTACATGGGTGAGTGTATGAGTGATTGTAGTAACTATATTGTGACATATTCATTCCTAGAGACTGAACTTATTTAGTGAATGCTAAGCATGATAGTGTTTGATTTGCATTCATGCTTTATATAGGAAAAAATCAGGCTTTTTACATATCAAGTAAGCTGCAATTATATTTTAACTTTCATTTGTGTAAATTTTTCCAGGAGATGAGTTATCTTCATTTGCACTAACAGATTAAACCATTTTTCTGCTGTTACACTTCATCCCAACTCATGCAAAGATAGAATCTTTGTTAGGCATCTCAAGAACCAATTTACATAAACATAGGTAACATATATGTGACTCATGTCTTTTAAGTTAGTTAGGTTAAATCTTCAGGTTATTTTCATAAGACAGTATTAGTTTTCATATTCTAGAGAGAAATGAATCAACTGCTTTTCTCCAGTCTCATAATACTGTTCTTGTGGAGAAAAAAAAGTAATGGTGTTTTTAGCAATATAGCCCATTGCTCTTTTTGTTTTCTTTTATATATATATATGTTTTTTATTGTAATTAATAGAAGGGTTACATGGTATTTGCCAGATAAATGGTGCCTTAATTCCCACACATTGATACCCTTTCACATGTCGTGGTCCCCATTTCCCTTCCCCCCTCCCCCACTTGTTTTCTTTTTATTACCCAATTCAACCTGTTTTTTTCTCCACAATTTTCAATAGATATTACTGTTTACCTTGAACATTTTGTTTTCTTCATTGTCTGGGGATGCCTTTCCACGCAATTTGGTAATCATAAATGTGAGACCATTTTTAAGAATTACTGTTTATTTTTGTGTGATTGTGTGTAACTGTGTACAGTTACAAGGCTATTTTATTAATCACCATTTTAAGTGGATCATTTTGTGCTAGTATGTTCACAGTGTTGTTCAACTATAACCACTGTCTCCTAAAATTTTTCATCACTCCAAACAAACTGCCTGTTAAGCAGTAAGTCTTCATTTCCTCTTCTACAAGCCCCTACTAACTTCTTTTTTACTTTCTTGTCCCTATTTTCCCATTTCTCATTTAAGTACACTTATATTGATTTGGCCTTTTGTGTCATTTTACATTCCTATCAGCAATATACAGGGTTCTGTTTTTTTCACATCCTTGCAGGGCTTGATATTTTCACATTTTCTTTTGGTAATAGATAACCTATTAGGTTTGAACGAAATCCCAATGTAATTTGGACTGTGTCCCTAATAGTGATTTAAAGCATCTTTTTATGTGTTGTTGGGCCATTTGTTTATCTTCACTGAAAAGTTCTGTTTTCTTTTCTGTTGAAGGCCATTATAATATTTCCTTTAAGACTTTTCTACAATATTATTTGAGCTTTCTCAAGGCTAGTACTCGACCACTTGAGCCACAGCAGTATTTCCAGCTTTTTCTGTGTACGTGGTATCCAGGACTTGAACCCAGGGCTTCCTTCATTCTACGCAAGCACTTTACCACTAGGCCACACTCCTAGCTCTTCCACAATATTATTTACATATTACTTCTTGTGTGTGATCTCATTTAGTCTGAGTTTAGCTAATGTTGTCATGGCCTCTTTTTTTTTGAATGGCAAAGGATCATCTACTTTTTGTATATTGTTTCTGACATAGGATACTCAGCTCTCAGAGGCTTGCTCTGAGCCTAGCAATCAGCCTGAAGTGAAAACTTACAAGCTTCTCAGATCTTTTTTTTTTTTTTTGCCAGTTTTGGGGCATGAACTCAGGGCCTGAGCACTGTCCTTGGGCTTTCTCAAGGTTAGAGCTCTTCTACTTTAGCCACAGCATCATTTTGGCTTTTTATGAGTATATGATACTGAGGAATCAAACCCAGGGCTTTGTGCATGCTAGACAAGCACTTTACCTCTAGGCCACACTCCTGCCCCCATTTCCTATTATTATTTATTTATTTATTTTTATTTTTGCCTGTCCCAGGGCTTAAACTCAGGGCCTAAGCACCGTCCTTGGGCTTTCTTAAGGGTAGAGCACTACCACCTGAGCCACAGCACCATTTCCAGCTTTTTTTTTTTTTTTTTTCTATATATGTGGTACCGAGGAGTCATTGTACATGCTAGGCAAGCACTCTACCACTAGGCCAAACTTTCGGCTCGTTTTCTATTATTTTTAAGGATGAATTTTTCTTGGCTGTTTCCTTGGTTGTTGAAAATTTTAGTGGTTTTCCAGCACTCCAGAGTGCTAGTTGGTTTATGGTTAATGGAGTCACAAGAATTTAATATTTTCTAGTCCATCATTTTACTGGTGTCTCCTATTTTGGTTTTTAATCAAACAATCCATTTTCATATTTTATATAATTTGTACTGTCTTTGAATTGCTTGAGCAATCTAATGTTCTCCTTTTATTAACTCAAGGTTAGTTCCAGAAATGTAAATTGAACATACTCCTCAGCATCTTAGACTTTTATTATTATTATTATTATTATTATTATTATTATTATTATTGCTGGTCCTGGGGCTTGAACTCAGAGCCTGGGCATTGTCCTTGGGCTTTCTTAAGGCTAGTTCTCTACCACTTGAGCCACAGCATCATTTCTGGCTTTTCCTGTGTATGTGGAACTGAGAAATCAAACCCAGGGCTTCATTTATGCTAGGCATGCACTTTGCCAGTAGATCACACTCCCCGACCCAATACTTTAATTTTTAAATCATATTTTATAGGGATTTTTGTACTTTTTATTTTCCATTTACCTAAGTCCTTTCTTCCACATGATCTAAGATTTTGTGAATTTTCCGAATTTTTTTCACCAAGGGCTATATTGCATTTATATTTAACATTTTTATGCGACAGTTTACTGTCTGAATGTTGCATATCCTGATTTTCAAAGTCATCACAACCTAAATAGGAAGTGTCATGCTAGTAAATGTAAAAGATTACCCTGTTGACATAAGGCAGTGAAAAGCTACTCTTCGTAGCAGTTTTTTGAAAAAAAAAAAACCAAAAACCAAACTGCTCATTGTGCTTTATTTCCAGCTAAAAGCATGTTAACATTAAAGCTTATCTTGGATTTACAAAAGAATACAAGTGGCTATTGTCATTTGGCTTCAGTAGCTTGTGCTTTGTCTGGAAGAGGAATAGGATCCATAACAGCACAGTCCGTACTGTGAAGACCTGAGGTAGTGGTAAGCTTTTATGACTTTTATTTTTTAGATGATGTATGTATATCTCAGTCTTGCTAGCCTAGGCTAGTTTCAAACTTACGAATTTCCTACCATAGCTTCCTGAGTGCTGGGATTATATCTGTGTACAATCATGCCCGGTCTGATGGGGCAGTATCGACCAATGATTTCCAAGATAGTGAAGTAGCTAAACTTCCTCTCCTCTTACCCACATAGGACATATTGTTGCATATGTCATTTGTATGGCTAAGTGATTTTGACTACATTCCTGTATCAATGTGCTTTTCATTTCTATTATAAAGATTTTTTCGGGTACCAGGAGTTCGGCCTAGTGGTAGAGTGCTTGCTTCGCATGCACAGAGACCCAGGTTCGATTCCTCAGTACCACATACATAGAAAAGCCAAAGTGGTGCTATGGCTCAAGTGGGAGAATGCTAGCCTTTAGGAAAGCCCAAGAACAATGCTCAGGCCCTGAGTTCAGTCCCTGGGACTGGCCAAAAAAAAAAAAAAATAGTTCATTGGGCTCCTTGTTTTAGAGGCTTTATTCTGAAGAGAATAGTGCTGACTCTAGCTAAAGCTCTATTAATTACATTTAAACCACTGGTGTGGAGATCTATTGAGAGTCACAAATACATCATTGCTAGAGTGCTTGTCCAAGGTAAAGGTCATGTTTTAAGCCATGAAGGAAAGAACATGTTCGTAGAAATATAGACAATAAAAGTCAGGTCTCAAATTAAAATGAGGGAAAGGTTTTGGAACTTACACAACAACCATCCTTGTCATTACAGAAGATGTTGCAAACAGTCCAGGGTATTCTAGAATTCAAAGGATTTTGCAAACAACCTAGAGAATGTTATAGAGAAGTGAGCAGGGAATAGGCTTCCATAAAGAGTTCCACTTATGGAAATGTGAGCTGAAATGGTCATAGACTGAGGTGCTGTGGAGAGTTCCTACCAAGGCAACACCTAGAGCAGCTCTAGGGAGAAAGCTGCGTCTAGGAAACTGCGCTAGTCATAAAACGTGCAACTATAGAGCTAGCAGATTGCAGTTCCCACTTGAATGAGGTACAGGCTCAGGCTAACCCTTTAGCTAAAATCTGTGAGAGCTGCTGCTTGGATGTAACCCAAGAGAAGACATGGTGACAGGGTTGTCCAAGCCTTAACCATCCAGTCTTTACCCAGTATGTACAGGTAATACCACAGAAAGCAAAAGATTGTTATGGTGTCTGAAGACTTAGTGCTTTCTCTGTTGGGTTTTGTACTTGGGGGACTCTTACTCATTTTTTTTTTCTTACCCGCCTCCCTTTTGGAATATGCATTGTATTGTTTTATTCTTCTTGGTCTTAGGTGCAATAAGTTATTATAGTCACATGTAAATGTATGCATGTGTACATTATTTATTTACACACCCCTCTACATTAGTTTAGTTTTCTAGTAATAATCCAGTTCTACTACTCTGAACTTTATAAATCCCTTCATTTCTGCTTCCAGATTTTTAATTCTGTATTCCATTGCTCATCTACTTTTTGAATATCAGTTTCAGTGAAAATATTTCTTATCGCAGAGTTCTGTTTAGTTCTCCTTAATAATAGCTTGATCATATTTAATGAACAGTGTTACTTTATTTGACAATTTGTGGCTTATGTATATTTTCAAGGCTGACTTTAGATTGCTTTGCCATTTCTATTCAAATGTGAATCCCCATTTCATTTTTATATTGTACTGTATCCTTATATAAGATTCTTACAGATATGGTATCATTTTTTTGTCTCCAAATTTACTTTCGAAAGAAATTAGCTCATAGGAATTGACTTACAACCTTTTTTTAAAAAACTTTTGCCTGCACAGCATGAGATTAAGCCTACTGACCCAGGTTTATGTTCGTTGGTTGGCTTAAGTATAAGAAAAAGGTTTCCATTTTGACCTTCTTTTTCACTTCACTACCTAGATTGCCTATGGCTGTGTCTGGCCAAGAAATTTTGTGGATATCTAGCAGTAAGTAACTTCTATTTGAAGAAGGGGAGAGGCTGTGTAGTAGAATTGTAACCTTAAGCCTGTTTAGCCTCAACATTCTCTTGGACTAGTTGACTTACAATCTACTCACTAAATGAAAAGGACTTGATTTTAAAATGTGAATATTTCTCTTCCTTTTAAACTACCTATGTTTTAACTATATATTTTAAAATACTTTAGTCAAAATGTTTAGAGCAATAAATATCAAGACATTCTGGCAAATGCTTGATTATTTCAGTCATAGTGGGATTTAAGTTTGTAGTCTCTTAAAAAACTAAAAGAAGATGAATATTCTATAAGTGGATAATATTTGCAATGAAATGAATTTTATTTAAAATTAGAAAATATTTCATATTTTTGTAGCTATGACAAATAATAAACATGATTGCTTTCATTGCAAGTCAATAGCAATAAGTAACTAGGATGTTGCCTCAGATATAACAGATGGCTTTTGAGTAGATTGGTGAGGAAAATGTTTGCTAAAGGTGACATAGTGTATCCAACCCTAGTTCCCACATGCAGTAGATTACTGGTAACAAAGTTAAAAAACTTGTTACTAGTTCTCATGCAGTAGATCATTGGTAACAAAGTTGAAAAACTTGTTAACTCTAAAGGTCAGGGAGTAAGTCCATAACATTTAAATAAAATCCATATACTTAATCCTGTTTTACCTTATAATACTCAGTTCTGCATGATAAAATAGAAATTGTAGACTTTTTGGGGGGGGCAATCCTGGGGCTTGAACTCAGTGCCTGGGTACTGTCTTTGAGCTTTCTTTGCTCAAGGCTATTTGAGTCACAGTACCACTTTTAATTTTTTCTGTGTATGTGGAATTAAACTCGGCTTTGTGCATGTTAGGCATGCACTCTACCACTAGGCGACACCTCTCAGCCACTGAAATTGTAGACTTTTAATGACATGAGTGGATGTATATGAACATAATCAGGACAGATATTATGTATGCTATGTTGTGTGTGTATCTATACAGATCAAACAAGATATTGAAGGATTTTGATAATATTTTCATATAAAAAGGAACACTCAAAATAATATAAAAAAAAGTGTTTATTATTGGTTCTGTGGAAAACTTCAATGAATTTTGATAGAAAGTAAATCCTGTATATTGTATTTTACTATATATGTAGTATGTATAGTATATTTAATAGATATTTAATGAATATATAAGTCTTTATTATGAGTGATTACAGATGTATGCAAAATAGAGAACAACCATGTATCTATTATCCGTCTTCAACATATATCCTTTATGATTTATGTTGACTAATCATGATTTATTCACATCTCCATGGTCTATATATTGTATGAATCATATTTTCTTTGTTTTCTCAAGCTCCTTTCCTGTCTGAGAATAGTACTTTCTTAGTACTCATTGTATAGTTTCAGTAAGTATATGATATTTGACTGTTTTGTCATAATTTTAATATTTGTGACATACTTTGTCATAAATGTAATACATTATTTGCAGTTTATAAATAGTTTTCCTCATATTATTTTTTGTTTTATAGGAAGTTCATTTTCACATACCTATATATGTATTCGATTTTCCTTGGTCAGACACTTCTCCATCACTCTCCTTTAACCTTCCTTCCCATGTCTGAAACCAGTCTTAACAAGCATTGCTGTAAGCAGCTTAAAAATGATTTTATGATAAAATGCACAGAATTTTATTTATTTTAAAATAACTCAGAGTGAATTTATAATAATCATGATTATATTACACAAATACACCACAGGGTAGTTTTTTTTTTAAGATGTAGCCTTTTACTTTAAAATAATAAAAAAAAAATTAGTGTCTTTTGGAAAAACATCTTTTTAAAATAGCATATGCTGTCTAAATTATTTCATAAATTGCTTGTGATGCTAGAGAGTTGTTTTACTTACTGATTTTGTAGATGGTATTGAAAATTTAGTCAGATTTTCATTTTAAGATGATTTTTAAATATATAAAGTTCTGAAGCACTTTTAGTTGAATATGCATTTCTATAAAATTTTATAGCTAGAGATAACAATACTTTTGTATAATTTAGAATTGAAAATAATGCATTTTAAGTTGCAAGAAAAATAAAAATTGTTTATGAAGTCAAGCTGTGTTCCATAGTCTTATTTTTTCCTTCTATCCATCTGTGTGTGTCTGTCTGTCTATCTATCTATTGTCACTCATGGGGCTTGAACTCTGGGCCTGTGCACTGTCCCTAAGCTCTTCAGCTCTATTACTTTGAGCCACGGTGCCACTTCCAATTTTCTGATGGTTAGTTGGAGATAAGGGCCTCATGAACTTTCCTGCCTGAGATGGGTTTGAACCACCATCCTCAGATCTCAGCCTTCTGAGTAGCTAATGTTAAATGTATAAGCCACCAGCACCCAGTCCATACTTTTTATTTTTTTAGCCATCCAATTTCTTTACTTGTAGATGTAGAAGCACATTCTAATTATCATAATAAAGGAAAACATGCAATGTATGTTTTTTTGAGGCTGGCTTACTTCATGTAATATAATTTTTCCATCTATTTCTTCACGAATGGTATAGCATTCTTTCTAATGGATGAGTAGAATTCCATTGTATATATATACTACTTTTTCTTAATAGTACCATATTCTTGTTATATACTTTTCATGAATGAAATCACTTATTAAGAATCACTCAGGGCAGGGAGTTTGGCCTAGTGGTAGAGTGCTTGCCTAACAAGCACAAAGATCCGGGTTCAATTCCTTGGTACCACATACATAGAAAAAAGCCAGAAATTTTGTGGTGGGCTCAAGTGGTAGAGCTCTAGCCTTGAGAAAGCCCAAGAATTGCACTCAGGCCCTGAGTTTAAGCCCAGGATTGGCAAAAAAAAAAAAAATGGCTGGGAGTTTAGCCTAGTGGTAGAGTGCTAGCCTAGTATGCTCGAAGACCAGGGTTCAATTCCTCGGTACCACATACATAGAAAAAAGCCAGAAGTGGTGCTGTGGTTCGAGTGGTAGGAGCTATAGCCTTGAGAAAAAAAGCCCAAGGGCAGTGCTCAGGCCCTGAGTTCAAGTCCCAGGACTGGCAAAAAAAAAAAAAAGAAAGAAAAGAATGACTCTGTCAAGCACAGTGGTTTATACCTGTAATCCTAGCTACTCAGGAGGCTGAGATCTGGGGATGGTGATTCAAAGCCAGCCAGCCCTGGCACTGAAGTTTGTGAGACTCATCTCCAATTAACCACCAGAAATTAAGAAGTGGTGCTATGTTCAAGGGGTAGGGTGGTAGCCTTGAGCTGAAGAGCTCAGGGACAGCGCCCAGGCCCAGAGTTCAAGTCCCATGACCAAAAAGAAGAAGAAGAAGAAGGAGGAGGAAGAGGAGGAGGGGGAGGAGGAGGAGGGGGAGGAAGAAGACAAAGAAGAAGAACAACAACAGCTACTTAAGGGCTAGAAATGTGGCTTAGTGGTAGAGTGCTTGCCTAGCATGCATGAAGCCTTGGGTTCAATTCCTCAGTACCACAGAAACACAAAAAGCCAGAAGGGGTGCTGAGATAACAGTGGTAAAGTGCTAGCCTTGAACAAACGAAGCTCAGGTACAGTGCCCAGGCCCTGAGTTTAAGCCCCAGGAATGGAAGATAAAAATAAAACTCAAGAAATTATGTAAGCTTTATATTTTCTGTTAAAAGAAGGAATAGTTATTGCTGTAATTTTCTTGATATTGGATAAGAAATTTGAGCTATAGGGATAGCATTTCTTTTTTAGTTTAGAAGCTTATTTTTAGTAACTGTATTATACAAAACAAACTATGTTCAGTATTGAATTTAAAAAAAAACACAGTGCCTAGTTGGCATGAACCTTGCCTTTTGGGAATAAATTGGTACAGTAATGTTGGCAAATTATATTACTAAACATTTTATTGATTTAAGTTGTTATTAAGTTCAAAACTTGGTTTAAATGTTATTACTGTATATTTATTTTGATGTATATGCCTATATTAATGTTTCTTTTTATTTTTATTGTTAAATTACAGAAAATATAAAATAGTTTGAGATGGAATTTATTCAATTAGACAGTCTGTTAGCATTACAACAAAAAAGACTATCGGGTTACTTTTACTTTATTTTAGAAAGACATTTCTGGTAGCTGTTATATTATTTGATTTCTAGTGGCTTCCCCTAACAATTGTTATTGCGAATTGATTTAACTTGCTTTAATACTTTTTTACCTTAGATTTGCCAAGAATTTTAGTTGGTTGTGTGGAAGTGAAAGCCTTTTGTGTAGGAGTAGTCATTGCATCAGAACTTGGCACCACATGAACCTTAAGAAAACAGGCTATTTGTTCTCTGGAAAAACTATTTTATAAGCTGACTTTGTTTTTAAATTCTGCCCTATGTTAGATTAAGTGATTTAGTTTAGTTTGGCTTAGGGCAAAAAGTTTAAGGATATTTTATAAATGCCTGGTATGTGATTAGTCTTTTGAAAATACTATGGTTTTAAGGTTTTTGCTTATTTTTTTAACTAGGAGGCTGTGCCGCTGTCATTTCCATTCTCATATCATTTGCAATTTGCATCGAAAGTGACTGCAATATTCAAAATGGTGTATACTGTTTTGTCCTCCAAATTTTGAAAGCATAGAAGTTATTTATTGAAAACACCAAATATTTATTTTCTCTTAGTCTTTGTCCATTTATGACTGTAGTTGTTAGGTTCTTTGCAGAAATAACTAAAACAAGATTCATACACAGATATTTATTATAATAGAGTGGTTCATATAATTATGGGGACTGATAACAGCCTGGGGGCTGTCCCTGAGCTCTTCAGCTCAAGGCTACTACCCTGCTCATGAGCCTGGGCACTGGCCCTGACCTCTTCATCTCAAGGCTATCACCCTACCCTTGAGCCAAGCTCCACTTCCCTTTTTCTAGAGGTTAATTGGAGATAGGAAAGAGTATCAGGTCCTTTTGTGCCCACGCTGGCTTTGAACCTTGATCCTCAGATCAAAAGTACCCTCCTGAGTAGCTAGGATTACAGGCATGAGCCACCATCCCAGGCTAAAAAATCTCATTTCTTGGGCCAGGAGTTTGGTCTAGTGGGAGACTATTTTCTAACATGCGTGAAGCCTTGGGTTTGATTCTTTGGTACCACATAAACAGAAAAAGCGGGAAGTGGTGCTGTGGAGCAAATGATAGACCACTAGCCCTGAGCTGAAGAACTCAGGCACAGCACCCAGGCCCAGAGTTCACTACCAACAGAAAAAAAAATCTTATTCTTAGTTCACTTATGAATTATTTAAGTAGCCTCACAGTTGAAGAATTTATCATGAAAATAATTTTTGTATGTGTTTTTCACAGACAATTCTACATTGGTGTATTGCTTTAGTGATCAAGGAATTATTACATAAAAAAGCATTTCACATCACTGAAAGTTAAAATGGAGCATTAAGTCTCAACTTGACTTTGTCAGCTATTTGGTCAAGAATTAATCTAAATGTGTCCTGAGAGTGTTTCTGGATAAGATTAACATTCACAGTATACTAGGTAAAGTAGACTGCCCTTATATGAGTGGGCCAGGCAGTCAATTGCGAGTCTGAAGAAAACAAAAAGCTGACCTCTAGAAAGGGAGAAGGAACTTCTGCTTAACTATCTTGGACCTGGATATGGGATCTTCCCACTTTCACACTGAAATGTCTGATCTCCTGGAACTCAAGACTGTTATTCTTCAGGCTAGCATTATACCTTTCTCTTGCATTTATAGTATAAAACAAATGTACTATATAGTCAGATCACCTTTTATTTGATTCCACTTGGGGGCATTTTTGTTAGTTCAAGTTTCTAACTATATCACCTGGCCTTTTATCTATCAATCCATCGATTGTAATTTTTTACTACTGCACTTTACTAAGGAAACAGAAATGGAGGAGAATATCAAGGTGTTGGTTATATGTCACCTCCATGTGTAAAATTGGCAGAGGATCTCAGTTCAAAGCCAGCCCAGGCACTAAAGTCCGTGAGACTCGTTTCTCCAGTTAACCAATAGAAAACCGGAAGTGGGCTGTGGCTCAAGGGATAGAGCAGTAGCCTTGAGCTGAAGGGATAGTGCCCAGATCCAGACTTCAAGCCCCATGACTCTTGGGGGGGCGCGGGGGGAACATAAACATAAAAAGTATATATGTTTCTTTATGTTAAGACATAACCATTTGCATACTGATTGCACCCTTGCCTCTTTGGGCTCTTTACATAACCTATTTTTCCCTTACTCATTTCAAGAACCCTAAAAATCTAACCAAGTACTTTGGATTATATTTTAGACATTGAGTAATTATTTGTGAAATCATAATATGTATAAATGAGTTATTGATTCTTTATCTTTGAGTCCTGGAAATCAATTCCAAAAGAAGAACATGAATATCAGGGGGAAAAAGGGATTTTTTTTAATAATCATATCTAGGTCCTGGTATAATTTATTTTAAGTCATATGACCATTCAAACATAGCAAAGCATTTATGTCCTAATCAATTACACTTCCTTTCAGGAATGATTTCAACTTCATGTTAGAAATTGGGCATTGCTATATAGGGAAGCCATGGTGAGGAAGATTGTAGACCTGACTTATTTCATACATGACCCTTAGAAAAACATCACCATGACTTATAAGCTTGATAGAAAGAAAGATTTCCCAAGACCAGTTGAATAAGAAGGTTCCCAGAGAGCTGCATATGTAAAGTTTAAGAAGTGATTCTTATGATGTTGATGGTTTAAAGGCTTTACATTGTTCAAGTAAAGATAATGGGAGAACACAGAACAAGAGTGAGAAAAAATAAAGTAAGGTTTATAAAATCAATAAATGACTTTTTTTTGCTTTGAGGATTATATTGGCTGGTGAAGGGGGAAATGACCTATTATGAAACTAGAGCAGTCAGAATAAAACAATAGGGAAATTATGTTATAAATAAAATAGAATGTTTCTTTATGAAAAGGCATTCAGTTTTAATGGCTAAATATCAGTATTATGAATTTTAGGCAAATTGGGAAATTTATACTGGCCAAAGATTAACTTTTGTTTTACACAGTGTTTTGATGCTGAATAAATATGAATAATCAAATTACATTTCTGAGCATAGAGATGTTTATTTAAAGTTTTTCAATGTAAATTTTGACATGTGAATATTAGAAACCATTAGATATTGAGACTCCCATATATTTAGAGAGGTAGAAAATTTTGCTTACCTATTTATCTTTTATTTTTGTAATAAAACTCAATTCCTTTGAGAATTAAAAATAATTTGGAAGAATAAAGTTAGGAATTTGTATTAGAGAAGATTTTGATTTAACAGATGCTAATTTGTTAGCTTTGTTTTTGCAAGAAAAACATGTGACCTTAACTAGTACATATACTATAATTTAATAAGAAATTGATTTTGTTTCCTAGAACCTAATGGTGTAGATTGGAGTAATAAAACCGTTAGCTTGCTTTCTCTATAAGTTATCATTTTGAAGTCATCCAATTTACCTTAATATAAATGTATATTTTACTTAAAGTAAGTTCTTCATATTAAATCCTTAAGGTAAGGACAAGAATTAGTATTTTATTAGCCTCAATTCTTTGTCCTAAAGAGGACAGAAAAATAAAATAGGTTATATGATAAAGAAATTTATTTCTGTTATAATATGTAGATGTCTTTAATTGTTTTGATCATTAAAACATCTAATTTTTATTTAAGAATATGCAAATATGCCATTAAATCTGTATTTTAAGATTTTTCCAGTTTAATGTCTGAATCCAAATTCATAAAGAGTTGGAAAAATGAGATGTCTGAGCTATAGGATTCACAGGGATTTCATATGAAGCCTATTTAATCAGGATAACACTGTTATTAATATTCATAATGTCAGCTGGAACACAAATGACAGACTATGGGGCCTAAAAATTTTACTTGGTGAATTTATTAAAAGTAGCTTAAAAAATTAATGGATTTTAAGTAAAGTTGGTGAATATGAAAATCTTGTGTTAGCAGAAAAAAATCTCTGTTAGAACTTTCTTTGAGATCATTTTGCATTGATATCTTTTGACAGATTTCATTGGTACTTAAAGAAGAAAGATGCATGAATGATCATTTAAGAGGATTTAAACACATTGGCACATTAATTTTTACATGAATAATAAGTACTTTCCAAAAGCAATTAACTTACAGTGTACAAGATATGAATTGAAAAATAAGACTCTGACACCAAGGGCAAAGCAAATGTGCTGTACATTTTAAACTTAGTTACAGGATTTTTAAAAAAATATTTTGCTTTATTTTATTTTTATGGTTTGTAGAGAATATGACTTGGAATGTAGTGTATTTGAGAAATAAATAAGTAGGCTATTAATCTCAAGCTTTTTCCCTCCACAAAGGCGCTCATGTGGTGTGAAACATTATATTTTCCAAGTATCATTAACATTTATTCATGAAGTAAATATTTCTTGTACAAACCGAAGTATTTTATTAGAGAACATGCTCAGTGCTGCAAAAGGGCACAGGGATGGTGCTGGGTAGGGTATGTATTACAAATGCATGTTTTTCTCACAGACATTGATTAACTTCTGAAAGCATAGCTTCTTAATGTTTAGTGTGGAGAGTAAGGAACTGTCTTAAATACTACACAAGTATATTCATTCTGAATTTTTATCCTAAGATACACAGTTGGGAAATCCTTAAGCTAGACTAAGTTGTATTTTATTTTATGTAATACTTTTTTTATTCTTTGTCTTAAAATATGCTTATAGTGGCAGTTACACTGGTGATTAAGTTTTTATTATTGCAGTAATCCATCAAAAGTAATTAGTTTAGATCACTATAGTAAAGCACAGTAAAATGTTCATTTTACATTTTCCTGCAAATCTTATTGTTTTTGAAACTGTAGGTTAATTATGATCTGGAGCAGTCCATTTGGTTAGATGTTTGTATTGACAGATCATAGGTGTGGACAGGCAGTCTAGTTGAGTACTAGATATTCACTTACATTCTGTAGGTACAATATGAGCCTTGTTGATTTCATTAAAAGTTTAGGAATTAGCGAGGTAGCAGTGGCTGATGGTATAATCCAAACTACAGAGGAGGTTAAGATCTGAGGATTGTGATTTGAAGCTAATTCAGACAGGAATATCTCTGAGACTCTTATTTCCTCTAAGCAACCAAGAAAGCTGGAAATAGAGCAGTGGCTCAAATGGGAGAATGCTAGTCTTGAGCAAAAGAAGTTCAGGGACAGTGTCCAGATGCTGAATTCTAGCCCCAGTACTGGCACCAAAAAGGAAAAAAAATTAGTAATCATCTAATGTTTTAGAACTCTAGACTCAGTGCATTTTTGAAAAGAATAACTATATAGGTGTTTACAAACACATAAAATGTACATGTAATCTTGTTTATATGTACAGTAAAACCAAGCTAAAAATGCTACTTAGTGTTATTTTATTTGGTGGCTTTTAAAGTTAGGTTTGTTAAGGGATTGTTTGGCACAGAGTAATTCCCTTGTATGCCCAGGAGAGGGCAGCATTTTACTGCATCAGCTTCATGGAAGCATTTGCCCTGCTTAGACTGTCAATGTTTCTTGTAATTACTCCCAGTATATTTGTTGCTTGCTTATGAATTAACTTGCATTTATGGAACTAAATCATTCCAATCATTTAATTACACCTGAGGAGCTGAACTATAATTGCTTGCTTCCAACTAGGATCTGATATGGCTTGAGCAGTATTAATTTGGTGTTTACTTTTCTGAGTGCTAAAAGCATTAAAATGATTGTGCAATGGGATTACATTTTGCTAATTGCTGGCATTCATTAGCTGGGTAAATGATGAGGAAGAGTGACTGTATATTGCAGAGGGATAAAATTATGGTTTTAAATAGTATATTACTAAGCACATTAAGGCCTGTAAGACATGTTTTAAAATACTCCAGAGGTTATTAAAGACTGTATTTTCTACATGTCTTGCTATATGAATATCTTATTAAAATACTGCAATTATTATTAACCTTTTTAGGCAATATGTAGGGAAATAGCTTCATTGACTAGAACATATTTCTTTGATATTAATAACTTCCTATATTTTCAGCTAATCCAAAAGTAAATGAGGAACTTAGAAAAAGATTGCCAACTCCAGATCAACATATTTAGAGAAAATTGGAAAAGGAGAAGATAACTACAGCTCTATTTGAGGACTTTTTAAAGAACTCAGGGGTCTAGCTGTGAGGTAAATCTAATTTTATTCTCATTAAAAGCATGCCTGAAAAAAGAAACTTGTATAGCTCATATCATGTTGACTATTAAATACAAAACAAAAATAACAATAATTTTACAAGTTAATAATGGGCTTTATGTTATTTTAAACATTTAGAATGATAATCTTATATTGCTTTTATGTTAAGTATTTTATGTGAAAATAGAAATAGTAAATTTAATTCAATAAAATTGAAGTTTTTGATATAAAATTTATAGCATAAATAATGAGATTTTTTTAAATTCATGAATTGTAGTTGTAGAATATTTAAGTTAATTAAGTTAAATGTTCTGTTCGGTGCAAGGATGTGTGAAAGCTTAATCTAAATTTCACTTAGGAAAATATAACTGTGGAAAAATACCTTTTTTGAGGGAAAGATTTAATTTCACCTGTTGAAATAACATAGTTAATTGTTCTATTGTAAATGTTTTAGAAAATCGTTTATCCTGTAAATTCTCTGTTAAACAAAGGTAAGAATTAAATGTGTTCTGGTGCATTGTTTTAAGTTTATTTATCTACAGTTGGCTTTATTTTAGCTATAGTCGTGGAGCATAAACCAGAGATATTGCCAGAGCAAACAAGAACAGAAGTACAAATGGAAGTCTGGTCAAAAGGTAAGGACTTTTAGGTATTAATACCAAGCCCCAGGTGCTGTGACAGTTCAAGACACTGAATGGAGTATGTTTGTTCTATCCAGTGTGTCAGATAGAAACTGACAGATGCGCATGTACATGCATGCATGCACGTGCACACACACACACACACACACACACACACACACACTCACTCACATGAGGTCTACTCAAAGAATTCCACTATTACCAGAGTCTCTAAGAGAGAGATACACATAGAGTATAATACATATGCACAGAATAGGGATATATACAAGCACTCAGAGGAAGAGACATAAAGACTAAAATAAAGAATGAGAGTAGAGAGGAAAGAAGATATTCAGGGAAAAAAAAAGAAACAAATGTAAGTAAAAGGAAAAAATATAAAAGACTGCCAAAGAGAAATATCAAAAGTAGAGTAAGAAACAAAGAGATTTAAAAAGGTACTTAAAAAGAAGCACACACTGAGATACAGACACATTAATGGAGACAGACAAGAATATACACACTCGGGCCGGGAGTTTAGCCTAGTGTTAAAGTGCTTGCCTAGCATGCATGAAGACCCAGGTTCGATTCCTCGGTACCACATACATAGCAAAAAGCCAGAAGTGGTGCTGTGGCTCAAGTGGTAGAGCCCTAGCCTTGAGAAAATTCAGGGACAGTGCTCAGGCCCTGAGCCCAAGCCCAGGACTGGCAAAAAAAAAAAAAATACACAGAGAGAAAGATACCAGATTAAGAGACATAGGTAGAAATGTGTAGTGCAGAAGAGAGACAGTGAAGTAGATCCAACCAAGAGAGATAAACGCAAAGGTAGAAGACATTGAAAGTAGAAGAGACAGAACACATACAAGGAGACAGAGACACCGAGAGACACATGTGTAATCACTTACATGCCATGACACCCACCCAGAGACAATCACTAAATGGTAAATCCATGGAAGCCTGCAGAGAGAGAAATAGGCAGAGATGTATACCTGGAGACAAAGACTCTAGAAACAGAGAGACAGGGAAATACAGAAGATTCAGGTAGGCATGGACAGAGGTGATTAAAGAGAGAAAGCCAAAACAGTCAGAAACAGAAACATAATTTAAAACACAGAGGTAGAGATGGAGAAAGAGCCAGAGAGGAAAGAACAAGTGCTCCCAGGATGTATAAGCGACCTGTACAAGGTCATTCAAGATCTATTGTAGTAAACTATTGAAATTTAGGAGTTCTTAGGAAGTGAATCATTTTGTACATAGTACATGTAACTAAAGACTTATACATTTATGCCCATCTTTTTATTTACTCTCTCACAACAAACCTCTTTTTTTAACTACATAACAAGCATGTTGTTAAATTTTTGAGAAGTTTGAAGATTAATAACTGTCCTATAATCATTATATTAAATAAGTTAATAGGTATTCATTTGAAATATGCTATGCTTTATGAGTTCATAGATGTTTGCTTTTTCTGATACTTGCATTCATTTTTCTTTCCAGAGTTATAAATTTCCTGATTCTCTATGCTACTACTACTAATTTTCTTACTTTGGACGGTAGGCTGCTTGTTATGAGTTTAGGATCCAGGGAACTGACTGAATTATGATTAAAGAATAGTATATAATTTTTTGACCGAAGTTTTTAAAGGTAATAGTTTTAGCATGGACTGTAGATCACGTAATTTTGCATTGTACTAACTATGTATTCAAGTTTGAAATGAGAATGTATTGGTGTGAAGCTGGTAATGTAATATGTTATAGTTATTTTTATTCTCTTGTTCAAGCAAATAAACATTTTCATTGCAAAGAACTCAAAAGATACTCTACTCAGGTTAGCAGAAAATTAGAAAATTTATACTACTCTTAGTAGAAAATTAAAAAAAAAGAAAAGTAAGCTAATAATGAATGGTATGTCTGTTATTCCCTGTTTATAGGTCATATTACTATGTAAATCATCACTCAAATTAGAAACCAAAAAACTTTAAGGAGCCAAGGAAATTATTTTTAATAAATCTAATGGGATAGAAGCTACTGAAAAAGTACTTCTCAGAAATGTACAATAATAGGGAATGATGTCTAGGAAGGAGCTACTAAAGCTATAGAATAGTTATGAAAAGGAATTGGAAATGTAGGTGCCTACATAGTGCTTCTGTAGACAAGACCACAGATATTGAGAATATCTGCATTTTATTGTTGATTTTGACATTAGAAATAGAAATAAGACTTTTTATTAAGAGGCTATTAGTAAACATTATTAAGAAATAAAATTAAACAGTATCTTTTGAGTGATGTTGTCACTGATATGTTTCTACATCAAACTCTCCATAGCAAGGTTCATGTTTCAAAGTTCCATTTACACAAATGTTCATAGTCTCTTCTTGTAAATAGTTACCTTACTTAATATTATTCTATTTTTTAAAAAAGTAAATTAAAGCTTATTTTATATAATTATATCATTTTGTTTTCCTAAATATCATGGTTAGAAATACTGAATGAATTATACAAACACTGTTAAATATTTTAAGACAAAAAGTAAATCTGGGAAGTAAGTAACATTTGAATTTTTTGTTCTTGTCATTATCAACATCTTGAAAAAGGTGTCCAAGATTCTTTACGTAACTAAAACACAACTCTGAATATATGTGTTTTGAGATAATTGGAAACAGCATACATCTGAATAAATGTGCCTTGCCATGTGAGCATTGCTGCTACCTTCTTTCCTCTTCAGAAGTAAATGGTGTTTTTGCCTTTTTATGAAAACTTTCTCTTTGAGAAATAAAATGAAAGGTCACAAATAAGAATGCATGCTTATATAAGTCTAGCTGTCAGAAAGAACAAGTTGTCATGTGACTGATTAATTCAAGCCTTTTTAACATCTAGTTGGCCCATTGCATCAGAATTAAACCAACTGTGAGTAGAAAATAGTTTAGGAAAATTGTGTTTAATACTGGATCTGTATGGACTTATTCCCTAAATAAAGTGTAACAGCTTTTTACATAGTATTAAGTATTACAGAGTCAAGAACGGGGCTAAAAAATTGGGAATGATGGTGAGTTCGTGTAGGCTATGCATACATTCTCTGTCATTTTGTATAGAAGATTTGAGCATCTGCAGATTTTGATATATTTGGGTAGTTTTGATGCTATTCCTCATGGGTACCAAGATACTTGTTCTTCTTAGGTCAGAAATCTCTGGTGAATTATCGTTTAGAATATTGTTATAAATCCCTGATATTTCTTACATTAATTTTGATAGATTTTATGAACAGAAGTATGGTATCATGGCACTATAATACACAAAAATCATTTCTAAATAGTTAATCGCTATACCTACATATTTATGATATTACAGATTAAAATCTTTATGATAATACAGATAAAAATAAAGCCTGAGTACTACTTAAGTTTAGAAATTGGTGAAACTTATTTAAATTTAGAACCTTTAGGGGTCAGTGTTCCCTAAGAAAGGTTAAAAAGGTTACCGTGCCTACCAAAATTAAATATTGTCTTCTGTCTTTTAAATATTTCTTACTAAATAAAAGTAAGAAATGGTGAGACTCACATAGCTTGAAATGCTTTATGTAAAAATCTTTAAATATATTGAATTTCTTCGATATTATTTTTAGGTTTGTTATTTTAGGAAATCTATGTAATATGTGTTTGACACATAGTAATTTTTTGCTTTGTATTGTCTAAATTTAGATATGGATTACATAATTTTAAGTATTTTTCCTTTAAGCCTAGTTGTGCTTTAAAGTGATCATGATTCTAAATCATGTCTGTATTCATACAAAAGAAGTTAAAAAATACTTACAGAACTGCTTATGTTCATACAATCTTCATGTATTATACCTTATTGGAGGCTAGTAACTATTTTATTAATTTTGGTAAGTTTAAAATGTAGTTATTGTCCATTTGTTTTATAATTGGCAATGATCTTCTATAGCCATGATTCCTATGGTTGGAAATAGAAAATAAAAAACTTTTCCTACCAAACAAAGAAAATTCAGCAAAAATAATTTGAGTAAGTTACGTTTAAGTACTGTTTGTATTAGCTCTTTGAATGATTGCTACTGTCTATATCTTTTGTTTATCCATCTTTCGATTTGATATATATATATACATATATATATATATATATACACACATTCTTTTCACCAGGTCTTTCTGTAACAGAGTTAGTACTGCTACATGATTCGCAAATCTTTCATGAATAGATAACTAGGAAAACCACAACACCCTGGAAAAATACCTATGCATTTTATTGGACTAAAATGTAATAGTTGAACTTCACGCTATTTTCATAAACTGTGTTTAAAGAGGAAGGAAATGGCTAGTTGATCAGAATGAACATCTGTTTCTACCAAAAAAAATTATTCATCAGGCATCACGATTAGATACTTGAAATTCAAGATTTTGAATATATCTGCATGTCTAGTAAATCTGTGTTAAATTACAGGCATTAAATTGTGGTTAGTAACTGGATTCATAGAAAGTAATGACATTATTTTTCCTAAATAAGAACTATCCATAATAATATGGATTACTGCTCATATTTGAAGGCAGAAGACACAATTTCACTGGAAAAAATGAGGCAAATTAATAATATCAATAAACTGCTATGATAGAAATATCACTTTAATAACTGTAAATGATTAAGTGCCAGATTTTCAGTCCTCTATTACTACCCACCTTCTTTGAGTATAAAATTTTCAACTCATATAAGCCCAGATTTTCTGGGAAGATAATTCCTTTAGGATTATTTTGAACATTAGTTTTGCTGTATGGAAAAAACTTACTACAATATCTGAATTAGGAAATTATTTTATATGTGTTTCAAATACTAGAGTACATTATAGTTTCATTAATGCAATGACAGTGTGGTTATAGATGTTTTTAAAAAGAAATGAAAAAAATGATTGCTGATATATTTTACAAGACCCTTTAATAAATGGTAGTAGGTATTCTTATTACTCCTTCCAGCTGTGGAAAGTAAATCTGTTAAAGTTTTAAAAGTATTAAGAGATTATAATCACAATATTTTATATGTTAATTATGAGAGTAACATCTTCTCAGGTATGTTCATAATATTATTAGAATTTGTTTACTCAAGATATACAACTTGCGTTTGTACATTTATTAGTATATAATTAATAGTTTTCATGGAGGGTAAAATATAATTTTGTTCATATTAAATTCCTGTTGTAATACAAACCTTCATGTAAGTATTAATTTAAGATTGTGAGTTTCCTATATGCCCTAGGCCTGAAGAAAGAATATTCTCAATGTCTGATTACATTTGCTATGTAGCTCTATAGGACCTAAGTTAATTGAATGCTAATAGCATCTCATACATCCACCTAAAGTATCCAAGAGTATGGTAGTAGGTTTCTGGTGACTGGCCTACAAGGATTGATTCCTTTCCTAAGAAAGTGCTGATACTATTCTTAGAATGATGAAGCAGACTATACTCTTTTATTTAAAAAATTAGATAATTTTAAAAAGTGTATTAAGATAAATGAGATTGTTATATTTTCATAAAGCTTTCTGAGAATGAATCTCTTAGCCTCTTAGAATCTTCTTAGCCTCTGTAGAAAACAGAATGATATACAAAAATATTTTCAAGGGCAATTCAGTTTTCAGGTTGCTTATATTATTTATTTTGAACTCTGCTTTGACATTCGTTACTCCTGATTGGAATACTTCACATTACTAAGCTTATCCCACATAGTCTAAAATTAAGAATTATTTTTATCAGCTTAAAAGATTATTCTATTATTGAGCAACTTTAGGGTCACAGCAAAAGTGAGAGGAAGTCATAATATTTTCACATACCCCTACTCCCACATATATACAGCCTCCCAGACTACAGTATTGATTATTGATACATTTGTTAAAATTCATAAAACTACTTTTAAATTCTTAATAAAGGAAAGTTGGTGCTCTGGAAAAATATCTTTTCCTCTTTCCCTTCTTTTCCTTCCCTCCCATCCTCCTTCCCTCCCCTCTTCTCCCTTCCCCTTCCCCTTCCACTTCCCCTTCCCCTTCCCCTTCCACTTCTCATTCCATCCTTCACTCCCTCCCTCCATCCCTTCCTTCCTTGCTCCCTTTTCTCCTTTCCTCTCTCCCTCCTTAAATTTGAAAAGTGTTTTAAGTCAACTTACGACGCTTCATGTTAAATTCTTACATTTTTGGTCATTTATTGTATAGAAAGTGTAATAATGAACATGAAAAGTGGTAAATTTCTTTTTAAATAGAATTGCATCTCTCCCTTTTCAATTCTGTTGGTTTGATTCTCTCTTTAGAGAGAACAACAAGAAGTTGTTGTTGTTCAAGGAAATATCAATGCTATTTTCAAATAGTCAAGCTTTTTCAAATTTATTTGTGATCATGAAAATACAAAGATTTTAGACAAATCCATCTGAATCCATCAAGAGTTTTCCACTTTAAAGTCTCTTTCCTTAAGAATTGGTTCTCTGGCGCTGGGAGTTTGGCCTAGTGATTAAAGTGCTTGCCTAGCACGAAGATCCGGGTTTGATTCCTTGGTACCACATACATAGAAAAAAAGCCAGAAGTGGTGCTGAGGCTCAAGTGGTAGAGCTCTAGCCTTGAGAAAGTCCAAGGACAGTGCTCAGGCCCTGAGCTCAAGCCTAGGACTGGCAAAAAAAAAAAAAGAATTGGTTCTCTTCAGTAAAAAATCCTCATTTATTTCAGTTGATGGCCTTTCATTCCAAAACACTTCCTAAAAACATATTTACAGCTCAGATCTTAGTATGATACTTATAACATCTTGTTTTTCTACAAGTTAAAGGTTCAGTTTATTTAAGATCGGTATAGTGATGGCCTTAGTATGAGTGTGCATTGGAATTTTGTTGATTTATGAGATCAATATACATTGGTGTATAAACTGAACTTAAGGCTATTTACAGAGATGGTTCTGGTTAACTGTAGCATAGGACTGATTTCACTTCCTGGACTTTAATATATTTGAGGTACTTAAAAAAAAGTCTCCTAAATTACAAAGTGTAATTGCAAAGAGTATTAAAAATATACCTTTTATAGCAAAATGTACTAGCTTACATAACTTTTATTCCCTACATTTTTGTTAAAAGTGAGACTACAGTAGTAGAGTAAAAGATTTGTTTGGAGTTTACCAAACACTCCAAACATTTAGTGACTTGGTTTTGTCATATACATTATCTTTTAGAGAGAACTTATATACTGTTTTCCTTTGTGCTTGCTTATCTTGGAGAATATGAAAAGGCCAAGAGATCAAAGAAGGTTTCAACATATTGAAATTGGTCAGATAGTTTTATATTTGAAATTATTAAAATAAACATATTACAAGAGGGCTAAAAATGTTCATAGCTCAGTGGTACAATTATTAGTATCTTTGAAGCCTGGGATTTACTCCTTAGCAGTGTATGAAAAATCTATAGCATTTAGGTAAAATTCATCATCCTTACCAAATTTTAAAATTGTACTCGGTCATTAAAAAGTATTGTTTTTAAAATCAAAGATTGATTTTCATGGATTTAGGGGTGTTTTTTGGTTTTTGTTTTTGTCTTTTGAATTCTTGCATAATGTAATGTTTTGGTACTTTGAAATTAGGACAGTAGCAGTTAAGAGTTTATGTTAATGAGATTTTATTTGTTACATAGAAAATACATGTGTATATTTTTGATATTCCAATATTTTTCTTTCATAAAACAAACATGTTCTTTTATAAATTTTTCTGACTGTTCCTAAGGTAATTTGATATTTTCTGAACTTAACTAACACAATTGGCTAATATAACTAACAACACTCATTGATTTGAACATTTTTAGGATAAAAATCTGATCAAGTTAAGGACAAAGTATTATTATTTCCTTGTTTAATTAATTTCCTCTTCTACCCTAGAAAATACAAAAGTTTTAGATTAATATCACTTTCTAGCAGATTAGGATAGGGAGAGTTTATTTAGCATTGGTTTTCTTGAACCAACAACTTCTACTGGAGGAAAGAAATTTGATAGGAAAGACAGAACAAATTTCAGGCTTATGTATGATCTGTAGAATCTGAAAGGCAGAGTATAGAATATTCTGTATTTCCTCCAGATTAGTGTAAGTGTAAATAACTAATAGTTTGAAAGAGTTCTATTTTAACTAAATGTTTTTTTAACTGTTTTTGGTTTTGGTTTGTTTTGGTTTGCTTTCCAGTCCCAGGGCTTAAACTCAGGGGCTGAGACTGTATTTGGGCTTTCTTACAGCTAGAGCTCTACCACTTGAGCCACAGTACCTTTTCCGGCTTTTTATATGTGACCCTACAGAATTGAACCTTTGTCTTTGTTCATGCTAGGCAAGTACTCTACCATTAGGCCAAACTCTGGGCCCTTTTTTTTTTTTTTTTAATTAAACCACATGTTAGAAATTTTGATATCTCTAAAGGCTTTGACTCAGTTGTTTTTAGAAAAGTTAAAAAAGCAATTCAATTTTTTTTTTCTTTCAGAAAACTTTCTTAGGTGTGTTTTATAATCACCCAATATAGATCAAGACTAAGACTACATTATAGTACAGGTAAGAAGAGCTATGGAAAAAAAAAGGTGTCATTAACAAAAGCAGTTCTTGATCTCCTTGGAGTGCAGGAAAAACTACCACAAGTCTTCCTCTGCATTTTGAATAAACCATTTGCTTTCTAACATGTTCTATATTTTTTTTGTCTCTGCCCCTCCCTCAAGTCATTTGAAATGAACACGTTATCAAAAAATAAATTTACTTTGTTGAGGCTTTTTTGTCTCAAATATTTAGTGCTTCTGAAAAAAAGTTTGAATTGCCAACTCTCTAGGATTTGAGGATGCTATATTGTAACTGGTTTACAAGAAACTAGCAGTCACAGTTGATTAATGAAATAACACCCTTACGATTTTGTTTTGCATGCTTTTGTTTTTGTTTTTTTGGGGGGTGGAGTACTGAATTTGAATAAAACAATTTGCATAGACAGTTGTGTAATGATGTCATATAGAGTATAATGATTTCCTAAAACCTTGTATTTAAAATAACCTGAATTACAATGAGAGATAAACAGAATATTTACCCATCCCTTATGAGCTGCTGCTGATATGTAAATTTATTCTTCTACTTTGCACAAATATACTTTTGAGCTACTGCTTAAACACTTTGTGGTCCTTAGTCAAACAGGTTTAATGATGCCTCCAATATTATGAAAGTGTGACATTTGATGAATGTCTCATATAGTTTTGATATCTGGGTACATGTCAACAAAAAATTGAACATTAGTTTGTCATGCAACACCTAGATAATTTATAATTTTACTGTTTATATCCATCTTGACATTTTTTATCTGCCAAAGGCAGGTTTCATTTGGAATCTTAATCTGAGATTTATTTGGTGGATCTGGAAATCATAGCCAGGGTTCCCACAGGAAATGGTCCATCTACCAACAGATTAAATGGCAGTCCTGCAGTTGTTAGGGGAGCTCTGCATTTAACACACATGCATACTCATTCAGTCAGCACTGTGGAGAAAAATTAAAGTAGTAACCCAGGTTTAGGAACAATGTAGCTAAAAAGTCCCATATTTGCTGAATGACAAAGGGTTATATAGCAGCATTTCATTTTATTATTCGTGCTTGAATTTCTTGTTTGCTTTGTTGAGTCTGCTGACGAATACTAATAAATGCCTGCAACAATCCAGAGGAGAGATGCCTGGCAACAAAGCTATGCAGTGGACCTCCCTGATCTTCTCCAGTTCACAACCTGACCTTTTGAAAAATTGGCTGGGCTAAGCTTCAGAATTTGGGTGTAATGGTTATTGTTAACTCCAGCTTTAGGATTTATTAATTTGTGTGATCAAGACTTACCTATACTTCAAAGTTTCAAAAGACCAAATACAATCATCCATCCATTAGAACTAACATTATGTTTCAGTGATTCCCGATTAGTATCTGATGGTAATTCTTGTATTTTATTACTAGAATCTAAAGGTATTCATGAAATAAAAAGCATATATAATAAGAGGCCTTTCTTCCTTGCATTTATAACTATAGAATTGGTTTTCCATAAATGATTTCTGGGAAATTGAAGAATTTAAAATCAGTATATCATCATACTTCAAAGATATAATTGTTATACTTATTTTACTTGCAGTCATGGAAATGGAAAGTAAGTCATACTATTCATGTGTTTACCTTATTATATGAATCATTCTTATAAGAAAATTTGAGATGGTCTAAAATATACAAAATATAGTCAGATACTTCACAATACAGGAGTGGTTAAAAATAAATCCTTGCCATTATGTTAATATAATATTAGAATTGTTTTCATAATCATTTCAGGTTAAATAACATTTTCAGCATTTTAAATAAAATTATATCAGTTTTTAAAGCCTTAAGTTCTCATGTTTATAAGTAATTATCCTAAGCTTTAGGAGATTTTACTGTGTTCATTGCCTTTGTATAATATAAGATGTTAAGTGTAAACCTCTAATGTTCAAATGAATAACTTGCATAATTTTGATAACTTTAAGAGTTTTCTTGCTTAACAAACCTTTATAAAACCTTCTTTCAATATCCTGTAACTACCTCTAGACTCTACCCCACAAAATGTTCTTACTGTCCTTTAATATATGTGTAGTATGTCTTGTCAGGGATTACGTAAGAGTCAGTCAGCCACTTTTCATTGTGCCTAGTCCAAACTGAGATGTGCTGAGTATAAATGTAATATTTCTCAAAATTATTTTATGTCATGGATTTCCTGATAATATTTGTAATATTATTAATGGTTTCTTAATGTTTAATATCTTACTAGAATATTTTGAATTTTATAAATAGCATGTAAAATGTGTTTAGACGGTACTTACCTATCTAACTAAGGTTAGTACTAAGACTTTTGCTATCCCACCACTCACTTTTTGCTTATTTTACAAGTGTTAGTCATGCTGTCTCACTGACTCTGCCTTTTCCCTGAGAACAGATTCAATTTTTTAAAAATTTACCTTTACATACTACTAAACATCTAGCATCATATTGGTATTTGAGAAGTACTAAACATTAAGTTCTCATTCTTCTTTTTCTTTTGATTGTTAAATGTTTTGTTTTCTGTTTGTTTTGAGCATCTTTGTGTGTACTTTAGGCTTCAAACACACAGTTCATTCTCCTTACTCAACATTCCAAGTGCCGAGACTAAAGGCATGTACCCAATATTCAGCAAATATTCATTTTAACGCCTGTTTTTTATTCAAATATTTTGAGACAAATGTCTATATCCATAATTCATTTCTTTGATTTACTTCAATTTCAGTAAATTAAAAAAATTCCACTGTGTTTCTGCTGTTTTATGAAGATAAATATAATGTAACTTTTACAATCAGTAGAGACAAAATAGATTTGACCACCATTGAACGTTAGAGACCATAATCTATGTAATTTTTGTCATCTCATGTTTCTAACCATAATAGATTGGTTAATAATCTTGTGATGAGATTGTAAATAAACAAAACTATCTTAAAATTCATTGTTGTATGTAGACACAACATAAGTATGTTGGCAGATCTGTAAAATGTCTGCACGAAAGGTAGTTTGTATGTAGACAGATTAGTGAAAATTATGGTTGAAATATGCTGTAGCTATTGATGCCAAATTTGTGGGAGTTAATATACAGTATTTAGTAACAAATTTTCACATTTTAAAACAAAGTTTCACAAGTTACCTAATTCCATCTCCATCTTAAAAATTAGTCACTGTTTTCTTTATTGTGCCAATACTGAATTATGTTACATTAATAGTTTTTACCTTCTCATTTTCTTGTCATAAGAGTGAATTTACTGGTGTATTATATACTCATTTGTTTATTTGAATCAGAGAAGGGAACGGGAAAAAGAAGGTGATGAGACAGATGACAAAGAATGAACCAGTATAACAGCGATATTCACAAGACAATATGTTGGAAATGAACTTTACAATCTGGGAGATGGTGAGAGGAGGGAAAGTGAGGGAAAAACTTGGGAAGGAGTAACAATGTTCAAGAAATAATGTACTCACTACCTTATGAATGTAACTATTACCATTCTGTACATCACCCTGATAAAAGTTTTTAAGTGAATTTACAGTAATATCTCTATTGGTATATCTTTAAATAATTGGTTATGCCACATTGATTTTTTTCAGACTCTTTTCTCATGTCTGTTTTTACATCTTGAAGTAATACTATAGCTTTTTCAATAGTTTTATTATATTATATAACCCCTCTTAAACCATTATATCTTAATTAAAATTTTAAGTATTTTCTCTTTATGTTTATGACTGTCATTACATTAAATAGCTTTTATTTTCTGTTTATATGTCCTTGAAAGTGTTATACACATTAATGTTTAGGAAAGACTTTTCTTTTACAGAGTTACTAATACTTTTTGGAGAAAACAGTTTTAGCTACACATTTACATCCTAACCATAGCCCATCAAATACATTTGTTCAGAATACTGAGAAAGTTTTTATATGAACTCTGACAAGTAATACTAGGAAAATGGATGTACATCTTTTATTGTTAATGTTTAAGGGAAATTAATTAGAGATAAATGTAAATTGTAAGTTTGACTACGATCCCAGCATGGTGAAACTTATCTCCCAGGAAGATAGGAGAAATCAAAATAGAGAAACTAACTTTTTTAAAAGCTGATTTAAAGATAATAACTAACATTTATTGAATGTGTATTCTATGATAATTTTCCAAGAGTTTTTTTTATAATTTAGATAACTCAGTTCTCATAGTAGCCCTTTTTTTCTTTTTACTGAGGGAAGTTGATGAGAGTTTAAATAATTTGCTGACCATCCTAACATGTAGTGAAGTCATAATACAGCTGTGAAGTTTGTCTTCAGAACAGATACACTCACTGTAATTCTGGTTTGAAAGTCTAAATATATCCGTGTTATAGTAAATAGAATACTTGGATCATCAGCTTTTCTTGTGTACACATTATAATTTGGTGGGTCCACAATGATATGATAGAAATTTCTCATGCGATTTTTCTATTTTGTGAAAGTTGTTTTTTTCCCCTTGGAGGGGGAGCTTATATAATGTATCTGTGTGGAAAATGAGCCCTCAAAATGCTATAAAGTTGGAAATATTTACTGAGAGGAAAAAAATAGTATTTGTATGATAAATAGTAGATAAAAAGATAGACTTGTATTTGAGTTGATTTTTTTTAAAGGGAACGGGTAAAATTAATGAGGAGCCATAAGATGATGTTGCTTTGATTATTTTAAACTGATGTCCATTTTTAGGAACCAGTTAAGCTATTGGGAAAAGACATCTTTTGCTTAATGTTTGATACTGTTATAGTCTGTCATCATATTTAACATGTCATAACAAAAAAAGTGAAAGAAAACATAGAAAGACAAGCAGAAACTTTTTTTGTCAGCCCTGGGGCTTGAACTCAGGGCCTGGGCACTGTCCTTGGACAATTTTTCCTCAAGTCTAGCACTCTGCCACTTGAGCCACAGCACCACTTCAGGTGTTTTCTGAGTATGTGGTACTGTGGAATCAAACCCAGGGCTTGGTGAGTAGTAAGAGAGCACTTTACCACTTGGCTATGCTCCTGGCCCTGAATTTTTTATTTTTGTTGATCGTGAATTTATAAAATCAGAGGCTAGGATATAAGTCTTAATTTCCCTCTTATTGCTCCCCCCTCCCAAAAGACAGAATTTAAACAAATAGATACCAATTATGATAACAAGTGGCAGAAAACACAATAACAAATGCCTCCTTTATGGCTCATTTTATATTTAAATGCTCCTAAGTAGCACTTTCATTTTAAGAGAGGGAAATCCATATATTTTAATGTATTTGTCCATATTGCTTCTGTTCTATTGTCTTTTTATATTCTGAACTTTCAGGTAGCAGGGATGTTGCTATTCTGAGTAACCTGGTAGGATCCCCTAGAGACAATTCTAACACAACCACTCTGAAGAAACAGCTCTGTAAACAGTATTGACCCCCCAGGGGACCATCAAATCCGTTTACACAGATACCAGTTGTCACAAACTATTTACAAAGCCAGGCAGGACAGAATTTCCCAGCCTCTAAGAATCCGTATTTGATTCTAGCCACCTCCTCACTCTGTATAATACTCATGAAATAATAGTTATTTTGGGTTGTGAGTCATGATTTCTTGGGTAGCATCAATTTAACTGAGATTTTATATATTCATATATAATTACCTGGAGAATTAAATTTAAAGGGGATATCAATGCTTTTCTAGGATGGCAAATGGTATTATAATACTACTGTTTTTCTAGACTAAGCAATTAGGGATTTAAAAACACAGAATATGGGCAGTACTAAAATTTCTAGAAGTAAGCAGGAATTCTTTAAGTAATAGTACATTGTTAACAGTATGAAAGTCACTAGAAAGATAGACACAAGAAACCATGAATCAGAGTTGTTTACAGCTTGGTATTAAAAATTCCAAAACGTTTTTTTATCAGTTTGTCCAAATGCATGAACTATGTATAGCTGTAGATGAAATTGTAAAGAATTATAATTTAAGAGCTAGAGCATAATTTTCAAGTAGTTGCAAAATAGCAATAAGTAGGACAATTAGAAAAACATCATTTGTTATGTTGAATTCTTATGTCCAAATAAAAAGGTACTTTTGAAAAACAAATACAGGAATTAATAATGGTCATTAAATTTTTCCTGATGTTTAATCACAGAATAAGAAGTCAGATTCCATAGACATGAGTTGAGATTAGTTTATTCTTTAAATCCATATAGAAAAAATGAGTTTAAAATATTAATTCAGTTAAGCATAATAACAGGACAGTTAAAAGTGACATTGATTAAACAAAAATGTTGATTAATAAAGAATTTCCACTCCAAGCTGAAGATGAGAGAGGAATCAATAGGATGGGTTATAGTTTTAAGTTTCCATATGTGTATAGGTTAAGAGCATGAATCAGAAATATTTTTACTTGATGTATTTCTTTGTAACTCAGTGGTGAACAAAACAGTTCCCAAAGTTTACTTTTGTGGCCTGTTTTGATTTCTGTGTTTGAATTTCTATGTGTGATTCTTTCAGAAATGATAAGACAATACAAATAAAGTCAGTCAAAACTTTTGATAGTTTCATCCCATTATCATTTATTGTTGAAAGACATTTCTCCTGGAGTGCAGTGTTCAGAGAAAATAAAGACTGAATTTAAAATTTTCTAACTGTTATCCTCTTCTCTTGGTTAGAGAAAATACTAATGCAGATATTTTATTTAAGTTTGAATAAAATAGAAAAATTTAGTAATATTAGAGAAATACCTTAAATTTCCTCATAAGTTAAAAGTACTTTATACATAGAACTTGCTTCAAAACTTTCAAGTAAACAATATAAGTGAGTATATGTAGGCAGGTAGATGGTTGTTACTAAAAATGAATAATAAAGGTAGTGTCGTAAATTGTTAATATTTGAGGGATCTAGGTGAAAATATATAGATGTTTTTATACCTTGTAACTTACATAAGACAAATTATCTTAATAATACAAAACACATGGTTCAGTTGATAGACTGACAGCCAAATAAGCAAGCTGAGCAAGCTGAAGACTGAGTTCAAACCCAGTACTAACCAAAAAAAAGTTTTAAGATAAGACTTCAGTCATATGTTTTTGTCTGCTTTCTCTCATGTGGCTTCAACTCAGGGAATGGGTGCTGTCCCTGTGTTTTTGTGCTCAAGGCTAGGAAGCTACCACTTTGAGGCATAGCTCTATTTTTTCAGATCTCAGCCTCCTGAATAGCTAGGATTACAGACATGAGCAACCTGCACCTGCTTTTATTTGTGTTTAACATGTTAGTACTCCATGTTGATTTTTGTATTAATTTCCCATTTCTTCTCTTCATTTTCTGAAATTTTCCTTTCCAAAACATTTCAGTACTTTTCTTTATAACCTTACAATCAGTCCATTTCATCAACTTCAGTCTATGTGATTCACATCTTGAATTTTCTTAACCTCCATCTTAGAAATGTTCACTCTTTCTTGCAATTTATGTCAGTAGAAGACCGATTTTTTTTCTTTGAAAAATCTATTCTTAATGTACTATGTTATTTCTCATCTCTTTTGTTGTCCCCTGGTTATCTCATATTGTTACAGTATCTTACCTTGTTATCTGATATATTGTATATATGCTTATTTATTTATTTGAAATAGGATAGGGAAGTGGAAAAACAAGATGAGAAGAGGGATGGGGGAGGGAAATGGGGACAAAAACATGAGAAGGGTAGCAATGATGGTTAAGGAATGTACCTTCTACCTGGTGAATATAACTTCTATTAATTACAATAAAAAAACTTTAAAAAATCTTTTCCTTTCCATTGTACCATTGTTACACTTATTCTGTTTTCTTTCTATAGTCTGTCAACTTAATAAAACCTTTGTGGGGCTGGGAGTTTGGCTTAGTGGTACAGTGCTCACCTAACATGCCAAAGATCCAGATTTGATTCCTCCGTGTCACATACATAGAAAAAGCCAGAAGTGGTGCTGTGGCTCAAGTGGTAGGGCTCTTTGAGAAAACCCAAGGACAGTGCCCAGGCTTTGAGTTCAAGCCCCAGGCAGGGAAAAAAAATAACTTTGGGAAGTAAATTTTTTTGCATTCTTCCTTTGCCTTAAAAGGTCTTCCTAGAATTTTCCAATTAAGCATGAATGTCTACTTAATGTACTCTGTAGCCCCATCTAATGTTTATTACACTGTATTCAAATCATCGTATGTCTGACCTTGTTTTGTAGATACTTCGATGATGCTCTCTGTTTCTTATTAGTATTTGATATCCTTATATCCTGTTATAGGGAATATCATACTAAACATTGTCAGATTTCAATGAATGATAGTAAATTAATCACAAAAGTTAAACCCTCTATATAAATGGTTGGGCACTGATAAAGCATAACACACAGTAGGGCAGACAGGAAGAATAATGGAAGTATTCTTAGAATTTCACTATAATTTACTGAGATCATACATGCTAAAGTAGATGATAAAAAAGTGGGAGATGTCATCTATAATAACTACTATACATCTACAACTCTCCTAGCAGAGGATTACAATATCTCAAACCCTAGATACATAAGGCCTTATAGGATGAGACCAAATTAATAGGCCTCTAGGACATTAAAACAAGTGCTTAATTATAAGTGACTGTTATTCTTTATGTACTATGTTTTTCTCTCTTCTTGTGTTGCTCTTTGGCTAATCTCATATTGTTATAGCAACCCACTTTGTTACCTTTGTATACTTTTTCATTTGAAAGGGGGGGGGGAATGAGAGGAGGGGCGAGGGGAGGGAAATGGGGGCAAAAACATAAGAAGGGATATCAATGTGTGAGAAGTAATGTACCCTCTATCTGGTGAATATAACTATAACCCCTCTACGCAATGAAATAAGAGAGAGAGAAGAGAGAGAGAGAGAGAGAGAGAGAGAGAGAGAGAGAGAGAGAGAGAGAGAGAGAGAGAGAGAGAGAGAGAGGTTTCTAAATCAGCTTTGTTTACTGTAAGGTAAAATTAAACTGTAAGGTAAAATTAAACCGTCATACTCTCAGAAGAAAAGTGTGAACTGTCAGATTTGCAAAACAGGCATTATATGTCTGATGAATACTTTAAATTATGAATTATTTGACTACTCTTCCTATTGGGAAGCTTTTACATCTACTCAGAACTTTGGAGAAATTAGCTCAGTCATAGCTGAGATACACTGAGATTTCAGGGATCACAAGTTTAACCTAAATAAAGAGCTATAAAACTAGTTGGCAAATAATGACTATAGACAATGAAGAGCAAATGAGGATAGGGACAAATGCTGAAAAGACAGAGATGTTGAACAGACCTAGAAATCTAGATGTAAAAGCAATGGAACAAGTTGTAGATAGTAATAAATTTAGTCTCAAGTCAAGGGGTCAGGATTTTTAAGGGTCTAAAGAACTTGGGTATGTTGTCCCAGGGATCTGGAGAATTTTATAGTGTACACTGTTCATTGCTCATTATGTTTCCTTTTAAGGATTCTTTGTACTTCATAAACTGGAGACCAGTGTAGGCCTATTGTATTTTTTCATATATTTTTATTGTAATTAATAGAAGGGTTACATTATATTTGCCAGATAGAAGGTGCATTAATTCACATACATTGATACCCTTTCTTATGTCTTGGTCCCCATTTCCCTCCCCCCCACCCCCACTCTTCATCTTGATTTCCCCCCTTCCCTATCCAATTTCAAATAACCAAATACAAATATATCCAATATATCAGAAAACAAAGTGAGATAATGTAACAATATGAGATAACCAAGGGACAGCAAAAGAGGTGAGAGATAACATAGTACATTAAAGACAACAATCACTCATTATATGGCTTTTGTTTCTATATCCTGGAGGTCCTTCCATTTAATGTCATACTATATGGCCTTATGTATCTAGGTTTTGCTCTATTGCAAATCTCTGCTAGTAGAGCCCAAGGTTTCTACTGATTATGACAAATGAGGGAAACCATTGAGCCTATGTTCCTTTGAGTCTGGCTTACTTCACTTAATATTATCTTTTCTAAGTCTTTCCATTTCCTAACAAATGGGACGATGTCATTCTTTCTGACAGCAGCATAGAATTCCATTGTGTACAAATACCACATCTTGTTGATCCACTCATCAACTGAGGGACATCTGGGTTGGTTCCCTATCTTTGCTATGGTAAATAGTGCTGCAATGAACATTGTTGTGCTAGTGGATTTAGTATGTCCTTGTTTCTGGACAATTGGGTAAATGCCAAGTAGTGGAATTACTGGGTCATAGGGGAGCTCTATGTTTAGTCTTTTGAGGAACTGCCATACTGCTTTCCATAGTGGTTGAATGAGTTTGCACTTCCACCAGCAGTGTAGTAGTGATCGCTCCTGGCCACATCCCCTCCAGCATCTGTTGTTATTAGTTTTCTTGATCCTGGCCATTCTAACTGGAGTGAGGTGGAATCTTAGAGTTGTTTTGATTTGCATTTCTTTTATGGCCAGAGATATTAAGCATTTCTTCATGTGTCTATAGGCCATTCTTATTTCTTCTTCAGAGAAGACTCTCTTTAAGTCTTTGGCCCATCTTTTAATGGGATGGTTGTTACTTTGGAGATTAGTTTTGGAGTGATTCAATTTTTTGAGCTGTTGATATATTTTAGATATGAGGCCTTTGTCTGTTGTATGGTTGGTGAAGATCTCCCATTCTGTAGGCTTCCTAATTAATTTACTAGCTATGTCCTTTGCCATACAAAAGCTCTGCAATTTAATGCAGACCCACTTATCCAGCCTTTCTCTGATTTGTTGTGATTCTTGATCCTTGTTAAGAAGGTTTCGACCTGTGCCAAGTAGGCCTAGTGTATCTCCTATTCCTTCTTGTAAAGTTTTCAGTGTATCGACTTTTAGCTCAAGGTCTTTGATCCATTTGGAGTTAATTCTAGTGCAGGTCTACAAAGAAGGATCCAACTTTAGTTTTCTGCAAGTGCTTAACCAGTTCTGCCAGCACCACTTGTTGAAGAGGCTGTCTTTCTTCCATTCTATTTTTTTGGCTCCCTTGTCAAAGATTAGGTGGACATAGGTCTGTGGTTTAATATCTGGGTCAAAAATATGGAACGCTTCATGAATTTGTGTGTCATTCTTGCACAGGGGCCATGCTAATCTTCTCTGTATCGTTCCAATTTTAGTATATGTGCTGCCGAAGCGAGCGCACCCTGTTGTGTTTTTTTTATGTCCCTGGGAGCAATTTTTATTCTTTTGGTAATGTTTTCAGTAACTATTCATAATTTTTTTCTTTTAATTACTTAGCATATAAATAATAGTGTTAGAAAACATTGTTTCTTCATGATAAAGAATTTCCTAATGTCCATTTATAAAATTCCTTTGAATTATTATTTTTTTTTTGCCAGTCCTGGGCTTCAGCTCAGGGCCTGAGCACTGTCCTTGGACTTTCTCAAGGCTAGAGCTCTACCACTTGAGCCTCAGCACCACTTCCGGCTTTTTTCTATTTATGTGGTACCAAGGAATCGAACCCGGGTCTTTGTGCATGCTAGGCAAGCACTTTAACCACTAGGCAAAACTCCCAGCCCCCTTTGGATTATTTTAAATTTTTCACTTTTAGTATATGTGCTAATGTTAGAAAACATGGACAGTTTCTTTAGTTTTCATATATAAAATTCCCTCATTTGGATTATTTTCAGGATTCTAGTCTACCATCATCATCTATTTAAAAATTAAGATAGAAAATGAATATGAAAAGCAAACCAACAGTGTTGAGAAAAGATTTCTAGAATTATTAAGGCTTTCACTGAACATATTGTTGAAGTATTATAGATATCTCACAGTATTTTGTTAAGATACCACATTTCTCTCTTCTAATTTAACTTTTTTTTAAAGTCAGGGCTTATGCTTGCTAGGTAGTCACTCTACATACCCAGTCCTTTCTATTCTAAGTTATTCTCTTAAAGTGAAATCAGTGTAATTTCAAAAACAAGTGACTTACAATCTAGCTTCTACTTACCAATAAAAATGTTTATTTAGTATCTGTTACAGAGCTGTACTAACCAAAACAGCTTGGCACTGGCACAAGAACAGGCCTGAGGACCAATGGAATACAACAGAAGACCCAGAAATTAACCCACAGACCTATGGCCACCTAATCTTTGATAAGGGAGCCAAAAAAATAGAATGGAAGAAAGACAGCCTCTTCAACAAGTGGTGCTGAAGAACTGATTAAACACCTGCAGACAACTAAAGTTGGATTCTTCTGTGTCAGCCAGCACAAGGATTAATTCCAAATGGATCAAAGACCTCAAGGTAAAAGCAGATACCCTGAAAACTTTATAAGAAGGAATGGAGATACAATGGGTCTCCTTGGCACAGATCAAAACTTTCTTAATAAAGACCTAGAAACACAACAAATCAAAGAAAGTCTGGATGAATAGGACTGCATTAAACTGTAGAGCATCTGTATAGCAAAGGTCATAGCTACCAAGTTGAAAAGAAAGCCCACAGAGTGGGAGAAGATCTTAACTAGCCATACAACAAAGGCCTCATATCAAAAATACATCTACAGCTAAAAAAATCAAATCTCTCCAAAACAAATATTCAGAGAAACAAGCATCCCATTAAAAGATGGGCCAAAGACTTAAAGAGAGACTTATCTGAAGAGGAAAAAAAGAATGAGCTATAGACACATGAAGAAATGCTTGACATCTCTGGCCATAAAAGAAATGCAAATCAAAACAACTTTGAGATTCTACCTCACCCAGAATGGCCATGATCAAGAAATCCAATAACAATAGATGTTGGAGGGGATGTGGCAAGGAGGATCATTACTACACTGTTGATGGGAGTGTAAACTCATTCAACCACTCTGGAAAGCAGTATGGCAGTTCCTGAAAAGATTAAACATTGAGCTCCCCTAAGAACCCATAATTCTACTCCTTGGCATTTACCTAAATGTCCAGAAACAAAAACATACTAAAGCCACTAGCAGAATGATGTTCATTGTGGCACTATTTACCATAGCAAAGATATGGAACCAATCCAGATGCTCGGTAAATTATTGAATCAAGAAGATGTGTTGTTTAGACACAATGGAATTCTGTGCTGCCATCCCAAAGAATGACATCGCCCCATTTGTAAGGAAATGGAAAGACTTGGAAAAAAATCATATTAAGTGAAGTAAGCCAGACCCAAAAGAAGATAGTTGGAAAAAAAATCATATTAAGTGAATTAAGCCAGACCCAAAAGAAGATAGGCTCAGTAGTTTCCCTCACTTGTAATAATTAGTACACATTTAGGACACTCCTAGCAGAGGATTACAATAGCACAAAAACTAGGTACATAAGGTCATATAGGATGAGACTAAATGAAAGGATCTCTACGATATGGAAATAAGAGCTTTATCTTGTGTGATTATTGTTCTTAAGGTACTATGTTATTTCTCTTTAGTTTCCCTTTGGTTAATCTCATTGTTACTATATCTGACTTCACTACTTGGTACATTGCATATACATTTATTTGTTTATTTGAAATAGGAAAGGGAAGTGGGGAAAACAAGATGATTGGGAGGGAATGGGAGGAGGGAAATAGGGACAAAAACATGAGAAGGGATATCAGTGTGTGAGAAATAATGCACCTACCATCTGGCAAATGTAACTCCAACCCCCCCCCCATACATTACGTTGACAATAAACAATAAATTTTTTTAAAAAAGAATAATGTTTAGCCTTGTGCCGGTGGCTCAGACCTAAAAATCCTACGTAATCAGGAATCTGAGATCTGAAGTTCATGGTTCAAAGCCAGCAGTAAAATCTTTGATACTCTACAATAAAACTACCAAAAGAAGTAAAGCCATAGCTCAAATGGTAGAATACAACCCTTACTTAGGGATAGCACCTTGAGTTCAGGACTAGTACCAGTACACACACACACACACACACACACACACACACACACACACACGAGAATAAGAAAAAAGGAAGGAAAATGAAAGAAGGAAGGAGAAAGGAAGAGAAGAAGGAAAAAAGGAATAAACAAAAGAAAGGAGGGAGAGGGTAGGAAAGGGGAAGGAGGGCGGGAGGAAAGAAGGGAATGGAAGGAATAATTGTTGAGTCTTAAATCTTATTGCTATAAAAGCAGTAAAGTCCGAATACATTATGAGAATTACTTTTAAAGTGTCTCTACTTTGTTGATTGTTTGCTGTTTTACCTTTTAAAAATTGTAATGTATAGTGGGGTCACAGTTACATCACTTCTCACAGATACAGCACTTCTCACACATTGACACCCCTCTCATGTTTTTGTCCCCATCTCCCTCCACCCAAAATTTAAATTTCACAGATTGGAGAAATAATGGCCAAAAATCTGTCTTTTAAAGCCAAAAGAATTATTTCTTCTGGAATTACTAAAAAGTATGAGTACCAATAAATATTTGTACCTGTGATCTGACTTAACAAATGATAGTTTATTTTGAATGTGTGCTTTTGATTCTCCCTCAAACTTTATTATAACATTAAGCATAGATTATTTCTTTGAAGTAGATATGTTTCAGATTAAAATAAGTTTTGTGAGAAACTCATATTTCTACTATTTAATAAAAATGGAAATTAAAATAATTCTTATTCATCTTACTATTTTATAATAACAAAATAGCATTTCATATTTATTGTTATATCAGATACTAGGCCAAGTATTTTAAGTACCCAGTTCTCACAACTCATGTAAGTCCTGTTATATTTGCATTTTACAAACAGAAAACTGAAGTAATAGGGTAAATAACTGGCCCAACATTGTTCACATAGAAATCCTGGAATTCAAACCCACACATGCAGTCAGATACCAGTGTTCTGTGTACATTGTCACTTCATAAATCATTAACTTATTGTATCCTATTTTGAGAAATCAGAAAAATGTATCTTTAAACTTAGTGGCTCTCGGGATTGAGTGAATGCTGGAATCATCTGAGGTGCTTCCTGGCCATCAGATACTTAAAAACTAAGGTTATTCCAATACATTATTTATCCTAGCTGACTTGAAGTAGAAATACAGATGACAAGTTTTATATTACAATCACTAAGTAACTATTAAGTGTATGTTTAAAGTCATGAGGGTATTTGTTTGCATAAAATGTATTTATTTCACTGAAATATTTTAGCAAGTAACTTTCATTTCTATATATTGTGTTTAGGTACAGATAGAGCCCACATTTTTCCTGAGGAAGAGACTACAGGGAGAAATAAAAGTGGACAGCTAGATGAGCAACTGACTATGAATTCTGTGGAGAGCAAGCATCAGAATTTGGAGGCTTTAGGAAGTGATGTCACATGTGATGAAACAGTACTTCTGGGACAGATATCAAGGAATTTTCAAGTTGTCAGTCCTCATCCAGATAACGAGACATCTGAAAATTTCAAGTGAGTGCTACAGTCAGCCTTCTATCTATAAGAACTTTTCTCTCTCCTATTTCAATTTTCTTTCTTTCTAAATTTGACATGTCAGAAACTTGAGAATTTGAGGAATTTTCCAACATTTGCTATTATTTTCATAATATTGGTACTGTGTTTCAAGAGGAAAAGCACAAAGTAAGTTTGAAGGAAGGCAAGTTTCTTTCTCCCCTTCCTCCCCTCCCCACTGGTCCTGGCGCTTGAAATCAGGACCTAGGGACTGTCACTGAATCTCTCTATGCTCAAGGATAGCTCTTTAACACTTGAGCCACAGCTCCTTTTCCAGTTTTTGGTGATTAATTGGGGATTAGTGTCTCAGGGACTTTCCCGACCACAGGCTGGCTTTAAACCTTGATCCCAGCCTTCTGAATAACTAGGATTATAGGCATGAGCCACTGGAATTCTGTTAAAGTCAGAGATTAATTTTTATCTTGCCAGTCCTGGGGCCTGAACTCATGTCCTGGGCACTGTTGTTGAGCTTCTTCAAAGGTAGTGCTCTACCACTTGAGCCACAGCACCACTTCTGCTTTTTTGGTGTATGTTGGCACCATGGAATTGAACACAGAGCTTTGTGTATGCTAAGCAAGCACCCTACCACTAGGCCACACTCCCAACCCTAGTGTAGAGATTTTAAGATCTCTGTTTGTTACATTAGGAGATATACCATTATGGCAAGATAGTGATTCCTAGATTTGTCTCTTGCTTACACATTTTTTGTAATACCTTCATAAAATAATCCCTTTTTCTCCTTTGTGCTATTTCTTTAAAAATTGCTAGTATTGGCCGGGAGTTTGGCCTACTGGTTAAAGTGCTTGCCTAGCATGCATGAAGACCCGGATTCGATTCCTCAGTACCACATACATAGAAAAAAGCCAGAAGTGGTGCTGAGGCTCAAGTGGTAGGTAGAGCTCTAGCCTTGAGAAAGTCCAAGGACAGTGCTCAGGCCCTGAGCTCAAGCCCAGTACTGGCCAAAAAAAAAAAAAATTGCTAGTATTCTCAAATAGCATACAAAATATCAAAAAATTAATTTCACCTAACATTAAATATTGTTGGAATAGATTTTTATTTTCATGTTTGAAATTAATAATGTAAATAAGATATTCTTTATACCAGATCTAAAATACACCTCATATTTTCTGCGTTTTTAGAAGAGCAAGAAATGCAAGTAGAATCCAATTTGGAATTACTAATTGAAATATTTTTAGCTCTAAAATTTGAGTGATTTTTGTCAAGTCTACTGAGCCATGAGCCTCTTAGGTATTACTAAATGCTTCCTGCAAATTTAACTATCTTAGTTGATAGATTGGCATCTCTTTGTGAAATGGAGGTGTACTTTAAGAATATCTGTAAGAGGGCCGGAAGTGTTGCCTAGTGGTAGAGACCTTACCTGATATGCATGATTCCTTGGTACTGCATACACAGACAAAGCCGAAACTGATGCTGTGGCTCAAGTGGTAGTGCACACTTTTGAGAAAGTTCAAGGACAGTGCCCTGAGTGCAAGCCCCAGGACTGACAAAAGAAAAAAAAGAATGTCTGTAAGAAAGAGAAATGTGTATTTATGTACCTTTGCATATTTTTTGTTAAATTTAAATTTATATCCTTCCTTTCAAGAATAAAATGTTGTGTATTATTTAATAGTTTTCTTTATTACAGCATTATGGAAAGTAGGAAGACTGATTTAAATTATGAACATGTGATTCCTCACCAAGTTACTTTGGACTCTGAACAAACAATAGCATTTCTTCTAAAAGAATTGGAGAGTCTCAGAGCAAGCAATAAAAAGGTATAATGCAGAAAGTCTGATTATTATACAACATACTTTTAGCTGTGGCCTGGTACATTTTCTTTGACAGCATAATTATTCTGGCTTATTGTATTCTTTAATCCCTCACCAGTAGTTTTATGTAGTTTCCTTACTTTGCTATCAGAGTTTGATTGAGTCAAATTATTGACTATGAAAATGAAGTTTTTTTGCTTTTCCTGCTACGAGTCTATAAGATTCCTTTTATATAAACTGGTTCTTTATGTAGATACCAGTAAAACAAATTTTCATTTAAGTTTTATGGAAGTACCTTAATATCAAGGAATATGAGAAATACACATTTTGTGCATGTTATTTTCTTAATTTCTCTTTTTTGGTTTTTAGTATCTATGTCCTGTATTTCACCTCAACAATATATGTAATAGAATTTCTCTTCACATCAGTATTTTATTGGCATTACTTAGTTGTTAGAAGGGATTTCATTTGGACATATACGTACAGCGTATCTTGATCAGACTTACCTACTTCATCTCTGTCTCTTATTCTTCATCATCCTTTCCAGACCAGGCTCAGCAAGCTCCTTGTTCAATATTCATACACGTACATAAATTTTTTTTTTGTCGATTATGGGGCTTGAACTCTGGGCCTGGGTGCTGTTCCTGAGCTCTTCAGCTCAAGGCTACCGCCCTACCTTTACATAAATTTTTTGACCATATTCTTTCTTCCTTCACTCTTGCCTTGACCTGTCCAATTCCTACTACTACTACTACTACAACTATCTCAAACAGGACCTGATTTAAATTCCTGTCATTCATTTGGTAAGTAAATTTTAAAGTAACAAATGATACTGTCCTTTACCTAGTGTCATCTTATACTGTACTTTTATTCAGTCCTCCTTGTTATATCAACTTCTTTTAATTGATAGCTACATTCATTAGAAGCATTAATTTTAGACACTCATTTTCTGTGAATTTTTCTTTAAAAACTCTGCTACCTTTCTGATTTTAATATTCTTGTTTGACCTGATCAAACTGAACCATGATGTTAAGAATGTTGATTATGTCGAAGGTAAACAGCAGAAATGACAAAAGCCTAGAGCAGAATTTAAAAATATATATTTGGAAGGATTCTGTGTAAGCATGAAATATTTTCTGTGCTTTCATTTAGTAGTTATTATATGCCAATTATGAGTCAAGATGAAAGTGCCAATTTATATGAAATATTATGAAACAGCTTTCATAAAAGAATTGTATCAAATATTAAGATTATTATCTTAATTAATTTTGTTTCTAAATATTATAATTACTAAGAGAAACTGTAAAGCTGCTGTCTGTTAATATTAGCACAAACCTTCCAAATCTTTTGCTTTAAGACAAAGGAATGCATGAGGATGCTTTTCCAGTAGTTATTTTGGTTTCTCTTTTTTTTACTTATGTCTGTTTATCAGAAATTTGGTGTGTATTTGCATGTTTTTGTAATTTCTGTGTCGATGCCTTACAACCTAATTTTTTCTATAGAATTAATGTATTTAGGTAATTAAGTATAACATCATTTAGAGTTTAGGAATAAAATTTTAGTTTGAAATAAATTGGATTTGTCGAAGAGAGTCATCTAATAAGAATGCATTGCTTTTCAATGCGTTTTAGCTTCAGGAAAATCTGACCAAAGAAGATAAAGAACATAGAAAATTAAAGCTTATGCTGGAACTCCAGGAGAAAGCAACAGAAGCTAAAATTGCTGAAAAGACAGCAGGTACGGTATGAGTGTGTTAACATAAAGCCTGAAGAGTGACACAGAGGTTGTTAAATGATGTGTTTTGGTGAATACTAGCATACTGCCTTATTTGCCAAAGGAGGAGAGCTCTTCTCTTTCTCTTATTCTTTTTTATTTATTTATTTATTTTTGGCTGCCTAGAAAATAGGTGGCTTTAACATCCTGGTACTGGTATTAGTGAGAGCTTTACCTGTATTCATACTGATTTGGCCATTAAATGCATTGTTAACACCATGTCAATCCAATCACAAAAAGGTTGTTTGTTTTGTTGGAAGGGCCTGAACAAACAAGGGGAAATAATGATTACCAGTGCTCCTACCTTTCAACCAGCAGTTCAAATACCACTTATTGTTTTAGCTTGTGGAGAGGAAATACTTCTCCTTTGTAAAAAGATGGGAATAGATTCATTGCCAGTGGAAACCTGCATTTGATTAAAAATCAGTTTTATGCAATCAATCAGTTAATATCTGGTGATATAGATGATGACCAAGATATTTTCCCTGAGATTAAAGTGAAAGATTGCTACAGTTTATTGTTGTAAATGACTGCCTTAAATATGTTTAGAGTCTGTTTTTAGTCACGGATCTCTGCAAAGAAAGTACTTTTTAGCATATTTAAGATGTGACAGATATAATTAGAAAAATTCTCAAATCTATTATCTTCATGTATGTATGTCCCTGGAGTACTATCTCACATACTGTTTTCCTGTGTTAAAGAAAGAAAAATTTTAGGAAATAATAAATACTAGCATTTGAAAGAATTTTAGAAATGTCTAATTTAACACATCAATTGGAATGATTCTTAAAATAATTTCATGATTAGTTTGAAGTTATAATTATGCTTTACATTTCACTTGTCATGTATATAAAAGACATCTGTGTTTTAGATCAAAGATGTGATTAATTAATATAGTCTACAAAATGTTATTGTGGAAAGTAGAACTGAACATCACTATGAACATATAACTGGGATGACCATATATAAATCCTCCAACAAATGACTAGTTTCTTCTCTATGATTACTAAGGACCATAAAGTTTTATATTTGTTTTAATTAGGAGATAAGAAAATATAACTTTTTAAGGAAAATAAATTATATGCTAAAATGAGTAATACAAGCATAAGCTTATAATTTAAAAATACACCATTGATTTTACATTCTAATCTTAAAATATTTCCTATGATAAAGTTGAAATATAAAGACTATGTAAATTAAAATTTTATAAAATCCATATGATGACCGTAATCCAAATTTGCCATTTTATTTATGGTGTTTTTCTAGTCCTTCTGATTCCCTGATATTTATTTCAGTATCTTTTTTGTATATGTATATGCTGTGTGTAAACCTTAGACAGTATAAATACAGATATGTAAATGTAATGTATATTTATATAATATACCATTAATTACACACCACCAATTATAATATATAGTAACGTATCATTGATTATGTTAATTATGTAAATCATATTTACATAAAATATTCATGTATTTGAATATAAATAATTGATATAGTTAAACTAACAAAACAAAATGTACAGTTGTTCTATAGGCAGTTTGAAGCAATTGGGAAGTATAAAATCCTTAGAGTTTGATTAACCACCCCCCTCCACATATACATATACAAACAATAGGATATTTTACTAAAACGTGAATCCAACATTTTAACAAATGGAACCTAGAAGAACTGGGTTTTTTTACCTATTAAAAAAAAACTTCTATGGAGAATGTTTTTGAATTTCAACTGTATTTTCTCTGCTTTCCTGTTGGCTTTTACACAGCATGAATATTTTGATCCTATGTGAATCTGCAGACATTTAAAATTTAGTATGCCTTCTGTAATGGTAAAATCTCAGATGGCTGACCCTTTTGCAGTGCCTTCCTTTTCAAACCACAGTCTTGGGGCTTGAACTCAGAGCCTGGGCACTGAGCTTTTTCTCAAGGCTAGAGAGTAGCCCTCTATTACTTGAGTCACAGTTCCACACTAGGCCTTTTTTTTTTTTTTTTTGCTCCAGTTGGCTTTGAAACTATAATTCTTAGCGCTCATGTTCCTGAGTAGACAGGATTACAAATATGAGCCACCAGTACCCAGCCTTCCTTTTCTTTTCTTACTTCACTATTGACATGGTCACCATCATCAATAGTTTTTATTAGATACTTAAGTGTTGCATAGGAATGATATGAATCTGCTTACAAGTCAAACAAGAACTATTTATTGAGGTTCTGTTATGAAGTAACTGATACTGTTAGGCACTGAATATATATCCACCAATAAAACATTTGGGACTTCAAGCATTTCTTCTTTGCTTTCATAATCATAATCATAATCCATCATACATATAAAGTAATGCTTAAATTCTGAGCATTGCTGCATGCTGGTGGCTCATGCCTCTAAACCTAGCTACTTAGGAGGCTGAGATCTGATGAATGCTGTTCAAAGCCAGCCTGGGCAGAAAAGTACGTGAGACTCATCTCCAATAAACTAATCAGAAAAGGCCAGAAGTGGCATTGTGTCGAGTGCTAGCCTTGAGCACAAGAGACTCAGGAACAGTGCCCAGACCCTGAATTCATGCCCAAGTATTGGAAAACAAAACAAAACAACAATAAAAAAAAAACAACAACTCATGGACAACACCCACTGAAATCAATCTCCAGGACTAGGACCAGAAAAACCTAAATAGTTATTGTGTATATAACAGTTTCTTTAAACCTTAGTTAAACCCTATGGTAGTTTGCTTCTGTGTTTAAATTAAATAATGTTTTTAAGTGTTTAACCTGTGAATGTCAGTTCAGTAAATGGTAATTATGAAAAGTTGATAACTGTCATCATCTTTTTTTTCCCAAGACTTCTTACAGATATGGGAAACCGTTTTTTTTCTGCCAAGGGCTATTTGTATATTTGTAACAATTTTAAGGACCATATCAAATTAACAATGCATGTAGAAAGGCCACCAACACAAGGAGAAGAACATGTATGTGTCCTGTCATGTACAACATGATTTCAGGGCCTTCGTTCATCCAAAAGCTGAACCTTTCCCAGTAGATTGTAATGTATGTGGACACTTTCAAAGCATTTCTGATAATTTGTACCTGTCACTATCTCAAATGAATTAGGATAATTAGATAATTATCCTATAAGCATTTTCATATGGTTTTGTTTTGTGAAGAAGTCATTTCAGGCTGGGCACAGATGGCTCATGCCTGTAATCCTAGCTACTCAAGAAGCTTGAGAGTTTAGGATCACGGGTCAAAGCCATCCTAGACAAGAAAGTCTGTGAGACTTCTATCTCCAATTAGTTACCAAGAAAAACCTAGAAGTGGTGCTGTGGTTCAGGTAGTACAGAGAGGCTCAGGGACAGTGCCAAGGCCCTGAGTTCAGTCCCCAGGACTGGCAAAGAAAAAATAACAATAAAAATAAATTATTTCTTGCCAGGCCCTAGTTTCATAGGTCTCTAATCTTAGCTACTCAAGCAGTTGATATCTGAGAATCATGGTTTACAACTAGCCCAGGTAGAAAATTCTGTGAGAGTGTTATCTTCAGTGTTAACCAGCAAGAAGCCATATGTAGACTGTGGCTCAAGTGGTATATTGCTAGCATTGAGCAGAAAAAAAAGCTAAGGCATAGTTCCTTGACCCTGAGCTCAAGCCCCAAACTTACTATATTTCATTTTTCTTCATTGTCATCTAGCTTTATTGAAGGAATTTAAAACACAATTTTTTAAAAAATCTCCAAGTAGGTATGCATGTCAGACTTCTGTAATCTCAGAGGTTTGATTTGAGAGGATCTTGAGTTTGAAGCCAGTGTGAGTTACAGAGAGACACTGTCTTAAAAAAAAAAAGGGGGATCTACATGAAAAGAAAATAAAGGAAATACGTAAATAGATCTTCTTTAATCTTAGGTGAGCATACCTCACTTTTTCCTATGTGTTAACATTGAAAAAATTGATGTCATTGTGCCTATTTAGATTTTTTTACTGTGTTTAGAGTCATTAAATTATACATATGGATAATATTATTTGAAAATTGTTAGTATGTATGAACTTCAGATTTTAGGAGGATATTTTAGAGAAATATTTAAAGTACTTTAGAGAAACTTTTGTTTCTCATGTAAAAAAGTCATTAATCTAAGTATTTCAAAATTTATTTTAATTAAATTATGTTTAATAAGAGTTAAAACATATTTAACAGCAATCAATTCAATAGCTTAATTTGTGCCCATTAATATTCTCTTATGCCAGTGATGTGTTTATAACTTTTAAAAACAGTCTGTTCAATTTGACCTTTCTTTTTGCCTAAAACACAGTCTCTGTGGGCATTGTCTAGTGTTTATTGTCTCTTTAATTTTTATTATTCTATTGAATTTCAGTATATCGATGTGGTTTAAATTTTACATAAGAGAATTTATTTAAATATTTTTCTTAAGTTGTCTTTATGCTGTTTAAAATATTTATATTTCTTTAAAAGCAGTATTTTTCTATTTCTTAAATGCTCACGTTAGAGCCACTGCCGTATGTTAGTTATTTTTCTTTCCTGCATGTCATCCATTAAAGATTAGCTGTGGAAGGTTGGAGCATGGAGAGATTATGAATGACAGAACAACTCCTGTAGAATAATAATCAGTTTTTGGTATTTAATGCTGTTTGACTTTTGCAGACACATTTCTTATTAACCTTTGGTACAAAGAGAAATCCAGGTTCCTGATATCTCATGGAGAAGATGAATTTGAGATCCTCTGCCAATTAAACTGAAATAAAGCCAATATTGAGTGTTAGCCAAAAGACTCCTTAGTTTCTAAGTCTCATGTTTATAAGGCAGTCTATCTGTCTATCTTACTAGATTTTAACATGTAATTCAATGGCAGCATATAGTGTATTTAGCTTACTTATATTGCTGATGTAAGCACCAAATGGCCTTTTGTCTTTAAACATGTATTTTTTTCTGTGTACCAAAATGTATACTATTTTGTATAGAAAAGTAAATATTGTCCATTCCTTCTTATTTCAGGGAGTATGTGTTTGTTTTGGTGCTGAATAAAGGAGTTTAATTGTGATTGTCCAAAGAATCAGAGCATGGTATTCCTGACTCTTACAACTTGAGTTTTTCTATTCAGGTTAAAATTTAAATATTAAAAATATAGATAGCAATCTAATCAACACATTTCAACTAATTAGCATGGAGAAGTAAAAGTTTTGTAGTAGAAAATATACTTTTCTCCTGTAGAGGAATTACTTGGCTGGGGATGTGACTGAGGGTGGTAGAAAACTTTTCCTAACATGTGTGAGGTCCAAGTCTCAAATCCTAGCACCCTAAAGGGAAAAAATTCTTCCATATTACCATATTTAAGATGGTGTTAACCGGTAAAGACTAGGAACAAGAATTCTTGGGAAACTGAGGTAAGAGTTCAAGGCCAGCCTTATACAAAAGAAAATTCTATGTCAATAATAATAATAAAACGAGGAGAGAATGCATAAGTTCCATATGCCATAAGATCAGAAAACTGCATATTTATTTTTAAGAAATAATACATCCTTAAATCTTATATTTTGTGTGGGTGTTATAATTAGCAATAAAATGTAATTGGCTTTCATCTAGCACATAATTGTTGTCACAGCATTAAATGGAGCAGCACATATGAACACATTTTAATCAGGAAAATGTGTTTCAAGAATAGGTGTAAGTAATTTCAGGTAATACACAAAGACCCATCCTAATGAAATACAATGCATAGAAATGCTGATAGAATTTTGTTATTTACACTTGGCTACAGAATTCTTTCTCTCTGGAAAAGATTGGTTGCCCCCCTAAGGGCAAAGTAAATGTGGAATATAGAAAAAACTTAGTATGGGGCCGGGAGTGTGGCCTAGTGGTAGAGTGCTTGCCTAGCATGCAAGAAGACCCGGGTTCAATTCCTCGGTACCCCACATACATACCAAAAAGCTGGAAGTGGTGCTGAGGCTCAAGTGGTAGAGTTCTAGCCTTGAGAAAAGTCCAAGGACAGTGCTCAAGCCCTGAGCCCAAGCCCAGGACTGGCAAAAAAAAAAGAAAAAAGAAAAAAAAAAAAAGAAAAAAAAAAAAAGAAAAAACTTAGTACGTATAGCAACTTACAATTGGATATATGGCATACTAGAACTTAGCATGACATCAAGCCTATGAGAACATATGTAATTAGTAACTTGTATATTTAAAATGTAAAAATAGGGGCTGGGAGTTTAGCCTACTGTTAGGGTGCTTGTCTAGCATGCACAAAGACCTGGGTTCGATTCCTCAGTACCACATACATAGAAAAAAGCCGGAAGTGGTGCTGTGGCTCAAGTGGTAGAGTGCTAGCCTTGAGAAAGTCCAAGGAGAGTGCTCAGACCCTGAGCCCAAGCCCAGGAGTGGCAAAAAAAAAAAAGTAAAAATAGTGAGGGAAAACTCCAGGAAGTGATTTTAAGATTTTTTTTCCACATTTTAAAATCATTCTTACTATGTAGTTGTACAAAGGAGTTACATTTCTATGTCAGAATTGGAATACAATGCTTCTTGCCCAATATCACCCTTTCTATCATTATCCATTTTTCTCCTTCTGTCCCTACTCAGGTAACTCATCGTTCATATAATGTGCATTGAATATAATGAGTAGATTAGCTCTCTCCTCCCTCACTCCATTCTTGTCCCCACCCCCCAACCATGTGTCCTTCCTCCCAAAACATGTTTCTGCTTTCTGGTATTGATTTTGGTAAGCAGTACATTTGTTTTTATCTTTAACACATTAGATTTAAGACTGTAAAGAGAATATGACATTGGGAAATGATTGAGTAATAGTTACACTTGATAGGATTTTCATTTTTGTATCTGTTTTCTTTTTTTCTTGACAGAACTTGGATTAGCACTTTACAGAGGAAAAGTTTACACCATATGTTAGGAGTTTAAGAGGCTGACTTATTTTAGGCAAATTCTTTCCTTTATTTTCTTTACTAATTAGCTGTGTATATTCATAAAGGTTCATGGATAAACCCAGATCCTGGTGGTTCATACCTGTAAAATACCTATTCATAAGGCTGAGATCTGGAGGATCAAGGTTTTGAAGGTAGCCTAGGAAGAAAAGTCTGTTATACTTCACATCTCCAAATAACTAGCAAAATGGTGGACTGGAAGTGTAGATCAAGTGGTAGTGTGTCATCCATAAGTAAGGAAACTGAGTTTAAGCTTCAGTGCCTTCACACAGGAAAATGTTGATAATAGTGTTGTTTATGTAGTGACTAACTGGGGAAGTGAAAAAATCTGTTATTAGAAACATCTGAATTGAGCCATGTCAGTGTCTCATGCCGGTAATCCTAGCTACTCAAGAGGCTGAGATCTGAGGATCAAGGTTCAAAGCCAGCCCGGGCAAAAAAGGACCTCTGGAAAACATTAAGTGGGGCTTGGCTCCAGGGTAGGGTGGTAGCCTTGAGTTGAGGAGCTCAGGGACAGCACCAGGCTGAGTCTAAGCCCATGATCCACAAAAAAGAAGAAAGAAGAAAGAAGAAAGGAGAAGGAGAAGGAGAAGAAGAAGAAGAAGAAGAAGAAGAAGAAGAAGAAGAAGAAGAAGAAGAAGCAGAAGCAGAAGCAGCAGCAGCAGCATCTGAGTTGAATACACTGACGCAGCCTAATGATAAAATCTCTTGTATTACTTTACTTTTTTTTTCTTTTCCTTTTTTCAATCCTGGGGCTTAAACTGAGGACCTCTTTGTGCTAGTATTCTACCACTTGAGCCACTACTTCCAGCTTTTTTGAGTAGTTTATTGGAGATAAGAGTTTCAAGGTGACTTTTCTGCTCACTTGGAACCTTGATCGTCAGATCTCAGTGTCCTATGTAGCTAGTATTACATACATGAGCCACAGGTGCCAGCTTTTTTACATTTTTGAAGGCTGTTTAAGGATAAAGGAACAGAATCATTTATACACAGAAAGTTAAATTCTGTTGAACAGTTCTGTGCCTGCCAAATTTTTTCAGTGAGCTTATATTACTTTTTAATAACATAAAGTGATTTGTAAGATAATTGTGTAAATTGGTTTTGTTTTGGTAATAGTCCTGGGACTGGAACTTGGGCCTGAGTGCTTTCCTTTAACTTCTTTGCTCAAGGTTAGCACTGTACCACCTGAAACACTTCTGGATTTGGGGAAGTTTTAGTTGGTAATGAGTCTCACAGACTTTCCTCCATGGACTGACTTTGAACCACAATTATCAGACCTCAGTTTCCTGTGTAGTTAGAATTATAGTTATGAGCCACCTGTGCCCAGCATGTAAAATGTTTAAAAACAAAATTCAATTTCAGAAAAATGTAATAGTTTTATAAAAGAAATCGTAGAATATCAAGTTGAATTCAACATATTGATACCAAAAACAATAGCATCAAACTACTTAAATTAGATTATGGCTAATTTTTTGTAGTCTGGTTTGATGTAGTTACAATTAATTTTAAATTACACCAAGCAAACTATAGTTGTTGATATTAAAATGTAGTTTTGTACTTTGAGATATACTACTAAACACTAATTTTTGCTATATTTTAAAGGAATTCATTTAACATCATTATATATCTCCCCAAAGTGGTTGCTTCTCATTTAAAACTATTCTAGTAGATACTCATAGAATCAAGGAAGTCTTTCATCAAGGCTGGCCTTTTATGAAACAATTGTCTAGATTATATAGGCTTCTTAGAATTTTGGGACATTAACTCTGTTTGGTCATTATGTAATACTTAAATTCCTAATAGCTAACAGACAGATTCTTTTTCCTGAGATGCATCTATCCTTCAAATGATATTATTTAGGGAATCATGATTTAATGTTTAAACTACAGTGTTTCCCAATATACTGTCTCACTGTTAACTCTATTTTGAAAGTAGTTTGGTAAGTGTGAAATATGGGTTTGTCAATAGACTTGGGTTCTATTAAGAAAATATGTACTTTGCCTTGACTCAATAAACTCATACTTAGTATGGTTCAGCTTCTTCATATTTACTCTTGCCCATATTAGAAAACAATTAGCTTACTAAACAAATTTGAGTATTTGGTGGTGGGGGGTGTGGGTGATCCTCTCTGAATCTTTCTCATTTGACTAAGAATTATAGGATATTTGATAACCATGTTTAAAAATGGAGATATCCAAATATTATTGTAAACACCCAATGATTTGTTTTACCTACAATATAAGTATTTTACTTGGTTGGCTTACATAGTAGCTAATAATATTTGTTAATGTAATTTAACTGCTGTGAACCTTTACTGAACAAATATTGAAATTTATTCAAGTCAAAGAAAGAGAATCTCTAATGACTTTTGTTAAAGCTTCTATTTAATAGTTAAGGAGAAAAGTTTGTATGACATACGAGATGCAATTAACAGTAGATTTTACATTTAATAAAAAGAAAGAAGCATGCGTATTTGCTTTATTCATTCCATCATAATTTGCATTAGAGCTGTGGGTGTTTAATGAGCAAATTCCAACTAAAATGCTATATTGATTTTCTAGTGAACTTTGTAATAGTCATCTACCTTGGAAAAGCTCAATGTTTACAATTAAGTTTTCTTTACTAAAAATGTTAGAGAGTTGCATATTGATCCTTTAAAAGTACTAAATTCTAGAAAGAATCAAGTTTTTCATAACCAAAAAATTCAACATGTAACCTAGTAGTGTTAAAATTATTATCCAGTAGTGCATTAATGTTGAGAAATAGTTCTTATTTATAAATCATATGACTAGATATTACATGTGGTTTGTGTGTTTTCTAATATCTTAAATTTTAAGCTTGAAATACTTAAATAGTAATTTTGAATATGAATATGCATTTTTGAATTTTAAATAACATAGTTCAATACTAGCGACACACACACACACACACACACACATACACACACAAAGATACTTCTGATGAAATTGTTTTTATGTTGTAGTCCACTTCATGTAGTAACCAAATTATAGGTTGGCATACATACTAATTTATAGGTGGTTGAAAGTTCCCAATTGTGGATCATTTATGAGGATCACTGGAGGAAATTTTTATTTTGATGACTGTCATAGAATTTTGTTCCACTCTTTCAGCTATTTCTCACCCAAAAAATCGAATATTCCTTTTGAAACATAAGTATTATGAATTACCTTGTTTGGAATTTTCAATAGCTACTATCATGCTTAGACAATATCTAAGATCCTTACTGTGGGTTCTAAAGCCCAGGATGATCTGGCAGAACTCCGCCCGCTTACTATGTTCCAGCCGAATGTATGGCTTTGGTCTTGTTTTTTTGATACCTCCAAGACCTTTTTTTTTTTTTTTGCTAATATTCCTATTTTTCCTTCCTCCTTTTCTCCCTCCTTTTTTCCCTCCCTCCCTTCCTTTCCTTTCTTTCCTCCCTTCTTCTCTCCCTCTTGTCTGCCTGACTGGATTGTCTTTCTCTCTGTAATACAATGTATAATTCTTTCATGATAGGTAGTTTTCCTTTTTTTTTTTTTTTTGTCAGTCCTGGGCTTAGACTTGGGGCCTGAGCACTGTACTTGGGTTTTCTCAAGGCTAGAGCTCTACCACTTTATCCACAGCACCACCTCTGACTTTTTTTTTCTTCTATATATGTGGTACCAAGGAATCGAACCCAGGTTTTTGTGCATGCTAGGCAAGCACTCTTACCACTAGGCCAAACTCCTGGCCTAGTAGTTTTACTTTTTTACTTGCCTTTTTTTTTGTCAGTCGCGGGGCTTGAACTCTGAGCCTGGGCACTGTTCATACATGACAAGTGAAATGTAAAGCATAATTATAAGTTCAAACTAATCATGAAATTATTTTAAGAATCATTCCAATTGATGTGTTAAATTAGACATTTCTAAAATTCTTTCAAATGCTAGTATTTATTATTTCCTAAAATTTTTCTTTCTTTAACACAGGAAAACAGTATGTGAGATAGTACTCCAGGGACATACATACATGAAGATAATAGATTTGAGAATTTTTCTAATTATATCTGTCACATCTTAAATATGCTAAAAAGTACTTTCTTTGCAGAGATCCGTGACTAAAAACAGACTCTAAACATATTTAAGGCAGTCATTTACAACAATAAACTGTAGCAATCTTTCACTTTAATCTCAGGGAAAATATCTTGGTCATCATCTATATCACCAGATATTAACTGATTGATTGCATAAAACTGATTTTTAATCAAATGCAGGTTTCCACTGGCAATGAATCTATTCCTATCTTTTTACAAAGGAGAAGTATTTCCTCTCCACAAGCTAAAACAATAAGTGGTATTTGAACTGCTGGTTGAAAGGTAGGAGCACTGGTAATCATTATTTCCCCTTGTTCAAGGCTGGCACTCTACCACTTGAGCCACAGTGCCACATCCAGTTTTCTGGTGATTAATTGAAGATAAGAGTCTCATGAAATTTGTACCCAGGCTGGCTTCGAACAGTGATCCTTAGATCTCAGCCTCCTGAGAAGCTAGGATTACAGGTGTGAGCCATTAGCACCGGGCTCACCTTGCCTTTTTTATTTTTTTTAAGGCTTTCCCAAGACTAGAGCTCTACCACTTGAGCCACAGCCCCACATCTGGCTTTTTCTCTGTGTGTGATACCAGGGAATTGAACCCAGGGCTTCATGCATGATAGGCAAGCACTCTACTGGTAGGCCACACTCCCAGCCCAACTTGCCCTTTTTTTTTAATTAAAGAATTTATTAACATTGAGTTTTACATCATATTATTAATCTGTGTAATAAAACATTATGTCTATAGAGTTATAGATTTTTATGTCTATGTAGTTGTGTTTATATTTCCAATACCATGTCCAAAGCATTAGGTATGCAAATATTGAGTCCTTGCTCTTGTACTGTTCGGCCCTAATACCCACATATTAAGGATACCATGCGCCTTTTGTTCCTTAGGTCTTGACTTGTCTCACTCAACATGATTCGCTCTAGATTCATCCACTTCCCTGCAATGCCATTATTTTATCTTGTCTGTTGGCTATGTAGAATTCCATTGTATATATATCAACTTGCCCCCTTTGAAAATCAACTTTTAATTTCTTAGGTTTTTCTTATTGCCCATAGAATTCACATTAAATGCTGAGTTGCATTTCCTTCTGATGTTTATGTAATTTATTACTGCTCATGCTAATAACATTTGTTATTTCTAAGTCTTCATTATTATAAAAAGTACTGAAATTTTATTTTTCATACATATATTATATATAATAATTTTTCTAGACCACATGCCAAAGAGGAGACTGGCAATATTAGGATAGGCACATAGTCACCTTTAATAAATAATGTCAAATCTCATTTATATTCTTGTAGAAATACATGTCTGTTATCAATATGAGTTTCCTTTTATTCATAAACCAACATCTGTTGTTAGAACCTTTAATTTTTTGCTCCTTTTATGCATGTTAAGGGTTACTTCAGATTTGTAAAAGCTATTAAAATGGTTTTTAAAGTTATTGATAATAATTCAATCAGAGCAGTTTGTTAAAATAAGAATATTTGAATTTTGCTTTTGCTAATTATGTATATGCATTTGTCTTTGCTGTTCTCTAATTAATTATGGTCTGTCTATTTTGGTAGCTCTGGTTGAAGAAGTGTATTTTGCACAGAAAGAACGTGATGAAGCTATTATGTCTAGACTACAACTGGCAATTAAGGAGAGAGATGAAGCTATTGCACGAGCCAACCACATGGAAGTTTCTCTAAAGATGTATGTACACATTTAAAGTTATATGTGATGGAAAATTTTATAAACTGCATATTTTATGTATAATCACATGTTAAAAATGTTATTCAGTATTGTTGCCTTAGAACATTATATAGCCTTACAATCTTTTTTTTTGCCAATCCTGGGCCTTGAGCTCAGGGCCTAAGCACTGTCCTTGGACTTTCGCAAGGCTAGAACTCTACCACTTGAGCCACAGCACCACTTCTGGCTTTTTTCTATGCATATGGTACTGAGGAATTGAACCCAGGTCTTCATACATGCTAGGCAAGCACTCTACCACTAGGCCAAACTCCCAGCCCCTTACAATCTTTTTCTAAATCATTTGGCATGCTGGTTGGAGGTTGCAAACGGATTTTTGTTTTGTTTTCAGGAAAAGGAAGTACTGGGATGTAAACTCAAGGTCTTTTTCTTGTTAGGCAAATGTGTTGTCTTTTTCACTCTAGTTATTTTTGTGCCAAGATAATTTGTTTCTGTCCAGACAGACCTGGACTGTGGTCCTCCTATTTATACCTCCCATGTAGCTGACCTACATGTATGCAAGATGGGATCTTGCTAACCTGTTTACCGTGATAGACTTTAGAATTAATTGGAAGTACAGACAAAGTCATAGTGCCTTGCTCAGTGAAGAAAATGGGAAAGTAAACAAAAAATTACTTTCAGTAGTTGTTGTATTTGTCATCTATCCACATGACTCTTCTGATGATTATCTCTTCCTTTCTTATCACTTTATTGATATATATTCAGCTCCCTGAGTACTTTACTTGCCCTTTGTTTAATAACTCTGTTTCTGTTCTTCACCATTTTTCTTTCTTTTTAAAAATATTTATGTATTGTTATTATAAAGGTGATATACAGAGGGGTTGCAGTTACATATTTCTTTTTGGACAATGTCACTCCTTGCTCTCTCCGAGTTGCTTGCTTTTTTTTTAATGTGGCTTTTAAACTTGAGTATTATTTTTATATGGGTCATGGGGCTTGAACTCTGGACTTAGGCACTGTTCTTGAGTTCTTCAGCTCAAGGCAGGAACTCAATGCTACAGCCTTACCCCTGGGTCTGGGCGTTGTCGCCCTAAGCTCTTCAGCTCAAGGTTCCACCCTACTCTTTGAGACGTAGCCCCACTTCCCATTTTCTAGCAATTAATTGGTGATAAGAGTCTCAAGTTCTTTAGTGCTCTGGCTGGCTTTGAACTGCGATCCTCAGATCTCAGCCTCCAGAGTAACTAGGATTACAGGCTTGAGCCACCACACCTGACTCTTAAGAATCCTTTTTGTGGCCACACAGGTGATTCAAATAAGGTAAAATAATAGTAAGGAAAAAAAACAATGCCACAGAAATCAGTATTTCTCACATTTTAGTGTGTAAATTTAAATTCTTGGAAGATGTTGTTATAATACAGAATCTACATTTTAACAAGTGTGAGGTAGTAGTTCAAAGAAAATACCTCTAAAAATAGGTTATTTGTAAAGTTAGGTATAGTACTGAATGTTTAACCTATATAGTTTTAGCATGTGCTAGTTTCTGTGGAGGATCAGATCAAAGCACTAATGAAAATATGAATTATGCTTAATTAGCCTGGCACAATAGCTCATGCCTGTAATCCTAGCTACTCAGGAGGTTAAGATCCCAGGATCAAGGTTGAAAGCCAGCCCTGGCACAAAAGGACCTGAAACTTTTATCTCCAATTAACCTCTAGAAAACCAGAAGTGGGGCTTGGCTCAAGCGTAGGGTGGTAGCCTTGAGATGAAGTGTTCTGAGATAGCGCCAAGGCCAAGTTCAACCCCCATGACCCACAAAATAAAAGATAAAAAATAAATAAATATATATATGTATATATATGAGATAAAAAGCCATAAATACTAAACAATGACAGTGTTCATGTTGTGATTAGGTAACAATCTAGTTTAGATTAATAGCTTCACTTATTGAGACAGAAATAATTGTAAAGGGCCGGGAGTTTGGCCTAGTGGTAAGAGCGCTTGCCTAGCATGCACAAAGACCAGGAAAAAGCTGGATGTGGTGCTGTGGCTCAAGTGGCAAAGTGCTAACCTTGAGAAAAGCCCAGGGACAATGCTCAGGCCCTGAGTTCAAGCCCCACAACTAGCAAAAAAAAAAAAATCATTGTATTCTATTGAAAGATACAAATAATAAAAAAATACCTTTTCTATCCCCAAATAAAGACGTTCTAATTTTTTTCTTTCAAATTTTCATGCAATTTTCATATATATGTACATTTATACATATATTTATATATGCACATGATCATGTATACAGTGGATATTTATTAAATCAGGGGGAAAATCCAAGCACTGCTGACTCACATGTATAATCCTAACTACTCAGGATGCTGAATTCTAAGGATCAAGGTTTAAAGCCGGCTACAGCTAGCTTTGATTTATCCCAATAAGTATAGGACTATAGGTATGTATTTGATATGTTAATTTCAGTTCTATATATATATATATAAATTTGAAAGTGGTAGTTGAATGAGAGTAATGAATCTATTTTTTACTTTTACATTACCTTCATACTGTCCTCCATAACGGATATATTATGATATATCCTTTGAGGGCAGGGAGTAAGTTATATATTTGCTTATGAATGGAAAAACTTGAAGCATTTGTGTAACTTGCATAAAGACTCAAAGTCAATCAAGCAACATTGTTGGACTGTCTGCCCTACCTCAGATTTTCCCTGAAACTCCAATTTACTAAATCTAAATTTTAATTTATATTTATTTGTTATGTGTTTTATTACAGTATATTGAAAAGAATATTCCTTGAGGCAGAACCCTTTTCATATGTTTGAGTGTTAAGGGAGCATTGGAAATGGGAGAAAAGAAAATACAATCCTGAGGCTTTTCTTTTAATTCATTAATCCATTTAATAAATATTTATGAATGTATACCATGTATAAAGAAAATTTTAGGGTCCACAGCATGCCCGAATGGTAGAGGGCTTGTGTAACATGCACAAAGCCTTTGTTACCACAAACATAGAAAAAGCTGAAAGTGGTGCTGTGGTTCAAGTGGTAGAGCACTAGCCTTGAGAAAGCCCAAGGACAGTGCCTAGGCCCTGAGTTCAAGCCCCAGGACTGACAAAAAAAATAAAAAAGAAGAAGAAGAAAAGAAAAAAAGTAAAAAGAAAATGTTAGTTGTTGGAGACAGAATTATGGTTGAGATTTAATCAGGAATACCATCTACATAATGACACAAATACTTAATGCAGTGCTAACTGATGCAAACTAGTGTGGGTTAGTTGATGTAAGGAAGCATTGGTTAATATCAGGCTTCTTCTATATTATAGTCTAGGAGTACATATGAATTGACCTTACATGCCACTCAAAAACATTTGCCAAAAAATAAAATTTAAATATTATATCATTATAGTCTCAGATGGCACTGCAGAGGTTCCTTCCTCCTTAGCTTAGTGTAGGTTCTGAATCTTTTTTTAAATTATGATTTTTTTTGTTTATGTGGTAATTAGAAATTGAACCCAAGGCCTTATGCATGCTTGGCAAGCACTGCACCCCTATGCCACATTCTCACTCCAGTTCTGAACCTTTAAGAATGAATTTTGACTAAATCCTTAAGTAGAATAAATTCATAACTAAGTTTTTATTGACTTAAAGACATATTTTCAGACATTGAGTATAGCATGAATTTGTGTAAATTAATTCACATCTTTGAAAAGTATTAGGTGCTTCCTATGATATTGAAATTCCTGTCTTGCTTTTTTCTCTCACTTTTTTACTACATCCGATGTATTATGCATTTCTATAACAGTTTGTCCTGACTTATTCTGCTTCTTCTCTGCTTTCTCTCACCTCTTGAAATCTAATGCACTACCTGCCTCCCTCTCTCCCTCCTTCCCTCCCTTCCTTTTTCCTTCCTTCTTACCTTCCTTCCTCCTCCTCTTCATTCCTTTCTTCTTTTCTTTTTCTCTCTGTATCTCTTTTTCTCTCTCTGTATTTCTTTCTTGGCTTTTGTCTAAAACTTTGAAAAACTAAAAATAATTCAAATTTAAATGAAAGTTAAAGTAACATATATATATATGCTGTGCAATAATTTATATGCTGATGTGTACATTGAAATTTCTAAGGTGATTTTATTTTTCAAGTTTTAAAAAGTAGATTATAAAACACATTAAATGTGGTATTGGTAGGAAAATGAAAAGAAAAGTCAAAATGTCAGAATTTTTTGATTAAGTACTCAGTTGTTCCTTTTCATATGACGTCAATGTTCTTTTTATTGAAGCAGATGATGGTAGTTCCAGAAAGGAAAAAAAGGTGATATTGATTAATTTAGAGATAAATCAAGAAATGTGACATTTTATGCATGGGTCTTTGCACTTAGAATGCAAAGTTGTCAGTCAAAGTCTGCATGGTATAGAAAATCAATGGCAACTCGAGTCCATAGACATATACTTCAGCAAAATCTTACTAATTATCATGACTGGGTTATATTAGACTGTAACAGATATTACTTAATGTTTACTTAATGAGATACAATGTATAGATTTCATCTATATTTCATATGACACCAACCATTATTTTAACTTTTACTTCAGCTAGTAAACAATTATAGATTATACATGCCATAATATACTACGGTCATCGGATGTAGAAAATTGGAAGCGTTATATACTTGTTTCTTAGAAAAGGTAGGATGTCTAGTTTATGTATTAAGTAATACAATTTATTGAAGGTCTGAATTTACTTTTCTGAAAATAATTTTTTTATTTTTTATCTTTATATAATTAATGTTATTTGTCAAAAATTATCCCAGTTATTTGTATTGGCACTTACACTATATTAAATTTTTTAAAAATTCTAGTCTCATTTTCCTTTATCAAGGATGGAAAAACTAGCAATCTGCAGTGAAAATCCAGCCTGCCACTTTTTTTTTTGATAATTGAAATTTCATTAGAACAGAGACATATGTATGTTTGTCTTCTGCGCAACAAAGGCATAGTTTATAACTGTATTTGAGATCACAGGCAAATCCATTTATTTTCACCATCTGGCCTCTAACAGAAAAAAATTTGCTGATCTCTTCTCTATACACTCTAATTGAAGTAAAACCAGTAATCAGTCTTTGAAATCACTGTACTTTGAGACTTATAATTAATTTTAATATTAATTTAAATATTTTATTATTACACACATGCACACTTTCTGTCTTGCTTTGTAACAGTGACTAGTTGACACTCTATGTGTATCCTAGACTAGCTTTGACCTCACACTCCTCAGTACTAAGATTACAAGCAAGAAGCACACCATATCCCACTTCAGCCTGAGGCTTTTTAGAAAAGACAAATAGAGAAATGTAACTATCAGCTTTTTCTAATTTGGGTTTATACTGAAAGTTACAAGTGCCTATGCAAATTTTCAAATCTTAACCTTTTTTGTGTGTTGATTATAAAGATTAATAATAAAGCCAGATTGAGAGCCAAAATCCAAAGTGTTTGACTTCGTTCATTCATGTTCTGCATGTCAGAGGAGCATAGGAGATTTGTAGAAAACAATCCAAATTCAACTATTAGCAAATGACAAGTCATTCTGCATTACTTACTTTTATGAACAGTTGCACAAACCACTTAAAATCTGAATGCTAAATTCATGATGGGTCTGGAGCCTAGTTCAGTTTTTGATAAGAAAATTTAATTTTGATTTAAAAAATTTTACTTGGTAGCAAGGAGTTTTAATATTTTACTTACTATAATTATTGCATCCCTTTCTTTTTGGGGAGGTGTGAATTTATAACATTTAAAGTTTTCATCTCTCTCTTTAAACCATTTTTCATATTGCAGTACCCTAACATAATTTATGAACATTCAGAAATTCCATACATTTTATTGTGGATTATTTGGAGTTTGCAATTAGATAAACTACCTATACTGTTATTTTCTTGTTTACATGTAATTCTTTGAAATGAAATATGGAGACTTATTACCTTACTCAATTTTTAAAATATTCTCATATTTAATTTTTAGGTAACTGTTAACATTTTAAATATTATTAAATAGCAATTGTTATTTTTTTAATATTTAGATTGAGTTTGAGGAGCTGCCCTCATTAACTTTTAGTCTAATTTCAAGTGAAAAATCATAACGTGATAAACATCACACCATATGTGAGTTTTCAGAAAAATCAAACCACCAGTAACTTGTTAAAAAAATGTTACTGTTTTTCAAGTAACCTATAACAGTAAATAAAGACAAGAACTTCATTATGCTTTTCTGCTGTAGAATTTTGTTTGTTTTATTTGGTTGAAATTATCTTCATATATTTTGTAGAATCAGAGTCTGTTAAGCAGAAATTTTTGAAACTTGATTTATTTTGAAAAAGAAAATGTAAAAAGAAAGGAGCGAACCAATAATAAAGTACAATCGTAAAATAAAAAGAATATTTGTGTTTTTTGAAATGTGAATCTATTAGTAGTTTAGATACATTATGTATATAACTCAAAAATACTCTCCCTTGTTGGATTTTATAGTACATGAGTTGCTTTGATACGTTGTTTCCTAATAAGATGATATGTTTTAAAATTACCACTTTCATCCCGTTGATGAGTTTGCAAAAATCCTATAGGGTGGTTATGAAATGTCTTTTATTATATTTTCTTCTCTTCTTTTTTGTGGTATGCATTAAGGCACAGGAGTGCAGAAATTGAATGTGATGGTGAGACTTGTAGGAGCAGGAAATTGGATTTGTACTAAAATTTTACAAGAATTGTAAAGTTTGAAATAATTGAAATCCCGAAATCTCTGTCATTTTTACTAATCCACATTACAGATTTTTGTTTAGTTTATCCAATTTCATGGCCATCTAAATTAAATTTCAATTTTTAAGATACATCATTTACTATTTTTCTGATAATAGTGTCCTTCAGTTCATCAGTACTAAGCATTTCAGTAAACACTAACTTCTAAAAAGAGAACACATCATCTTTTAACTGAAAGACTATATTATTTTAAAAAGAGATCATAGCACTCATTTCAAAATGTGGTTCAGTTTGGCCAGCCTTTCTGTATAGCATATTTGTTTTAGCAAATAGCAACAAGAGATTTTTAGGTCAAATTTACTGTAATTATTTGTCACTGCTTTTGAGAGAACAGATAAACTTTGAAATAAAAATACTTGTTTTACTTGTGATGACATCCAAAAAAAAGATAGAGAGAAGAAATACTGTTTCTGACAATAATTGAAAGTCCAGGAATAAATATAATGATGAGAATGAGTACTTCTATCACTGGGGAACTTTCTTCATCTAAGCACATATGAACAATTGATCCTTGTAGTCATATATAGCAGTAAACATTAATAACTTAACAGTCTGAAGTCAGTGCAGAAGATATAGAGCATTATTGAAAGATGGAGTCGAGCAGGTGGCACTTTAATATGTTCAGTGTCATGGTTGACTCTAAAGACTAGTCGAATGAAATTACTTGAGGTTCTAAAGATTTAAAAAGCGAACTCATTTTGCTGCACTAAGGAAATGCTACTGATCAGGCTTTCTGTGTCCCTTTTTTCTAGGCTCGAAAATATTAACCCTGAAGAAAATGACATGGTAAGCCATTCTCTGAGGAGATTTCTTGATGTCAGTCTTATATCTTAGAGGCTTAAGTTCAATTGAGTGGGTTTCAAGAACTAAGATGTGGGAAAAAGAAGAATTGACACACTAATAATGTACATCTTTGCTGCAATATGAAAATTCAATAACTTCACTCAGTCAATTTACAATTCACATGTGCCTATTAATTAAAACCCTATATTAAATAAAATATATTAAAACCTCATGTCTGACTAACATATAATGGTGTTGGTAGACATTACAGGAATTACTGAACAGAATAAACAATGCAGACACAGGGATAGCTATTCAGAAGAATGGAGCTATAATTGTGGATAGAATCTACAAGACCAAGGAATGTAAAAAGAGAATAACTGCAGAAGAAATGAATGCAGTGATAGAAGAACGAGATGCTGCTTTATCTCAGGTAATTGCATGTATTTGTAAAAGCATCTGCTTACCCTTCTGCCCTCTTTTTTAAACCATGAAAAAGTGACTTTTACTTAATAATTCCTAATTTACATCACTTTTTAACCATATGATTAATTCCATGTTGATTGGATATATTAAAATAATTGTGTTTTCCCTAATGCCACTTTTCAAAATATGCACCCTTTATAAAGCCTGTCTTCTTAGTAAAATAAGACGATATAAAAATGAAATTGTCTTTTTTAAAATAATCGTTTTCATAAAAGACTTGCAGTGAGAGCTGAAGCTATGTTTTGTTTTGTTTTTTTGCCAGTTGGGGCTTGGACTCAGGGCCTGAGCACTGTCCTTGGGCTTTCTCAAGGCTAGAGCTTTACCACTTGAGCCTCAGCAGCACTTCTGGCTTTTTTTCTATGTATGTGGTACTGAGGAATTGAACCTGGGTCTTCGTGCATGCTAGGCAAGCACTCTACCACTAGGCCAAACTCCTGGCCCCTGAAGCTATGGTTTTATTACTATGTTTTTATTACTGTTTTGTTCCCAATGCCTTGTGCATAGTAAACATTGATAAGTAGGTCAAATTTTTAGTATATCCTTTTCTGCATATTATTTACATCTCATGGTCTAATTCAAACATGATTTCTTCCCGGAGGCTACTGGTTTCACTGCAGTCCTCCCCAATGGCAACAGTGTTACTTCCTCACTACCCAGTTAAACCACAGGGCCTAGAAGGTATTTGCTCAATCATAGTTTTATATAATCTTTCCTTGTCCTCCCTGAACACGTCCAGTGTCAGACACAGCTCCCTGTGTATGTTTGTTACAGTCATGCACATACTCTTGTATGGAAATCCTTCATAAAGTTTTAGGGTCTTTCTTGCTCTCTTTCTCTATTCATGTAATAATGCCTACATATCTGACCCTTTCAGTACTAGCTCTTGTTTCTAAACTTTACTTTATTCATTTTATGTCACATACTACTTCTGCCATCTACTTTATGGTTATATCCTTTATTTAGTACTGTCGATGTCAACTTCAAACATTATCTTGTTCTTTTCATCTGGTTTTCTATAAAACCTCATGTATCATTATTTCTTAGTAATACAAAACTTGTTATAAAAGTGAAATTATCTTTTTTATAAAGTTATAACTTTTGTAGGAGACTTGCTGCAGAAACTATAGTTTAGGAAGGGCTGAAACTATGGTTTTATTACATGTTTTCATCTGGTTTTATTCACATTGTAAAACCAAAGGTTAAATTCATATTCCTATATTCTGTACCTTGTCAGCTTTACATGGTAGGGAAATAGTGTACAGATTTGTTGACTGTATCTTCATTTCATGATTACTGTCTTCAAGCAGGCCCTTAGTGATGGCTGGCAATCTCCTTTGTGGTTTTTTTGTTTGTTTGTTTGTTTTGCTAGTCCTGGGGCTTGAATTTTTAGGGCCTGGGCACTATTCCTGAGCCCTGAGCTTCTTTTGCCCAAGATTAGCACTGTACCACTTGCGCCACAGTGTTACTTCCAGCTTTTTCTGTTTATGTGCTACTGAGGAATCGAACCCAGGGCTTCATGCATGCTAGATAAGCCCTCTGCCACTAAGCCACATTCCCAGCCCTGGCAATCTTCCTGCTATTTATTAGTCCATCTATTTTCCCATCTGGTCAATTTTAACTCTTCTCTTTCTCTTAACCCTAATCAAAAAGAGAAATTATATTTAGTACCAGTGTTTCACAACTGTAATCCTAAATTACTTTAGAGGATGAGATTTGAAAATGAAGCTTCAAATCTAGCCCAGGCAGGAAAATGTATATATTAACTCCATTAACCACCAAAATGCCAGAAATGGAGCTGTCACTCAAGTGGTTGTACACTAACTTTGAGCACAAAAGCTCAGGGAGAGTCCTAGGCCATGAGTTTATGGCCCAGTATACACAAACATGCACATGTACACCCACTTGCATGCACGTGTACGCATGCACATGCACACATGTGCACATACACTTACACACACACACACACAGAATTTGTGCATGTTCTCAGTCATTTCACCATATAGCAGCCTACCTGCACTTAAGGTATGTCCTCTACCTTTGTACCTTTTGCTTCTTTTTTATTTTTCAGGAGCATTTCAATTTCAGTACTATTTTTGCATGTTCTCAGTCATTTCACCATAAAGCATCCCTCCTACATTTATAATGCATCCTCTATTTTTTTACCATTTGATTGTTTTGTTGTTATTTTTTAGTATATATCATTATTTAAAGACAACATCTTAACTTCACTACAATTTCACATCTTTTTCTGGTCTGCTCCAAGTGATTGCTTAACTCATTGTTTATATACTCTACTACTTCATAAAATGTTGCCAATTAATTCCTTTATTTAACTGTCCAAAATGCTGTTACTTGTAGAGACTCTGTGGCATTTTGGTCAGTCTCTATACACGTAATAAATTCATCCGTATACATTGATCAAGACTTCCCAAATGAAAGCTGAGTATTCCTATATTCTAGTGTTCTAATGTTCTCAGCATTGTAAAACTGGAAAACTTCACTCCTCCTCAAATTTTTCATGTCTTTTCTGCATAACTACAAAAACTTACCCTTAAGCAGTACAAGATTTGTTTATCAGCCCCTTTTGCATACCTACAGTTTGGAAAATTACCATGGTTTGGAGAATAAGACTGGACACCTATTAAATCACCTTTCTAGTACTAATTCTACATGTCCTTATCTCTCTAAGTCTTCAAGATATTAGCTACTCAGCTCATTACTGTATCAACCCTGTGCTGCTATGCAAGTGAATTTTGTGTTCTGAAATTCTTGTCCTTGGTTAAAACATTCTTTGTAGATGTGGAGGTCTGACTTTTGTCTTTAGATTAAAGATGAAAACACCCAAGTGCCAGTGGCTCACACCTGTAATCTTAGCTATTCAGGAGGCTGAGATCTGAGGACCAAGGTTCAAAGATTAAAAGCTAACTTAGTTAGGAAAGTCCATGAGATGCTTATCTCTAGTTAAGCTCACCCCTCCAAAAAAAAAAAAAAGTAGAGGTATGGCTCAAGTGGTAGAACTAGCCTTGCGGGGGGGAAAGGCTACAGTAGTAGCCTTGAGCTGAAGAGCTCAGGGACAGCGCCCAGGCCTAGAGTTCAAGCCCCATGACCCACCAAAAAACAACAAGAAAAGACAAATCAATATTTGGTGATATTTTCCAACAAGTCTTTATATGTAAATAGGTATTATCTGATACATTAGTATACTTTTTATTTTATTGAGAAGCAGTTGTTGGTGTTGTGTTTTACTTAGCATATTTGTAAAACCTGGGGTACAGGAATTCATTTTGATTTTAGCTTACATTTTTCTTCCCTGCTTACTCCTCTAACTTTGACAGTTTTGAGGAGTACTGGTCAAATTGTTGTTAAATATCTGTGAATTTGGATATCTTCAATATTTTTTCACAATTAAACTGAAACTTTCATTTTTGAAAAGAATACCAAAAAGATTTACCCTTGATTTTAAAGCTATTATTCAGTGTTACAGAGTTTATAGCTATAGTACATGTCTTGTAAAGTACCAGGAAAATTGTCTCATTCTATGCAAATACTAGAATTCAGTTGTAATTTTTTCTGTTGAAATTATAATTCTTAGCCAGGCACCAATGACTCATGCCTATAATCCTAGCTATTCAGGAGCCCAAAATCTGAGGATCACAGTTCAAAGCCAGCCCAGGCAGGAAAGTCAATGAGACTCTGATCTCCAGTAAACTTGTCAGAAGAAGACAGAAGTGGCTTTGTGGCTTAAATGGTAGAGTTCTAGCCTGTGCAAAAGAAGCTCAAGGACAGTGCCTAGGCCCTGAGTTCAAGCCCCAGGACCATCAACAACTTAAATAAACAAATTATAGGGTTTTTTTTTTCATTGTCTTAAGTAGCTGTAAAAAGGAGTTGCCATTTATCAAAGCAGTTTATGAATGCAATATGTCTTATCCCTAAAATCAAGTTAAGTCATTTATTTAATTTGGCCTTATTTGTTTTTTCAGATAAATCCTTATACTTCTTTTTATAGCACTGTTGGAAAGTGGGATTTAGTGAGTGGTGGTTTTTTCCTTTTTAGTTGTTACAAAAGGGTAGCCTTGGGAACAGATTAATACAGTCTTGTGAAAGAAAGTAAGGAAATTCTCTCTTGGGACTGGACTAGTTAAAACAAGAGTGGTTTGTTATAGATTGGGTCTGGCTCCTTCAGATTTTCTGCTTTGTTTCTCACCATTTCATTTCTTTCCCATATGCCTGCTTGCCCTTTCACTTTTATGCTACACTATGACTCAATATAAGGCCCTCACCAGATTCAAAAAGATGTTTCTGCCGAATCTTGTATTTTTTTCAGCCTCCAGAACTGTGAAGGAAATAAATCTCTCCAAAATTACCTAGTCTCATTTATCCTATTGGAGCAATAGGAAAGTAACTTAAACAGAACTATTGTTCCCAGGAGTTAGCGGATAACTTTGTATAGTATTCACTGATTGGATGTCAATGAGCACCAGGAGTACTAGTTGAGGACAAGGCTTGTGACACCTCAATAAGTTAATTTTTGGAATGGAAATTGATATATTGAGGCTAGCTCCATCAGCCCTGGAACTCAGTAAAGCAAAGTATATTCAGAACACTGAGTTAATTAACATCCTTGTGCTAAAGACTTCAAATATAGCAGAAATGAAGGAATAAAGTGTTAAATTCTCTACATACATGGGTGTTTGAAATTGATCACACATTCAGTGTTAAGTATTTAGTGACTCTTGGATTGAGTTCATTTTCATCTGCAGATAAGAATGAGACATGTTTTCAGGCTTTAACATGGTGAGTTCACAAATAGTGTGCAAAGGAATATGCAAGCCCAAAACGTTTAGCATAAGACTACAGGAAGGCAAAGCGGGAACTAGCACCATTTTCCTTTCCAGGTAAAATTTCTTACCATTTTTAATTTTTTACCTGTCCCTGGTTTTTCTTACACTTTTGTGTGTTGTAGATGTTACTTTTTTCTTAGTATATCCAAGCAGAGCAAATATCATGAATGTCTGTTATCTGGACACTATACAGAAAGTCTCATCAGTAGTTCCTAGGAGTACAGTTCAAATATCTAAGTTCAACACGAACTCTTTTAATGTCTCTACTTTAAGCCACTGTTATTGTTTCAATACTTCTTAAAATTAATGTGGCTATATATGTAAGCAGAAAACTGAAATTGAAATTCTTTTAGAAAAAGGAGGGAAGAAGGAGAGGGAAAATGATAGAGCATGTGAGATTGATTGGAATGCATTATATACACATGTGGAAATGTCACTAAGAACTCTCCATGCTTTCGTATAGTTAATGTATTCTAATATTAAAAAGAAAATAGACAATTTTAACTTACAAAAAGAGAAAGAATATACATACACTGGAAAAATACAAAAAGCATGGAAGCACCCAAGAAATAATCATCAGGAGCCAGGCTCTAGTGGTTCACACCTGTAATCCTAGCTACCCAAGAGGCTTAGATCTGAGGTTCCCAGTTCAAAGCCAGCCCAGACAGGAAAATACATGAGACTCTTATCTCTAAGCACCAGAAAACTGGAAGTGGCACTGTGGTTCAAAGTGGTAGAGCACTGGCCTTGAGCTGAAGAGCCCAGAGTTCAAGCCCCACAACTGGCAAGAACAAAGACATACCATGGAGTTAAAAATCCTCAGCAAATCATTTTATAGGATAGAGGACCTCAGTGATTAGATACAAAATGAAGAACTAAACCAAAGAAGAAGACTGAATCTGAATACTGAGCTTCAAAGGCAACCCAATGAGAAAAATCCATGAGACTCTTAATTCCAATTAACTACCTGAAAAAACAGAAATGGGGATGTATTTCAAAGTGTCACAGCACTAGCCTTGAGTGAAAAGTCAGGAATAGCACCAGAGCCCTGATTTCAAGACCTAAGACCTACAAAAAGAAGAAAGAAGGAAGAAGGGAGGAGGAGAAGGTGTCTAGTCCAATAATAAAACAATATTCTAGAAAGACAATTTAGCAACATATGGAAAGTAGACTGATCTGGTGTTACTTTTTACTGTGCACTTTACTATGCTTTGTCCTGCTGCTCACTTGCCTGCCTTCTCCATCACGACGAATTAAAATACCATCTCTCACATGAAGCAATATTGATAAGCATTTGAAGGTTTTTTTCTGTTTTGATAACAAGCATTTTTGTAGCTAAACTTTTATGTACATCTCTATTTCTTTCCTTGTGAAAAGTTTGCAAGTATGAAAATAGTGTATGTAAACATTTTAAAATGGATATATAGTTCCAAACACCTTTCTTAGAAAAAAGATATACTTTTAAGTATAGTTTTCAATGCTATTCAGAGGACTTAACAGATATAATAATAGGGAATTTAGACTTTATTCTCTAAAAGTGTGGAAAATTTGAGACTTTCAAGTTTATTGGTAGTACAGGAAGTAGTAATATTTGGAAACCTACTGTATTTTAGGCAGAGTCTAAATAAACAAGAAATTAATAGAAACAAGTGCTGTGGAAGTAAAATTTTTCTTTTGTGCATATTTTTTTCAACTCTGCTCAAGGACATTAAGGCAGGTACACATGTTGCCTGGTTGTGGGGCCCTGTAGAAGGGTTTCTGTCAATCCTGAGTCCAGGATGCTTGTTACATTTGGAGTATCTCAAATGTGAGTGTGGTTTAGTCTTCCATACTCATGCCTGGCTGTTTGCCTACAATTTCACATTTAGCTATGGGTCTGTTTCACGTTGGTTCTTGTGTGGTCATGACATGTCATTTTCTTCATAGGCATGTCCAGTTGTCTTGACAGAGCACTATACACATTAATGACTATGTGCCTACTCACATTCCCCCATGGGTTGCCATGGAAACCTCGTAGTAAGTTATATGGTTGGGTATTTGTGGATCTCTTTCTAGAGTTTTGTGTTTCACTGATGTAGCGATTTTTATTCCTGTAATAAAGTAAGGCTTGATTTGTGATAGAATAAAAACTTAGCATTGATATTATTCTTTGATATTTCCTTAGTCATTTTAGTAATAAGTCATTTTCCAACTTGTCATTCCCAGACTCTAAAAATGATTTTTAAGGAATTTTGGCAGCATTCTTCTAAATATTGATCTTTTCATGGAAACTGTTAATTTTCTTTTGTCTACTAGCATAGATGCATCCTTAAGTTTTTGTTATGCCATACCTCAAAATATCTTTTTTTTTCAGTTTTTTTCAAGTAGATCTAGGCTTCCTGATGTTTTTTATTTTTTTTACTGTAATTCCTTCAATTCACTAGAAGTACTGCATTTCAGGTTGCCATTCCGAAAACTCTATTTATTGTCTTGCTATTTAAAATGTTTGCAATAGTTAGATATTTGTTAATTCCATTAAAACTGCTATTTTCCAATATTATAAATATAATTTTAAGCAATAGGGTACACAGTATTGCATAAATAATCCAATGTTGTTGAATTACATATATTCTTAGATATATGAATTACATATATAATTTCAATGTTGTTGTTTAGTGTAAACCTATCCTGTTTTGCAGAATAGGCAATGTTCTTTTAGAAATTAATACAGATAGGTAGCAAGATTGCAAGAAAGATGACTTTGAGCCCTGAACTCATTATAAATATATTTTAACTAGTTGAAGTCACTGTTATTGGAGAAGCTATATTATAAACTTTTTAAATGGAAGCATTTTTATTCTAAAGATGGAATTTTATGCAGTAATCTTAAATTATGTATTAGGATTCTTACTCTTTTTCCAATACTGTCACCTCACAAAATTCAAATTACCTTTGTTGTGCTTTGTCATTGAAGCTCTAATTTCATAAGGACAATTTACAGTTAATATCTTAATAGGTTATATTTATACTAAAATTTATCTTTAAAAATAAATGCATTTAGCCAAATAGCTTTCACAAATATTTCAGGAGACTATAAATATATCAAATAAGGTACTTGCGTTTAAAGTGTCAAGAAACTAATGTAAGAATTACATTCTCAACACAGTATATCAGGGTCTTCACTTTTCTGGAAATGACTCTTTCACTGTGCTTGTACATTTGCATACAGGTTTGTTTGATTAATTGCTACTTGACTCATCTATCATAATACTAAGCTCTAGGATCACTAGAGATCAAACTCCCAAACCACTTCCTGGAATTAATTTAAATATTTAATGTCAAAACCATGAAAAGACTTAGAGGAAAATGGTTTTTATTGTTAGTTAGTTGTAACCTTTTTCAGTATAATAATTTCTTGGAAAAATTCCAAAATTGAACATTAATTCATTATTTAGGCAGATATTGTAAAAATCACATTAATCTATTAAAAGTAGGTTAAATATATAATGCAAAGCTTTAAATTACAGTTTTAAAACTTTAAAGATACGTCTGCAAATCACCAACATATTAAAGAATTTAATACTTGTCTAGTATCTTGATTTTAATTATTGCCAGAAGTTCAAAGTATGTTTTCATGCTGTATTGATTAGTTAGTTTTGTAGTTAGGCATTGAAAGCCCTCCAACTTTGTTCTATTTTTGTTCTTGGTTCTTGTGTATCATTGGCATTGTACAAATGTTAGTCAGATTTTCAATTTCTATAAAAAATCTGATGGTGACATGTGGGAAGAAACGTGACCTAGAAATAATTTTTAATTCTCAATCAAATAAGCTCTCCATTTATTTACCTTTTCACACTGCTTTTGTTTTCTTTCTCTTTTTTTCCAGTCCTGAGGCTTGAATCAGTGCCTGGGCACTTCCCTTGAGTTTTCTCCAGACTAACCATCTACCTCTTGAGCCACACTAACACTTCCAGCTTTTCTGTGTATGTGATACCAAGGACTTGAACCCTGGGATTCATGCCTGCTAAGCAAACACTCTACCACTAGCCACACTCCCACACCTCACACTCTTTCTTGCATTAATAATGCACTGTCTACTTTAAACAGGAAGGTTTTTTTAAATAGTTAATATTCAATTTGCTCTCATCCTTTTGATACATTGACATACATTTTATATTAGTGTTCTTTCCAATAGTAAATTACCTTACAAGACATTATGAGAAACAAATATATACTGTTCCATGGTTATCTACAAATGTATCATTTTAAGTAAATTTTATTCATGTTAGAATGGATTTTGTTGTCTATTTCCTTAACTTAAAATAACCATCTCTTAGCAATTTTTTCTTCATCCCTCTCTGCTTTTCTGTCTTCCTTTCTCTTCCTTTTCTCCTTCTTTCAGTTTCTTCTTCTCTTTTCTTCTAATACATATCCTTATTCTTGCATTCAAGACTCACTTTTCTGGATATAGTTTTATAACACTCTTATTTCCAGTATATATTTGCTAAATATCAATGTAACATGATCTATGACATGGATATAATAGAATCTTTAGGGGATTTCATGTATCCCAGATATATTCTTCCTTAGCCTGTTGTACAGAGGCAACCTACTTTCCTTTGGATAGTTAAACTCAATTACAATCCCCAGCACAAAAACTTCTTCCTTATCTGTTCTTAAAGAACCTCTGGTAGCAAGAATGATGGAGACATGGTAAAATTAGTGACTTCCTTGACCATGCATTCATGTGTCACACACTATTTGCTGTGAAGTGAGTCCTTTGATCAGAACCATGTTGTGTAACGACCAGTTGTAGATAAGGTTTTCTGTTGAGTTCACAGACAGTACTTTTTGCAGAAATATTATATACAGGAAAGGCAAAATCCATATCCAGAGGAAGTATCTATGCCAGTATAGTATAACCCTATTTTTATCCATTTGATCACTGAGAGAATGCTGAGTGTTCAGTGTTGATCACTGTTTCTGGCAGTTGGGATGCTCAACAGGGCATATAGCCAAGGAAACCTTGATCGCTAGGAGTCAATGTATTGAGTGTCTGCCATAATCTCCATTCTGGCCATCACTTTGTTTATGAGCTTATTGAGAGCTTACAGAGATAATGGAGAAAAGACTGACTGGTATGCATAGAATGGTTTTACCTCCTCTACTAAGCTGGGCACTGGTGTTTCACGCCTGTAGTCCTAGCTACTCAAGAAACTGAGATTTGAGGACTGCATCTCAAAGCCACCCCAAGAAAGAAAGCCTGTGAGACTCTTATCTCCAATTAACCAGCAAAATCCAGAAGTGGAGGTATGGCTTAAATGACTGAGCATCAGCCTTGACACAAAAAGCCAAGTGACAGTGTGCATACCTGAGTTCAAGCCTGACACACATGCATAAAATATATCATCCTCGAAAGTGGCTCTGTGGCTCAAAGTAGGGCAGTACCTTGAACTTAATGGCTCAGGGACATTGCCCAGGCCCAGAGTTCAAGCCCCATGACTGACTAAAAAAATATCATCCTCTATGGTCACCATCTTTTATTGAGCATTGGCATGAAAAATAGATATTCAGTGTTAGCCTGTGAGCAGTACCTTTAATATATAAATTAACTTTCAAATGATTTTGATGATTAAGATAAAGGACTAATATTCTCTGAGGAGGAAAAAAGGTTATATTGGTAGGACTATTGAAAATTCTTAATATGGCAAAGACCTGAAGAAAGCAAAAAAAAATATGGACTCAGAACAAATACAGAAATAATAGCAAATATAAAGTTACGTTTAAAATTGAATAAAAGATGAAACTTACAGGTTCATACTTAATGCCTTTCATTTTTTATTTGATGTACTATCTATCCACACTAGGGGGTAGAAAGTTTAGTTTTGATTCTTGTGGTGAATAAAACTTTTGTAAGCATGAGAAAATCTAGTTAACAAATTAAAAAGCCAGGTACGGAGTCATACACCTGTAATCTCAGCTAGTGGGTTTGTGAAATGTTCCCATAGTAATGAACAAGTCTAGCAGAGAGACTATCATACACTGATAAAGATATCTTTTTTGCTAAAGGGTAATTTTAAGAAGGTAAAGAGAAGGTTGTAATACCAAAGCAAGCATTTTAAAGTTAAGAATTAAAGAAACCTACAACAAAATAACTTGTTATGGACATTGAAGGTAAGTAAGTAGAATTAATAGTTCGGAATAAATAGTTCAAAAATTGTGAGGCCATGGTGTAATTCAGGTAATCGCTGCTTGGTACACAGTTTTCTTTAGTATGTGGGGAAGCATTCTTGGATATCATTAGACCACAGTGGTCCAGAAAAGAACCATCTGAATCAGTGTTTATCAGACTACCAATGGTAAAGGGTCAATTTTCTTTTTTTGCATTTTTTATTGTTATTTTAAAGGTGATATTCAAAGGACCTAAGCCAGTTGAGGAGTGCATGCCGCCTCTTCCCTTGCTTTGTTTTTCCCTTCCAATTCTGGTGTAACTCATTTTCAATATAGTATCTAGCAGTGAATATCACTGCTGCATTTGTTCACTGTTTGTTGTGATTTCTGTGAAAGGCTAGTTTAAGTTTTTTTCCACTATTTTAGAGCTTTTGCTTTTCTAACATATTGACATTGAAATACAAAAACATGAAATAAATATTGGACATACAGAATCCAATGTTCTTATTATTGGGCTCAACAGCCACAAAATGGCTGACAAATTCCTGTAAAATGTTGATTTGTTTAGTCACAATTTTCATAATACTTTAAAGGCAGAAATGAACAGTTGAGGGCAGTTCAGAAACTTCTAAAGTGAAACAGTTGTTTAATGGAGAATTGGTGACTGGAAATAGTAATTCAGAACTAGGAAAAAAGAAGTCCTTTTTTTTCCTCTTCTGAAATAACATGTGAAAGAAGGAGCAATTGAGCTGACAAAATAAAAGGTTTAAGCTTAAGAACATGGAATTTTCCTGACAGTGATACTTCCAAAACATCAAAGTATCAAGATACTGTCAAAGGCCACAAATAGAAAAAAGTTCAAGGGTAGTAGGTTAGGGAATGCATTAAACCACAAGAATAGTACAGTTCTAAACTCTGAATTGCCTGACACCAGTGGCTCACTCTTGTAAACATAGCTATTGAATAGCCTAAATTTGTAAGGATCAAGAGTCAAAGCCATCATGAGTAAAAAAGTCTGACACATCCAATTAATCACCAATTTTTTTTAAAGTGGTACTATGACTTGTAATGATAGAGCAATAGCCTTGAACAAAAAAAAGCTTAGGGACAGAGTCTAGGTCCTGAGTTCAAGCTCCAATACTGGTACAAAACAAAAGAAACGTACGTGAGTTTATGAAATTAAATAGTCTACTTTTCATTCAGATTGCTCTTAAGTTAATCACCACTAAATGGTTTGAATGATATTCTTGTCCTTGCATGCATACATCAATAAAACAATTTCAGAAACATTTACATATGTAAATAATTAGCTTCTATAGAAATGTAGACAGTGTCCTGAGAATTGTTCAGAGATTCCAAAGCTATATTGATTGGTTCATCAGTTCCCAAATATTTACTGATTTCTTACAGAGAATGCTAGATATCATACTTAACATGTGAACTTTCTCAAAAAAAGACTCTTTAAAATCAATAAGATTCTTGTTGTTGATTCTTAGATTTTAACTCTGTTCAAATTATTATTGTAAAGATTACATATACAGGGGTACCTTTTTGTTCCTATTTTAATCTTAGAAACAGGAATGACTTCTATTAGTATTTAACAGTGTTTAGACAACACACATTATACAATCAGAAAATTAAGAATGAGCATTTAAGTAATTGACAGCTCTACTAGGATTACAACATTTAAAATGGAAAATAAATAGTTTGCAAACCAAAAGAAAGCGTCTGTGGTTCCAGGAATACAATAACTGAAAAAGAGCTTAATGAACTGTTAAACTGTGGCTATCATCCAGTGAACACTAAATCTATTTCAAGAACTCTGCTTGGTGTTTTAAAATAGTATGAAAAGCATCTCTGTCCTTTTGTGCAATAACTGCCAACTTAACAGTTAGGTTATACTGTTGTTTGTTTATGGATTTTGAAAAATCCATTGAAGCTTACTTAAGAACCAACTCATTACAATGGTATTATTTACAGAATTTTGTTTTCCTGACCATCAGCTAACTGCAGAGTTCAGCATTACAAGGTTACAACTGTTCAAAAGGATCAAAATACCATATTAGTCAGAGAAATAAAGGCATCATCTTAAAAATAAATGCCTTTGTACCACTGAGATTATAAAAAATGAATAAGCTTATCAGACTTCATTCTTTGAGTAATTTTATAATTATATTTAATTATTTCAATGATAAAGTATTATTCTACATTTTAATCACTTTCTGATTATTCATATTAGACTAGAGAAATTTAATACCTTTCTGATGTAATTTATAACAAGCAGAACAATTCTAGAATTTTTTACTCTTATTACATTTTGAAAGGATGTGTTATTAAGGAATTGCAACTTTTAACTCAATTCCTATAATTATAATCTTATCCATTTAGACACCAAAGAAATTATAAGTGACTGTCTTAAACATCCACAAACTATGAATATACCAGTGCAGCATTTCTAAATTTCATATACACATATTTGTTTCTTGTTAGTATATATTAATTATGCAAGTGATGGGTTTCATTATGATATCATGCATTCAATAATGTACTTTGATCCTATTCCTTCATTCTATTACCTTCTTTACTCCCCATACCTTTCTTTATTCCAGTTTCCCTTATATAAACATTTCCAATTCAGCCTGAACATAGAAAGTATAGTTATGAATCCCTAAAATTATAATTGACGAGTGAGCCTATTAACTCTGAGTTAAAATAGCCTTTATATTTGCCATTTTCTTCTTGTTAGATCTGTTGGTTCTGTCCTGGAGAAGACAGAAATACTAAGAAATTGTGGGATGCTGGAAAGGCTATTCCCAAAACATCAAAAACCAACATTAAAATTATTGTGTAGATTTTATTTGTAAATTTATAGGCACAATGCACCTACCACAAATGAGTGAAACCATGCAACCTGTATTTTTCTGGGTCTGGCTTATGTCACTTAATACAATTTTTTTCCAAGTCTTTTTATTTCCTTATAAATGGTACAATATCATTCTTTCTTATGGATGAGTAGAATTCCATTTTTATGATCTAATAGCCCACAGAGGGACATGTGGGCTGATTCCGTGTCATGGCTATGGAAAATAATGTGGCAGTAATTTGTACTGGTAGCTTTAGTGTGCCCTTGCTTGTGTTCCATTGGATAAAATAATCCAGAGATGGAAAGCATTATGGAATTTCCTCAAAACACTAAGTGAAGAGCTACCCTATCAACTATTTAATCTTTATTTAGGAGGGAAAATTTGGTTTGGCTCGCTTGAAAAATAGAGGATTCCAGAAATGGCAAAGTCACTAGTACCAGTCTTGCCATTTTCTAACAACTGTGAAGTTGGGAAAACAGCTTGGCTGCTTAGGAATATACAGAGAATACCTCAGTGATGCTCTGTCTTATGCTCAGCTCCCCTTGCTGAGTCAGGAAAGTACAACCCAGGCAGAGATGTGCTGGTGATAGCATAATATGTTTGAAAACTGTGTATATGTTTGGGGAGATGAAGGAAGTAGACATCTTTGTAGCAATTCACCTTCAGTCCCTGGCCACAGTTATGATATACCCAGGACTTTCATCCACATGATTTAGAATCATTGCTGTAGTGCTAAAAATTAAATAGAGAAGAAGTTAGGAGTTATGATCTAAACAGATGGGCATTGCTGAATACTGAAATATTCAATTGATCTTCTTAATGGTAAGGACCAAGCCTAATGCAATTGTAGAAATGTTTTCCACATTATTTGCTTTGGTAGTCATGTAACACATGTGGTTCTTGAATCCTTGAAATGTAGTTTGTACAAAAGAATTATTTATTTTACATATTATTTATTTTTAATTAATATGTAGTTCAGACAAGTATGCATCATAGCTACCGCATCAAACAGAGCAGCTCTAAAGTAAGGACCATCCCCTATAACAAAATTCAAAACTGGAACCAATCGCTAAAGAAATTGTAAAACTATGTATAACAGATCCAAAGATCTCCAGTAATAACTGTCTGCCACAAAAAAAGTCTGTACTGTTTTAGTGAAATAACACAATGTAGGCGCTATGTATTCATAGTTATCTCTAATTCAGTGAATAACCAATACAAGCAAATATGAAATGTTTCATTGTATTAGAACTTTCAGAAAAATACTTTAAGGTAATCATTGTAAGTTTCCTTACAGATTTAAAGATGTTCATGTACCAGCAAGGAAACTAAAACTCTACAAAGAAACTTATTGAAATTACCAAACTGTAAGTGGAAATTTCACTGAATAAGCAAAAGAGTGTTTATAAACTATACAGTAAAGTTTAGTGAACTTGAAGAAAGATCAGTAGAAATTATCCATGCTGTACATGGATAAATTAAAAAGTACATCTCTATCTATGGGACAGTATCAAGCTAGGTCACAACTGAATTCAGGGAGAGAAATAACAGACAGAATATAAGGCTGTAAATTGCTAAGCTTGGATAAAGCAAGCTTACAGATCAAGAATTGTATTCTTGAAAAAGAATGAAATTGCAAGGCCCATACTATCTGATAATTAAGGCTCTAATTTGATAATAGTCAATATTACCATATGCATATAACCATATGCATATTATATTAAATATACCAGTATAGAGTAAAAGTAGATTCTTTTTTGCTCAGTTGGATTTGAGTTTTGTTAAGTTGTAGAAATCTTTTATATATTACTACTTATTAGATGGATAACTTGCATAAAGTATCTCCCATTCTATATATTTTCTTGTCACTCTGTGGATATTATTCTCTTATTCCAAAGACCTTAACTTTGAAGTAGTCTAATGTATTTATATTAGTTTGGACTTCCTTACAATTGCTATTATATTCAATAAATCATTGACAAATCCAATGTCATGAAAAATTTGTCTGTTTAAGAAATTTAATTACTATATAGCTTGTAGGAATAAGTCTGATAATTTTTTCATAGTACTGGGGTATGAACTCAATCCCTTGCACTTGCTAGACATAAGCCTTGTTTCTGACACTTTTTGCTGTTGATATTTTTTTCAAATAGACCCTTGCATTTTATTCAAGCCATCCTGGAACATAATCTTATTTATTGGTTGAGATGGGATCTTGTGATCTTTTTCCCATCTGTCCTCAAACTACGATTCTCTGAATTTTAGTCCCCTGTATAGCCAAGGTTGCAGGCATAATTAATAATGCTCAACAGTTATTTTTCTTTTTGCTATTTAACATATTTTATTGTTATGATAAAGGTGATACACATGGAGGTTAAAGTATTAGAAATCATGTAATGCAAGTAGCAATTTGCAAGTTATTTTTGATGAGCATACATTGACTGTACTAAGTAATGAGATTTCCATATATCCACTTAATGTACTTTGGATATATTCAGCATGTTAGTGGTAGTCGTAGTAGTTGTAGTTGTAGAGGTGGTGGTGGTAGTGGTAAAAATAGTAGTAGTAGTAATATTTTGCCAGTCTTGGGGCTTGAACTCAGGGCCTGGTGCTGATCCTGAGACTCTCTGTGGTCAAGGCTAGCACTCTGCCACTTGAGCTACAGCAACACTTCCAACTTTTACTGAATAGCTTATTGGAGATAAGAGTCTCATGGACTTTCTTGCCTGGATGGGCTTAGAATGATGACCCACAGAACTGAGGATCTAGCCCTTTGAGTAGCTACAATTATATGCATGAGCCACCAGTATCCAGCACACTATGACTTATATATATTATTATAATTAATAAAAGGGTTACATTATATTCACCAGATAGAAGGTGCATTACTTCACAAACATTGATACCCTTTCTCATGTCCTGGTCCCCATTTCCCTCCTCCCACCCCCACCACTCATCTTGTTTTCCCCCCTTCCCTATCCTATTTCAAATAACCAAATAAGCATATGTACAATATATCAGATAACAAGGTGAAATACTCTAACAATATGAGATAACGAAGGGACAGCAAAAGAGATGAGAGATAACATAGTACCTTAAGGACAACAATCACTCACTATATGGCTTTGGTTTCTATATCCTGGAGGTCCTTTCGTTTAGCGTCATTCTGTATGGCCTTATGTATCTAGGTTTTGCTCTATTGTAAATCTCTGCTAGGAGAGCCCAAGATTTTTCTGATTATGACAAATACACACTATGACTTTTTATATCCTAACTTTCCCCTCTCTTTGCTTCCATAACCTTAACAGTTCTCCTTTTATTTTTTCATGTCCTTTTTCTTTTTCATAGTAAATTCCATATCTAAGTGAATGCATAGAATAATTGTCCATGGGACCTACCTTATTTCCCTTAATATGCTGATTTCTAGATCCATTCATTTTCCTGAAAATGATTTTTTAAAATTTAGCTCTGAAAAACTACATTACATCTATATGCCATGGTTTAGTTATTTGCTTATCCATTGCTTATCTGCTTACACTGATTTCATAACTTATCTCTTAAGAATAGTGTGTTAGTAAAAATTATTATATTGGTCACTTGGTAATAAGCTCACATTACTGGATCATATGGCAGTTCTATTATTAATTTTCTGAGGAACCGCTTTGTAGTTTCCACTTTATAAAGTGTATGAAAATTCATTTTTCTCCCACATCCTCACTACTATTTATTCTTGGCATAGCCATACTGACTTGGTTAGATAGAATCTCAGGGAAGTTTTGATTTCCACTTCCTTTATCACTAAGGATTTTGAACGTGTTTTCTTATATTGAACATTTGCACATTCATTTAAATAGTGTGTCTTTAGTTTGTTTACTCATGTATTAATTGTATTACTTATTCTTATGGTGTTTAATTTTTGCCTCTTTATATATTCAGCATATTCATCCACTCTGGTTAAAAAAAAAAATTCTTCCTCTCTGTAGTCTGACTTCTTCACTCTGTTGCCTGTTTCATTTACAAGTTATTGTTTCCTGAACTTCTGGAGTACAATTCAGAAGTCATTTCTTGTTGCCTGTGCTTCATTTGCTGAGGTATGATATGATAACTTCAGAGTTTTATTATGGAGAAATGTTGAATTTTGTCATACCTTTTTCTGTAGCTTTAGAAATGCGCATGTGATTTTTGCCATTGATTCTGTTTGTTGATTGAACCATTTGTAAATCCTGTAGAGTAAACAACTTCATCATGGTGTATGATTTTTTCATGTAAATTTGAGTTTGGTTTGTAAAAGTTTTAATAAAAAATTTTAATGTTTATTTTCATGAAGGAAACTGGCAAGGTTTTTTTTGTTGTTGTTGTTGTTGTTGTTTTTTGTAATCAGAGTGATGCTTCCTTGTCATCTAGGTTAGTATGGAAGCCTGCCTTTTCACTATAATTTATGGAATAGTTTAAACACTAGGGTAGTTTTTTTTTTTAATATTTGGTAGAATTCAGAAGTGAACCTATCAGATGCTGGAATTCTCTTTGCTAGAAGACTATTGTTGCTATTTCATTGCTTACTATAGATCTTTTCAGATTTTATTGCATCCTCTTAGTTTAGATAGGCCTTGTCTGTCTAGAAATTTACTCCCTTCTATGTTTTGCAACTTATTGGAACGTAAATTTTCAAAATATTTACTTGTAAGATTCCAAAATTATCACTCTTCTAGTGATATCCATTGTAATACCTCCTATTTTTCTCTGATTTTATTTGGATTTTTTTCTGTTTCCGTTGTCTATCACATTTTTATTTTCAAGACTGGAACTCATACTCAGTATCTGATGCTTTCACTCACTTGTTGTTGTTCTGCCACCAGAGTCACACCTTCAACGCCTAATTCTAGGAAGTATTTACATTTTAAAATGCATTGTTTACTCATAATATGTTTATACATTATCTTTTTTCTTATTTTTTAGCTTAATCCATTATGATCTGATAAAAGAAATTATTAGGGTTTTTGTTTTGTTTACTTGTCCCTAAAAGGTTGCCTGTTTTGGAGAAAATTCCATGGGCTGCTAAGAAAAAATTGCCATTAAATGGAATATTCTATTCACATCTGTTAAGTCCATTTGATGTATCACTTTCTTTGCCTTGAGTTGTAACTCAGCTCCTTCTCTACTTCAAGTTTCATTAAGTTTCGATTCTTGCTCATATCTTATAGTTCTTGAAATTGGGGCTGTGATTACTGGGGTGATTTTTTAACCACCTTTTATTACTGTCTATAATCACTTTTTAACTTTGTCTTTAATTCCTGATATTCTTTCTTCTATTTAACTTAATGAAAGTGATACTGTTTGCACTGGATTTTTTATTTGATTTATTGAGTTTTTTTATTTCTCTGATTCACATTGCTCTTATAAGATTCTGTATCTGTTGGTGAAATTCTAATCCAAAAATGTTACATTTCTCATTCAGTTCTTGAATTGACTTTCTTATCATCTGTTTACTTGAATCCTCTTTGGAGTCACTGATTTGTTATTCTGTTTTTGTTGTTTTGTTTTTATTTTTCTGCTCTTTTACTTTTTTAGATTTTTGCTTTTTGTCCTGGAACTCAGGGCCTGGGCACTGTCCTTGAGCTCTTTCGCTCAAGGTTAGCACCCTACCACTTGAGCCATAGCACCACTTCTGTTTTTTGAGTTGTTAATTGGAGATTAAAATCTCACAGGGACTTTTCTGTTTGGTCTGGCTTCCAGCCTTTATCCTCAGATCTCAGCCTACTGAATACCTAGAACTATAAGCATTTACTCAAAGCTGGCACTCTTAACACTTGAGCCACAGCTGTACTTCCATCTTTTTGTTGATAATTGGAGATAAGAGTTTCAACAGATTTTCCTGCCTCCATAGGTTTGACACTATGATCCTCTTGAGTAGCTAAGATTCTAGATGTGAGCCACCAGACCCCAGCATCATTGAGCAGCTGTTTTTTGTTTGTTTGTTTTGTTATTGTTGTTTTTTGCTGGTCCTGGGGCTTGAACTCAGAGCCCTAGTACTGTCCCTGAGCCTCTGTGCTCAAAGGAAATGCTCTACCACGTGTGCCTCATTGCAATGCTTGACTTTTTCTGTTTATGTGATACTGAGGAATCGAACCCAGAACTTCATGCATGCTAGACAAGCACTCTACATTTCCAGCCCCATTAATCAGTTTTTAAACCAAAGTTTTGAAATATTTGTCTGGCATTTTTATCATTTCAATATCGTTTGATTTAATTATTGAATTACAAAGTATTGTAGGGTTAATATGTCTTTGCTTTTTCATATTTTGTGATTCTGCATTACAGTTTGTACATTAGTTCTTATGGATAACTTCCCAGTTTTATGGGGGTCTTCTTAGCTGGAACACTTCAATTGGGTTTCTCAGTTCTTATTACCACTTAGAAGGGAAAAAACAGACAGCAATAATTGCAACTAAAACCAAGTCATGTGTTCCAATACAGTTTTTTAAAGGTAGATTCTACCTTCAGTGATGACAATAAATAACAGTAATTCAAATATGATGATGATGATGATGATGATGATGATGATGATGATGATAATGCCCCCACCCTACTGAAATGGTTTCTTGGAACTCATTTTGCTAGCTATGTGCTCTACTGCTTGAGATAGTCCTCAGCCTTTTTGTTTTTATTTTTTAGATTTTATTTATTTCAGAATTTCTGAAGTTTGAATTTAGGGCTTGTTTTCCAGATGCTCTTCCTCTTGAGCCACTTTTCTAGACCTTTTTTTCTTTTAGCTCATTTTCAAGTAGGATTTTAGGCTCTTTGTTTAGGAACAGCCTTGGATTGTAATCTTATCTGTACCTCTCACATAGCTGAGATTATAGGTATTCACTAGCTGGTTTGTTGAGATGGAGTCTCACACTTGCAAGGGCTAGCTTTGAAATTCAGTCTTCCCAAGTAGCTGGGTTTACAAATGTAAAACATTTCACACTGAGTTTCATTTTGTATATTTTTTTTAAAGATTCTTTCTAATTTGTGATCCTCTTGTGTCTGCTTCTTAAATAGCTGGGATTACAAGAATTCACCACTATGCCCAACTAAAAATTTATTAAAGTGAAATTATTGGTAATTAACAAATAAAACTGATGTAGGGAAATGATAAATGAAGATTGGATAAAGTTGAACGTGTTAAAACATATAAGAAATAATTGTAAGAGAAAACAATAAAACAAATATAGACCAAGGCAAATATTCACAAAAGAAAAACACAAGTGCTTGATACTTCTTAATTTAAGAAATATTAATATTTCTTCCTGAATGAGGATGGCAGTGCTTAGATTTTCTTTCCCCAAGCTTATGCAGTATACTTGGTATGTTGGGGGAAGAGGGACCAGGGGTTATTGAGTTATTTACTTTCTGAAATCCAAACAGGTTAAACCAGAAAGACAGGTATAGCCCCACCCTGCCTTTTCCATTCATGTGCAGCAATTCCTGCCTTAATTTTCTGTGTCCTGGCCTGGCAATAGTGCGAGTACAAGAGCTGAGCTCACACAGATCCTGCCAGCTAGACCTGAGAACTGACTAGTTCAGTTCCCCTGTGCACCAGAGGCATTTTGCCAGTAAGTTCAGTGCATGGGAAATGCCTTAGCCAGCTACCTTTCTACCACACATCTCTATCTCTGAAAGTAGATTCAATCAGCCCAAAGCAGTTTGCACTGGGTGGACAAGGCAAGGAAGGGCAGTGATTCTAAGCACAGTGTGGGTGTCCTAACCGTACACACCCTCATTGCCCAGCTAGTCACACATAACTTGTCTTCCTCTTCCTTATTGTCAGTATCCACTTGTAAGGCCCCAAGGCATCCTCTGCAGCATGACCCAAACTTCCCACCTATTAGACCTGTGTTCCTGACTCTGCATCCTGTTGTCTTGTGCTCCCACTGATTAGCAGAGGAATTATACTTATCCAGTTCAGAGGGAGAGGCCTTGGTCATAAATATGCAAGAGTTTCTGCTCTTCCCAGCTCAAATACTTTAAGACCTCTCATAATTATTCCTCTCTATGACACCAATCAACAAACTAGGAAATGCAGCAGGACCAGTCTCTTCTCCAGCATCTGTTTGCTTATTGGACCACAACAGTTTTCCCATCAGAGAATCTCTTTTTTTCTTAACAGTTGGACATGATATACTATTGACTATGATATACTGTTAGTAGATCTTTTCCCTCTTGTTTTAGGGGTAACTTTGTTTTGTGAATTACTAGTTTTTGAATTCTGACAAAGCTTTGTTCCAAGTGGTATTACTAGTTGGTATCTACTTGGGAGCAAGGGCCTGGTGCTTCCTAATCTTTCACATTATAGATGTCACAGCTTCATTATGGCTTGTTTTGCTTCTCTTTATCAATTAGTAATTTTGAATATTTTCCTGTACTTTTGGTCCATTTTATTATTTGTAGAGGAATGTGTTTTCTGGTGTTTCGCTCATTTTTAAATTGTGGCATTTACTTTTGTTACTGAACTGTCCAGCATTATATTTGTATTCTAGAAACAAGTTTCTTGTTAGATACATCTTTTATACATTTTTCTCATTCATTGTGTTTTATTTTTTCACCTGTTTAATGATATGATACGTAGCATAAAAATTCTTGGGTTTTTTGCTTTTGTTTTTTTACCTTTTATAGCAACTTTATTCTTAGAGCCAGCCTGTGTCAATTAACAACCCCCTCACCCCCCACACACATTGCCAACTATTATAGGAATCATATTTCTTCTTTCATGTACCAAAATCTCATATTCAGCAGTGAGGTCTGGGTTGCAAAAGAGAATTTACTGTTTTTGTCTATCTATAAGGAAAATTCTTATTTTGATGAAATACAATTTTATGTGTTTCTTTTTTTTTATCAAGGCTGAAAAGTCTTTTTCTAATTTAAAGTCTCTACGATGTTTTTCCCATTTTCTCCTAAGTTTTATAGTTTAGCTTCTAAGTGTAATGCTAGGATCTATTTTAAATTCATTACTTTTCTTTTAGTTAAGAAAAAAATCCAACTTCAGTCTTTTGCATGTGTTAGAGGAGTAGTGTTTGACCAAGATACCAAATTACCCATTAGGGAAAGTTCTTTTATGGCAGTAAAACAACCAAGTATCACAGAACAATTCTTGACCATTTCTTCACACAAAAAGGCTAAGACCTTAAAGTCCTCTTTCTAAAAAATCCACAGAGGGGCTAGAGATATAGCTTATGTTGTAATACATGTATTTAGTGAGACCCTAGATTGAATGTTCATCTCTTTCTCTTTATCTCTCTCCTTCATGCAGGGGAGCGGGGGAACCAAGAAAGAAATGAAATGCAAAGGAATAAAAGCAGAAAAGAATACACTACTCTAGATGGCTTAAGATTTTCTGACTTTTAGCGATACTTACAAGTGCATTTTTAGTGGGAATTCAAAAATATGAAATGAGTCAGTTCATGGAATGCTTCTGTCATTCTTTAAAATTTGTTTTGAATGCAGAGGCCATTAAAAGATATCCACTTAGGGTGGTGAGTATTACTGTGACACAAACACAGCAGTATTTTAGAGGTATGTGTCAGGAAAATTTGATAGCTCTGAGTTTCATCTCCAAATCCTTCATTTAAAACGCACATCAACTTTCTTTTTAAACTCGAAGACAATACAAAATTACCAGGAAGATAGGTTGCAGGAATTTAGAAGCATTACATTTCTGTCTGTCCCATTGAAGCATGGGTATATCTGTCTCAGATGATTTTGTTCCACACCCTGGGATTGGTTGAAATTTTCCCAGGACCTGAAGACATTAGATTTTCAAATTTATGAGCTCCTTATCTCAAATTAATGTATGAAAAAGCAGTATAATTATCATTTTGAAATATAAAATGGTTTTTTAACAATTTTCTATATCTAAAAGAATGAAAATTTCTTCATAGTCTGGCTTCCAGACATCTGCAGTTCAATAATTCACATTGACACCAAACTTCACTTTGTTTGGACTGAAAGACTCATTATTTTTGTCTGCAGAGGAAAGTGCTGCATACCATCTGAGTGGGGAGAAGTTTGACTCTAATGCCAACAAGATGATTTGTGCAAAAGCAGGTTGTGCAAAAGGAGAAGCAGCAGCTGTTACAAACTTAGTGTTACATAATTTTTTGTTGGGAATTGAAGGCTTATTAAGGTCTCAAAAATAAAGCTATAAAACATTCATTATGATACATTATTAGCTTGATATAATTATTCAGAATTCATAGTAATCACAAATGAAATTATTTATTTTCTAATAGATAATTGCCATCATTTTATAAAATTTTGGAATCATGACGAACAGGGTATAAGGGTATGTATAAACCTGCAATTCCAGCTCTTGGGAGAGTGAGGTGGGAGGATCATGATCTCAAGGTCAGCCTGGGCAACTTAGACCCTATCATTGATACTTAAACTGTCTTCTCTTTAGACAGTTGGGCACATTTATCTTTCAAGTACTTTCTGAGAGTCATTTTCTTTCTGGTAATTCCTTATTCTTCTATGAGAGAGGTTTCTGGATCATATCCTAGGATGTCTGGTTTTACTCCAGATGCTAGGAAACTTCATTACTGCTAGGTTTTCATTATTTCTGTTCTTTGCCATGTGCAGAAACCGGGACATGGGAACTAAACAGACACCCACTTTTTAAAAGATGAAATTTACTGTGCCTTCATATTGATACTTGGAGTTCTAAACTAAAGGATTTTTATTTAACTTATCCTTTCTTAATTATGTATCTTTTTTCTCCAGTGATAAAAATTGCCAGTTATCAAGAATATGGTGCGGGTGTCCTCTTCCAGTGAACAGTATAAAAATCAAAATAATCACCTTTCCAATCAGGCTATCACACTAAATACTTGTCTCTGGCATACTCTCAGAAAAGTGGTTGAAACCCAGGAGAAGGCTCATGTGGTTTGAAATCTACTAATTATTCTTGGAAAGCTTATTTTATGCAATTGTGTCAGAGAAAAAAACTTTTTGTAAGTCAAATTTAAATCAGAAACAACAAAAAAAGAGGTAGCTCAAGAAAGCTCCTAAATGTATCATTAGGATTGTACATTCAGAAATAACATATTTGTATCAAGTTAATATAAATAGACACAAATTTAAAGTGTGTCTTTCAAATACAAACATAAGCATATGCAAATTAATATAACCAATGTAATGAGTATTAGTTGGGCTTATCATAGTAATGAGAAGAGTGCCATACATTGAAAAATTGAAGTAATTCACTGTATTTGCTCATTTGGAAAAGGCATTCCATAGGACATAGTTGAAATTTTACAAAAGGGGAATTTAACTCTTTATCAAGACAGGTACAAAATAGAATTCCTTAATGAGATCAATACATCCACCAAAATTTCCCTTTTTGGTTATGTTAGAAGCATTTCTTTAAGGTCAGGCATGTGAATATAGGGATGTCCATCACTAGAATAAAATTTTAAAAACTTATAAATATCCACAACTAAAAGGGAAATTTTTTTGTGGGGGGGGCTATACTTTCCAATGTATATTGAGATTCTGCCATCATTAGTGACCCACCTCATCTCTCTCCTGGACTACTTAACTTCCACTTCCAGTTTCTGCCCTGACCTCCTAGTGCATGTGTGAGTGTGTGTGTGTGTGTGTGTGTGTGTGTGTGTGTGACTGTCTGTCTGTGTCTGTCTGTGTGAGGAAGTAATAACCATAGTGAAAGAAAATAAATCATGCTGCTTCTCTATTCAGAACTGCCAAGCAACTTTCTATTTCTCTTAGTCTTTATTATAAGGACTTCAAACTCTTCTTGCCTAATCTCCTAGAGTTCTCCTTCCCTCTGTCACCACTGCTAGAAGATTTACTTAAGCATTCCAGACAAGCTTTTACCTGAGGGTATTTGCACAATTCTTTCTCTTTTTTCCTTCTGTTTCAGCCATTTCTCCCAAACACAGGCAAATCTTTTTAAGACTTTATTCACATATTGTATTTTTTATATGCCCATCCAATACCATTCATTTCTTTACTCACTCTTGGCACTTTCTATATTTTTGACAATCCCTATATCTGTGAGGTTTATGTTTATTATATCATCTTTATTATATTATGCTCCTCAGCTCAAGACTACTGCTCTACCACTTTGAGCTTTCATGCCACTTCCAGTTTTCTGGTGGTTAATGGAAGATGAGTCTCATGGACTTTTGTGCCTGGACTGGCTTTGAACCATGATCCTCAGATCTCAGCCTCCTGAGTAATTAGGATTACAGCTGTGAGCCACCAGTTCCTGGCTATTTCTTTATTTTTTACTTTTTCAAATATAGAATTTAAACTTCATGGGGGCAGGATATCATATTTACTTTGTTAAATGCTGGCAGTGAATAGTTACATAATAAATATTGGTAGGATTTAAAATATTGCACTTCAGAATAGATAATTCCTTTTTGTTTATTTGTTTTCTCAGACTGCAATGTAAAGTCAGAACTTTGACCTTGCCTCCCAAGCACACTGCCATGATCACCACCAAAGACATTTTTTCTTAATAGTGTGTTTATCCTGACAGCCTCAAGCTGTGATTTCTTCCTCCTTAAGAGTTTGAGATCACAGATGTGTGTTCCCAAGCCCCAGATGTTTGAGGGAGGAAGGAGGGGCAGGATTCTAGGAACGAGAAACTTGCCACAGTATAATTCTCATCTTTTATCTGAAAGACATATTAAATTTACCAAGTTATACTTGGTACATATTGGTGATGAATATAGAAGTTCTGTTATATTATTCTCTGTCTCTGTACATCTTAAATGATAAATTTGGAAAAAAATGAACATATATGAAGATTTCATAGGCAAGAATATCAAGAAAATTTGAGATGTAAATTTTGGGAATTTTATCTATTTTACAAAAATTTTATTAAGGGCCCGGAGTTTGATATAGTGATAGAGTGCTTGCCTAGCATACACAAAGACCAGAGTTTGATTTCTTAGTACCACATACATAAAAAGCCAGAAGTGGGGCCGAGAGTTTGGCCTAGTGGTAGAGTGCTTGCCTAGCATGCAAGAAGACCCAGGTTTAATTCCTCGGTACCCCACATACACAGCAAAAACCCAGAAGTGGTGCTGAGGCTCAAGTGGTAGAGTGCTAGCCTTGAGAAAGTCCAAGGACAGTGCTCAAGCCCTGAGCTCAAGCCCAGGACTGGCAAAAAAAAAAAAAAAAGCCAGAAGTGGGGCTGTGACTCAAGTGGTAGAGTGCTAGCCTTAAGAAAGTCCAAGGACAGTGCTTAGGCCCTGAGTGCAAGCCTGAGAACTGAAAAAAAAATTTATTAAAAAAATTTGAGGGGTGGGTTGGGAGTTTAGCCTAGTGATAGAATGCTTGCCTAGCATGCACCAAGACCTGGGTTTAAAAAATTGGGGATGGGAACTATGGAAAGCAGTATGGCAGTTCCTCAAAAGACTAATCATAGAGCTCCCCTATGACCCAGCAATTCCACTACTTGGCATTAACCCAATCATCCAGAAACAAGGGCATACTAAATCCACTAGCACAACCATGTTCATTGCAGCACTATTTACCATAGCAAAGACATGGAACCAACTCAGATGTCCCTCAGTTGATGAGTGGATCAACAAGATGTGGTATTCATACACAATGGAATTCTATGCTGCTGTCAGAAAGAGCAGCATCGCCCCATTTGTAAGGAAATGGAAAGACTTAGAAAAAATCATATTAAGTAAAGTAAGCCAGACTCAAAGGAACATAGGCCCAATAGTCTCCCTCATTTGTCATAATCAGTAGAAACCTTGGGCTCTCCTAGCAGAGATTTACAATAGCAGAGAGAAATCTAGAGACATTAGGCCAAATAGTATGACACTAAATGTAAGGACCTCCAGGAGAAGGAAAGAAAAGCCATATAATGAGTGACTATTGTCCTGAATGTACTGTTATCTCTCATCTCTTTTGCCATCCCTTGGTTATCTCATATTGTTACAATATTTCACCTTGTTATCTGATATATTTTATGTGTGCTTAATTGGTTATTTGAAATTGGATAGGGAAGGGGGGAAATCAAGATAAACTGGGGGAGGGTGGGAGGGAAATGGAGAGCATGTAATAGGAAAGAGTATCAATGTTTGTGAAGTTATGAGCTTCTATCTGGTGAATATAATGTAAACCTTCTATTAATCACAATAAAAAATAAAATAAAAAAATTGGGGATGGGAGTGTTTATGAGGCTTGAACTCAGTGCCTGGATGCTGTCCCTTTCTTTGCTCAAAGCTACTGCTCTACCACTTTGATCCACAGTTCCACATACAGTTTTCTGGTGGTTAATTGGAGCTAAGATTCTCATAGACTGGCCCTGTCACAGCAAGTTTTGAACTATATCAGTGATCCTCAGATCTCAAACTCCTGAGTAACTAGGATTACAAGCATAAGTCATCAATGGCAGGCAAAATTTTATAAAATTCTAATACTATAATAGTAGAGTATAGTGCACTCTGGTGAATAAGCAGGTACATCTTTGGGCTGTACAATAACCTTCAAAATTAAAGTATATAAAAATAAAAAACAGAAGCAAGCCAGAAGAAATTATACATGACTATTTAAATTGTAGTGAGTAATAAACTTTTAAAATATAAGATCAGATGAGCCAGGTAGTGGTGGCTCACACCTGTAATCCTAGCTAGTCAGGAGGCTGAGATCTGAGGATCAAAGTTAAAAGCCAAGAAAGTCAGTGAGGCGCTTATCTCCAATTAACCAACAGAAAACCGGAAGTGGCACTGTGGCTTAAAGTGATAGAGCACTAGCCCTGAGCTGAAGAGCTCAGGGACAGTGCTCAGGCCCAGAGTTCAAGCCCTGTACCACACACATACACACACACACACACACACACACACACACACACACACACACACACACACACGAAAGAAATATAATTAAATAAGTGTAAATAACTCTTAAATATAGTAAAAATACAAATCTCAAATATGTATCTGCATTTATTTTTACTCACCTCAATACCATTGTTTCACCACTCACCCTGTCTTAATCCTAAGTAGTATTAAACTTAAACCTTACAAGCAAATCACAGTGAATTCAGCATTACTTTCTTGAGCAAAAAAAAAATATGAGTGAATTATGTTTAACTTTAATATTGTATATATGGGGAAAATGTCTATTTGGGGATCCATTCAAATTTATTGAAAAGAATACATGGTCAGACAATTCCTTTTCATGCTTTCTTTCTCTAAATACTCTCCTGAGCTTTATTTTAATTTTTAATATTGTTTTTCTCCACAAAATATTATAACCAATGCAAGTCCAACTCACTTGTCATGTTTCATGAAGCATTTTGCTTCCATATTCAATAAAAGTGCTCTGTGAATTACCATAGAACATAGTTTAACATGATTTTTCACACTTAATTGAAATCGTATAGGAAATTGCTACTATATTGTTAAACTTATTGTTACATTTTACTCATTTTCAAGGCTCTTATTTTTTGTCGTCACTATGTAATCACATAGTTTGTTATGAGCTTTATAAAAGCAGAGAGATAAATCATATAGTCTCTGCAAATAAAGGCAAATGAGACGTGTCATAAAGTTTTCATGAATTTTAAGCATATGATAGGTGACTTGTCACATAGCACATGGTAGAATGGACATGACAATGTAAAAGAATCTGCCACTGAATCAGTCATTATTGTGTCGTATTTGTAGAATTTATCTTCAACAAAATCATTTCTAAGTTGAATTAATATTAACTTGAAATATCTTAATTTTGTGGTACTTTAATTTTAAAATGTATTTTGCTTTTATAAGTATTTTGCATGTTTGTAGCATATACACTCAATTTTATATTTGCATATAAACAATCTTAAATTAGTATCATGAATCTGGTAAGACTTTTTGTTCTAAAAGGATTTGTATATAACTAAGGAAATACTGGTGCAGACTATTTGTTTGTTGTAAAGGTCAAAGCTAGAATAAATCAATGTTAGAATAGTAAGAAAGAACAAGCTGGATTATAGTCTCTTGTTTTATGATGAAAACATGATATTTTATTCACTGTGGCTACCGGCCATTTATAAAATAATCTAGAAAGAACTTTGTTTAGATTTTGAAACAGTGTATATACTATAGCTGGTGATTTAATATTCTAATTTAAAAATAAAAGGGAAAAGGAATGGTTTTGTATTTTTTTCCTGAAACATGGGTTTAGTATTTTGTGTCTTTAACCGGTGTCTCATGTACTTTCATACTGTCCTGATTTGCAGGATATATTTATAATATATACAATTTTTGTATTAAATGTTTTAGATATTTAAAATGAGACATCTCAATGTACATTTTATAATTTTTGTTTTTTTAAAATATCAATGTAATTTTAGAAGCATGTTTTATTCAACAAACATCTATTTGCTGAATGAATATCCAGAATACTTTTGTTAATGAAGAAAGTAATTTTGAATGTGTTTTGGCGTTCATTTTATAAAATGTAGTAATTTTATGTCACATTCAATGTACTAAGACAACATTTTGTAATCAGATTTACAAATTACCTAAGTAGTTATTTTGTTACTTTTATTTAGCATTTCTGTTGCAAAAGAATCCCTCATCGTTTAGATAATACAGTAGCATTATTTACATTAATTCATATGGCTTGGTGAAAACAATGCTATACCTCCTTTACTTAATGGGATTCTTCCCCTGTGGCAGTGCAAACGGCTAGAGCAGGAGCTTCATCATCTGAAAGAGCAGAACCAGACTTCAGCAAACAACATGAGACATCTGACTGCTGAAAACAATCAGGAACGTGCTCTGAAGGTAAATCTACTCTCCTTCTTGCAGTCAAATTAAGGTTGTAAGCCCTTGGTGCCAGCTTTCTGGGCTGCATATATCAGTTGTGTACATTTCAGTAGAAGTGAGCTGTGGTGTTTGCCAACACCCCCTTCTTTAAACACAGATACAGCACCCTTCTGTTGTGGTATTATTTTATTTCATGTATGTGTACATGAAAACAACATATTTTCTGAATTTTGAGTAGTGATATATTAATAACTTTTGGCATATATTTGCTGATTCTTTTTATAGTTATTAAAAAGTATTTGATTATAGGCCATTTATTTTAATCAATATTTTGTTATAATTTTAAGTGAATTGTAAATACTAAAACTCACCAAACTGAATTTCCTTTTAGGACCTGAAAAAATAGAATGTTACCATAAAAAAAAAGAGAAATGTATGGAACAGTGTATTGAACTGTTAATTCCAAAGAAGTTGAAGTACACATTTTATGACACGTTCTGTGCCATTACAGTGTAGATCGAAGAATCATGAAGTGTCTTATTTTGATTCTACTAGTTGTAATTTTTTTTCTAGGGTGCTTGTGGCTTTTTGTTTACTTTTCCTTAACACTATTCCCAAGGTAGCTAATGCCTGTGTAAAGGTAATCTCTACCCTCAAGGTGCTTGCCTTCTTATTAACAAGTTTTACAAAATACCTGGAAAACAAAAGATGAGTCAGTGTTTTATTTACAGTAAAAAAGTATTTACTACCAAGATGGTCCCATTGAACTTTAGTGTCTTGATTGAATTCTTGTTGTACATTTCAAGGGAATAATATGTTATTAACAGTATAACATGCCAAACCAGAACTGAAAAAACTTCATCCTCAAAAATTGAGGAAAATGTTAATATTTTATGTGGAAAATATTTTAACTTAACCCAGAAATGTGAAGCCTGATAAAACTTAGATTTTTCATACAAGACATATTTAGCTTTATTTTTTTAATTTCTTGGTCATAAGCTTATAGAATTTCTTGACAGACAACAAAGATAAAGAAAGGGAGAATTATAAATTATTAGGATTATTATTTTTTTATATTTTATTGTAATTAATAGAAGGGTTACATTATATTCACCAGATAGAAGGTGCATTATTTCACATACATTGATACTCTTTCTCATGTCTTGATCCCCATTTCCCTCTCCCCACCCCCGCCCCTTATCTTGTTTTCCCCCTTTCCCTTTCCAATTTCAAATAACCAAATATGCATATGTACAATATATCAGATAACCAGGTGAAATACTGTAACAATATGAGATAACCAAGGGACAGCATAAGAGATGAGAGATAACCTAGTACATTAAGGACAACAATCACTCATTATATGGCTTTGGTTTCTATATCCTGGAGGTCCTTTCATTTAGCGTCATTTTATATAGCCTTATGAATCTACATTTTGTTCTATTATAAATCTCTGCTAGGAGAGCCCAAGGTTTCTACTGATTATGACAGATGAGGGAAACCATTGAGCCTATGTTCCTTTGAGTCTGGCTTACTTCACTTAATATGATTTTTTCTAAGTCTTTCCATTTCTTTACAATGGGGCAATGTAGTTCTTTCTGACAGCAGCATAGAATTCCATTGTGTATAGATACCATATCTTGTTGATCCACTCATAAACTGAAGGGCATCTGGGTTGGTTCCATACCTTTGCTATGGTAAATAGTGATGCAATGAACATCGTTGTGTTAGTCTGTATAGTATGTGCTTGTTTCTGGATTGGGTTAATGCCAAGTAGTGGAATTGCTGGGTTATAGGGGAGTTCTATGTTTAGTCTTTTGAGGCACTGCCATACTGCTTTCCATAGTGGTTGAATGAGTTTGCACTCCCACCAACAGTGTAGTAGTGATCCTTCCTGGCCAAATCCCCACCAGCATCTGTTGTTATTAGATTTCTTGATCCTGGCCATTCTAACTGGAGTGAGGTGGAATCTTAGAGTTGTTTTGATTTGCATTTCTTTTATGGCCAGAGATGTCGAGCATCTCTTCATGTGTCCATAGGCCATTCTTAATTCTTCTTCAGAGAAGACTCTTGGCCCATCTTTTAATGGGATGGTTGTTTCTTTGGAGATTAGTTTGGGAATGATTCAATTTTTTGAGCTGTTGATATATTTTAGATATGAGACCTTTGTCCATTGTATGGTTTTACTATGATTATTTTTAACTATCACCCTAAGAAATGTACTGTTTTATGAAAATTAATTATAAGTATTTTGAGTAGAATAATTTAAGTACAGTAATTTTTCTGCTTGTAAAATAGAAAACAACATTGTTGGTGGTGGAGAATGTTGTTGTTGGGATTTGTTGCCTGAGTGTTGTCTCTGATCTTTATTGCTCAATCTAGCTCCCTACCGGGAGCACAGGTCCACTTCCAGCCTTTTGGGTGTTAATTAGAGATACAATTCTCATGGACTATCCTGTACTCAGGCTGGCTTCAAACTGTGATACTCAGATTTCAGCCTCATAGGCTTACATATATGAGACTCAGGAGCCCAGCCAACAACATTGTTTTCATAGAATTTTTTGTGTACTCTGCTAGTTTTTTTCCAGTATTAAAGGACATATGTTTTATGTTCAGCATCAAATACTTATTTCCATTTAAAATAGCACCTAAAATAAAAATTCAAGTGTGATTAAATATATGGTAATTACAGTATTTCATCTGGCATTTTTGATGTACATTTATGTTAAATTTAGTTATATGATAGAGATTATTTATGGAGAGAAATAAGTGTACATTGATAAGAGCTTATTAAAATCAGAAGGAAATAAATAGATCCTAATAAACCTGAAAGTTTAAAATAGACCTCCATAAGACATCTCTTTATACTATAAAATTTAAGGTAAAATATAAATATAATACATGGTTATTTTTGACAAATAGACATTAAAATCTGTGATAGTGGCTCATCTTTTTCTACAGCAGTCTGAAGCTTTTCAAGTTGTTTCTTCATCATTGATAACTTTATCCATTAACTAAATCCAGGTCATAAAGAGAGGTCATAAAGAAAGGAGGAAAATGAATTTCTGAAAATTCTCTCATCAGCTCTATCTCTCTCAAGCTGCTGTATTCATTTGAACTTTATGTAAATGTTGTATATATATCACTAACTTTAAATCATTTTTTACTTATTTATGCCATATTTCTTTATGAGAAAAGCTGAATTTGGGGCCTGGAGTTTGGCCTAGTGGTAGAGTGCTTGCCTAGCATGAACAAAGACCCGGGGTTCAATTCCTTGGTACCACATACATAGAAAAAAAAGTGGGAAGTGGTGCTGAGGCTCAAGTAGTAGGGCTCTAGCCTTGAGAAAGTCCACAGGGCTCAGGCCCTGAGCTCAAACGTAGGACTGGCAAAAAAAAAAAAAAAAAAAAAAAAAAAAAAAGCTGAATTTATTATTACTCTTCTCAGGTGGTGACTTTTATAGCATTCCATGTCTTTAAGTTATTGCAGAAGCTAGGGTAGCAAGTTTTATTACCAAGCTCTCTGGTGAATGAACAATTCAACTTACCTTTTACAACTAGTAATGTGCATCATTTACTTGTTAACTGATGTAATATTTAGTATCTAAATTAGTATTAGGAACATTTTTTTTAATTTTCTAAATAATTATGTGTACCGGTGGGTGCCAGTACCTCTTTTCTGTAATCATAGCTACTCCAGAAGCAGAGATCTCAGGATCACAGTTCAAAGTCAACCAGAGCAGGAAAATCTGTGAGACTCTTTATCTCTAATAAACTATTGAAAAAAAAAAAAAAAAAAAACCAGAAGCAGAGCTGTGGCTCAAGTTGAGAGCACTAACCTCAAGCAAAAAGAAATTCTGGGACAGTACCTAGGCCCTGATTTCTAGTTCCAGACAGAAAAAAAAAATTCTATGTGCCTGGAAGCTTTCAGTCTAAAAGTACTATTCCCAAAGCTTTATTATAAATAGTACCATTACTACTACCACCAATAAAAAAATAAATTTTATTAAAGATTGAGAAAGTCACACCTTACTTCATTGAGTTACACTGAAACTTCTGAAAGATTTAATAGTAGAGATCTACTTGGGGGAAAAAAATAAAAGCTAATAGTTATCAATTATGTAGGACTTTCCAAATTATTTCCAATAGTTATGACAAATTGACTGTCACACCAAAAAAAGGAAATACTTTTTAATAATCTAGTGATAGTCAAATAATAAATGTCTTTGCTTATCCTAATAATCAGATAATTCTTTCTAAATTATTATGGTATAGCACATGGGGTGTGTTTGTCTGTGTGTGTGTGTGTGTGTGTTGGTCCTGGGGCTTGAACTCATGGTCAGGCTTTATCCCTAAAGGCTGGTGCTGTATCACTTGATGTGCACTTCTGTTACTTTAGTGTTTAGATAAGAGTCTCAAGGGCTTTTCTGCCCAGGTTGGCTTGAAACTTGATCTTCAAATCTCAGCATCTGAGGATCTAGGACCAGAGCCCAGCTAGAATTTAGTTTTCCATGATTATTTTTATAAACATGCTTTTTAGAGTAGAAGAAATTATAATAGTGGAGTTTTTCTGGGCCTGACACTTCTATTTTTATATTTTCATTTTTGTAGTATAACACAATGGTATTTATAAAGGACTGAATTTTAATGACACTAGTGTATACTTAGAGATTACTTTTTTAAAAACCTAATTTTCTCATTTTAAATGAGCTTTTTCTGCTTTTTTTAGCCAGTTGTGGTAACACTTGCCTGTAATTCCAGCTACTTGGGAGGTGGAGATCAGGAGAATCATGATTTAAGACCAGCCAGGCAAAAAATGTTTACAGAATCCCAAATCAGCAAACAAGCTTGGAAGGAGCAGTGTACATGTGTAATAACTACAGCAAAATAGGGCAAGGATATAACTCTTATGATACAACACCTACCAGACAAATATGAGACCCTGAATTCAAACTCTCATACTAACAAAATAAAAGAGGGTGGGGGAAGCGAAAGAGAGAGAGAGAGGGGGATTTGTTTCTTGAAAAACACGTTTTATACTCAAATGTTTAAATTTAGTCTAGCCAAAAATGTGTAGACATTAAACTTACAGACTTCACATACAAGATCTTTTTCCTTATCAACATGCCTAAGCTCCTAATATGGCCCCCCATGTAATTGCATTAAGCTGTGATTTCTTAGATTGTAAGTACTGCTGATGGTCAGTTGTGATATGTAGTGCTCATTTTTATACTCAACATCCTAATCTCCCAACGATAACACACTTCAGTCACTGTGCCTCCTCTTTCTTGAAACATTCTCCTGTAGTTTTCTTTGTATATCCTTTTCATTTTTTCCATTCACTGATTCTTCTTGATTGCTTATTCTTTTTCTCTGTACTCATACAGTATAACTGATTCTGTAAATTATATATTAGTTGTTTTGCACCCCTTCCCTCTACTACTGAGGCTCATGCCCTCAGCCTAATGAATTACTCACAGCTGATTCTCTTCCACTTGAGCTGTACCTTCAGGCCAGTTTTTTGATAGTTAATTGGAGATTTTTTTCTGCCCATGCTGACTTTAAACCACAACCCTCAGATCTCAGCCTCTTGAGTAGGTAGGATTGCAGGTATGAACCAGTAGCATTTCGCAGTGTTTTTGAATAAACTGCTTTTGAGCAGTTTTTGGCTTACATCAAAATTTAACAGGAAGTAGAGTTCTGTTTCTGCTGCCACCATAAACTTGAACACTCCCCACTATTGGTATGCTGTACCAGAAGGATATTTGTTGTCTATAGCCTATGAAGTTGCATACATAGGTCATTACAATCAAAATTCCACCATCTACCTTAGAGTTTACTTGGTGTTGCATATTTGGTGTTGCAGAATATCAGTAGTCATAGTATCAAACAACCACGCCACTAATTAAAATCTTCTATTTTCTGCCTATTTATCACCCCCAGACCTCTGACCTCTGACAACCACTCTTCCTTTCCTTGTAATGTCATATATTTAAAACCTTTTTCTGTTTCATACACTTAATAATAGACATTTAAAATTTTTCCATATCTTTAGAAAGTTTCATAATATCAGTACTAAATAATGCCTCATTATTTAAAGGTACTATAATATATTTATACTTTTATTCTTCCACTAAATCTCATCTTTAAATCTTTTAAAAAATAATTTGTGATACTTTTCTATTATTTTTCTGGCAAGTTGATTCATTAACATTGATTAATTAATGACACTACCACTTTCTTCTGAATGGACACTAACATGCATGATATAGCTGGTGGTTGCCTATGGCTCAGGCCTATAATCATAGTTACTCAGGAGGCTGAGATCTGAGGATCACATTCAAAACCATGATTCAGAGCCAGCCCAGGAACCAAAATCCTTGAGATTCTTATCACCAGAAAATCAGAAGTGATACTGTAGTTCAACATGGTAGAATGGTAGCCTTGAGCTCAAGAGCTCAGGGACAAGAGCTCTGGGACAGACCCACGCCCAGATTTCAAGCCCCATGAGTGACAAAAATTAATTAATTAACTAATTAATTGAATGCATGACATAATCTCATATTCTTCAAACTCTCACCTGTCACAATCCAGTTCAACATCCTGTCCTGTTGGCTGAACAGCATTTTGTTTATTCTTTTTAAAATTTTTAATCATTATTATAAATGTAATGTATACAGAGGTTACAGTTACGTGAGTTAGGTAAGGAGTGCATTGCTTTTTGGACACTGTCATCTCTTTCCTTGCATGCTCATTTAATTCTTATTTTACCCTATATCAAAGTCAAGATCTTGACAATAAGTATATGGTCCATATTAGTTTTCCTTGTCCCACTGCCGTCTGTGTTTTCATTCTAAAGCACAGATGACAGACACTTTTCTACTAAGAAACCTTCCCTGAGTCTTGCACTTTAAAGTTTCAAATGATAAATATTGAAAGGACTATTTTTATTTGAAGGGCTTTTAATTTTTTTATCGTTATTCGAAAGACAATGTTCAGAGAGGCTATAGTTCCATAAGCCAACTAAAATGTACATTTCTTTTTGGATTATGTCACCCCTTTCCCTGCTTTCTCCAAGTTACTCCCTCCTGCCCCACCCACAAGTATAGTTCATTTTCAAAATAATGAGTACCATTGCTTCATTAGTGAAAGACATTTTACACATATTATTGAGATGGCAAGAAAATGTGAAATATGTAAAGATGCAAAACAAAAATTTAAATGAAGAAAAAAATACTTGACCACAAGTTACTGCCTGTGGCTACCTTCCACCCTGACTATATTTATCAAGTGTTGGTGAATTTGGGTGGCTGTTTTAATGGTTACATGTCAGGACAGAGCCAGGGAATCTTGTTTTATGTATAATGTCCTCATGATTAGTGTTTAATTGAAAAAGAGTCAAGCCCTTCATACAAAATAAGAAGCAAGGAAACTTGACTTTCTTGCCTGTGGAAGGGAGAAAAATCTTCTCTGAGAATTTGTCATTCATCACCAGCTTTCAGGCAGGTTTAGTACCACCCAGGTTGCTTTAATTCTTGCTACATGTATGATTCTAAAAGCTGAGGATTTAAGTGGCCCTACCCTGTAGAGATCCAGAGACAACCGAATCAAATTGTCTTTATAGTTTCTTATAAAGACTGTCTTTAACAGTTCCTACAAAGTTACAGAAATACTGAGCTAACCAAAAAAGAAATAAGAAAATACATAAAGAGAATAAGACATTTATAAAGTCAATGATAAAAGTAAACCATATAGTTCAACAGAATTATCAGTCACAGAATATAACAAAAGTGTGTTCCATGTCTTTTAAGGAAAATGGGACTTGAAAACAAGAGTCTGCCCAAGAGTCAGCTGGCTCAACATAATTAAGTGGTCTTATAAAAGTCTAGACTAAATTCATAGTAACTAAATTTAAAATTAGCAAAATGGACAGATTTGCTTAGAGTAACATAATACACAAAACTGAAAATAGTAAACTGGGGAGCCAGGAGTTTGGCCTAGTGGTAGAGTGTTGACAGGCATGCAAGAAGCCCTGGGTTCAATTCCTCCATACCACACAAACAGAAAAAAACAGAAGTGGTGCTGTGATTCAAGTAGTAGAGCGCTAACCTTGACAACAAAGAGGCTCAGAGATAGTGCCTAGGGCCTGGCAAAAAAATGTCTCACAGTGGATTTTGTCTATATATACAAAATATGTATACTCTAATTATGTATATGTACATTTACATGGACACATGCACATACATACATATGTATTTTTTACTGTTTTGTTTAATATTTAACTTTTTTTAAAACCAATGCAACTTATGACCATTTAACCACCTGGGAAGATAGTTCTATGGATTTTATGTTTCTGCCTTGCAATAACCCTATCACATCTTTGTTCCAACTTGTCTTCTAAAAGTTATTTGTTTAGTGAATAGCTCTGGGCCTATAAAGATAGTATCTCCCTTAAGAGAGGAAAGATTTTAACTATATAGTATGTTCAAAATAATGTGTCCTGTTAGGCACTGGTAGATCATACCTATAATCTTAGTTATTCTGGGTAGGCTGAACCTATAATCCTAGTTACTCTAGGTAGGCTGAGATCTAAAGATTCCAATTTGGAGCCAGCCCAGACTGGAAAATCCATGAGCCTTTTATTTCTGGTTAACTACCAAAAAATCAGAAGATAAACTTTGACTCAAGTAGAAAGCCAGACTTGAGCAAAAAAAGAGGAAGGATAGAAACCAGGGCCTGAGTTTAATCCCAAGTAACAGAATCCTCCTCTTCCTCCTCCTCATCTGTCCCTTTGAAACAAAGGTTGTTCAGGTTTGCTTGTGGTGCATTATCAAAGATTTGGGTGTATTACTATTTGTGAGTCCTTCCTTCTACATTTTCTTCATGAAACTTGAAATCAAGCATGCAGTTTATACTGATTTTTACTCTTCTACCTTTTTGTGGCTGTGCTTACATATTCCACCATTGTATAATATTATTTTTCCATTTCCTGGTGTTCATTTCAATAAATAGTGTTTTATACAATCAGATCCACATAGGCATTGTGCCTTTTTGTTACTCTGTATAATATTTTTTTATTCTGCAAAGTTATTAGAACCTTATTTTTCCCTTTACATATGTGTCTCCTCCCTTTTTTTCTTTTATACCCGTTGCTTTTCCTTTCTTGTTGTACACCTAACTGGTGTAGTGGTTCTGCTTTGTAGTAATGTTATTGCTCATAGTAAATTTATCTTATATCTGCTCTTGTTAATGCTGGTTTCTTTGTAAGGAACCATCCTTCTTTTATGCCCAAATATACAGTATTTGAGACCTCTGTGTTCTCAGGCCTGATAACAAAGAGTACCAAAACCTTTATACTATAATCAGTGTTTCAAATATGGATATATATATAATTCTATTAAAGTCAGTGTTTCCAGGCTTTAATCACAATATAGTTAGAGATATATTTTACCAAATAAAATTAGAGTAATTTCCCAATATATCATGAATACAGTTCTCTCTACACATATCTACATAGTCCTTTTATTGGCTTTGGGTCTCATTATCTTACATAGAATTTAATTTTCTTTTTTTGTGGATCATGAGCTTGAACTCTGGTCCTGGTCCCTGTCCTTGAGCTCTTCAGCTCAAGGCTACCACACTACCCCTGAAGACACAGCCCCACTTCCCATTTTCTAGTGATTAATTGGAGATAAGAGTCTTATGTTCTTTAGTTCCTGGGCTGGCTTTGAACTTCGATTCTCAGATTTCAGCCTTCTGAGTAGCACTGGCTAGAATTTAATTTTCTCCATCACCTATTTTAGAATATTTTAAAATAATTGCAGTGTTATCAATATCATAAGCAAAACTTTGGTAAAATTATGCTACATCAACACAGTATTTTAAAGGAACAGAAACTTAAGTCTGCTGGAGAATGCTTATGCAGTGTTAATCAAGGAAAGAAGTTAAAAGTGTGTTATTAAGTTGTCATTTGGAAAAAGAATGTAACAATAGTGAATTCCAACACTTAAGTACAAAAATTAGTGCCTACAAAGGAAACTTGCAATGAACAGTCCAAAGAGAACTCGAAGGACCAAGAAAATGTGAAGGTCTGTGTTATCACACAATTCAGAACTGAATAAAATTTCATGAAGGGAGAGATCTATGGTATTAGATGCTTCAATGAAGTCCACTACGATCAAAAGGGTAGATTTTATTTGACAGGGCACCTCAAATGTGTCATTGAGATTTCAATTCAGTGGTGATGATGAAAGCACTGATTTCAGTTGCATGGAAAATTTAATAGAAAAAAAGTAAAGTATTTTTGAGAAGTTCAATTATTAAGTAAAAGTGGAAAGTTTACAATACAATGTGAATGTAACATTGAGTAAGACTTTTTAAAGTATAGAGGACATACCGATTAGCCAAAACAATCCTTAGCACAAAGAACAGCACTGGAAAAATATGAATACCAAACTTCAAACTCTACTACAAAGCTGTACTAGCACGAGAACAGGCCTGAGGACCAAAGGGATAGAACTGAAGACACAGAAATCATCCCATAGACCTATGATTACCTAATCTTTGATAAAGGAGCCAAGAATACTGGCCAGAAGAAAGACAGCCTCTTCAACAAATGTGCTGGCAGAACTGGCCAAACACATGTAGAAAACTAAAGTTGGGATCCTTATCTGTCTCCCTGCACCAGAATCAACTCCAAATGGATCAAAGATCTTGAGGTAAAAGCAGATACCCTGAAAAGTTTACAGGAAGAAATAGGAGATACACTTGAGCTCCTTGACATAGGTCAAAACTTTCTTAATAAAGGCCCAGAAGCACAACAAATCAAAGAAAGTTTGGACAAATGAGACTGCATTAAGCTGCAGAACTTCTGTATGGCATAGGACATAGCCAGCAAGATAAATAAGAAGTCCAAAATAAATAGGAAAAGGTCTTCATTTACCATACAACAGGCAAGGGTCTTATATCATAAATATAAATACAGCTCAAGAAATTAAATCTTCTAAAAACAAGTCCTCAAAGAAATCACCATCCCATTAAAAGGTGGGCAAAGACTTAATGAGAGACTTCTCCGGAGAAAAATTAAAATGTCCAATATACACATGAAGAAATGCAGGAATCTATGGCCATAAAAGAAATGCAAATTAAAACAATTTTGTGATTTCACCTCTGTTAGAATGCCCATTTTCAAAAAAAAAATCTAATAACAAGAGATGCTGGAGGGGATGTGGCCAGAGGAATTGCTACTGCACTGTTGGTAGGAGTGTAAACTTGTCCAGCCACTCTGGAAAGCAGTATGGAGGTTCTGCAAAAGACTAAATATGGAGCTCCCCTAGGACCCAGCAATCCTACTTCTGGTCATTTACCCAAATATCTAGAAACAAGACCACACTGAAGCTCAACTATATTCATCACTGCATTATTCACCAGAGCTAAGATATGAAACCAACTCAGATGCCCCTCAATAGGTGAATGCATCATGAAGATGTTGTATATTTACATCATCGAATTCTATGCTGCCATCAGAAAGAATAACATTGCCCCATTTGTAAGGAAGTGGAAATGCTTGGAAAAATTATATTAAGTAAGCCAGACCCAAAGAAACATAGGCTCCATGATTTCCTTCTTTTGTCACAATTAGTATATGTTTAGTATTCTCCTAACAAAGGATCATAATAGCTAAAAAAAACTGTGCACATATGTCCATGTAGGATGAGACTAAGTGAAATCAACTCCAGAACCACAAGGTTTATCTTTGTGATTGTTGTTCTTAACATATTTGAAGCGATTTCTTTTTTCTTCTTTTCCCCTTAAAGTTTATTACTGTATTTGACTGACACATAGTACATTGTATATATGTTGATCTTTGTATTTGAAAATGGAAGTGTAAGGGAAAAACAAGATGAGTGGGAGGGGTTGAGGGGAGGGAAAGACAGAGATAAACATGGAAGGAGTAACAATGTTCAAGAAGTAATGTACCTACTACTTGATGAATGTAATTGCAACCCTTCTGTACATCACCACAACAATAAATTAAAAATTTTAAGAAAAAGAATGGAGGGTGAAATAAACCTTTTGGGAGAGCCAGAGATGTGGCTCGACGATAGAGTAATTCCCTACCATTCACAAAGTCCTGTTTTTCCCTTATATAAGCTAAGCCTATTTATTGTCCTGTGTCCTATATCTAGTTAACACTTAGTCATTCTGTCTTCACTACTGTCATTTATGGCCAAACTGAGAACAATTTGAGTGGAAAATTAAATATTTTAGTAAGAAAATAATTGCTGACTTGAAAACAAATGGAATATGTGAGAAACTATCAAGAGTTCCATGGCTTCCTTGTAGCTCTTTCCTATCTTTGGTCACATACATGAACAGTTACTCCATTACTTGTTTCCTCCCTACCTCTGTGATGCCCAGTACCTTTGTTACTTGTCCAGTGGTCTTTTGGTATTATGATGGCCAAGAAGAAGTCAAGGAACACATGTCCCCACACTAGAGAACAATGTCCAAATAGTTTTAAAGCAATTAATAGTGGAGATCCAGTTGATTGGTTGTCTATAAATCTGAAGTTCTTTACAGAGGCATCACAATAATTGAAATGTTTTCAACTTGGTACCACTCATGCACCACTGACTAACACCTGTAATTCAGGCTATCTAGGAGGGTGCGATCTGAATATCACAATTTAAAGGCAGCTCAGGCAGAAAAGTCTGTGAGACTCTTATCTCCAGTTAACTCCCAAAAAGCTAGTAGTGGAGCTGTGGCTCATGGGGTAAAGCACCAACTTCTAAGTGAAAAAACAAACAAACAAACTAAAGGACAGTGCTCAGGCCCTGAATTCAAGCCCCAGTTTGGACACATGTACACAGACACACACACACCCCTAAAATATGTAAAGCATATTCATTAACAAACCTAGGCCTGACTCAAAAATATTCTGATTTGGAAAACTTACCCAACACAGACTTTGTGTTTGAAAAGTAAAATAGAATATATTTTTCAAATCTTCATTTTGGCTGGTCAGTTTTCTTTTTAAATAACTACCAAATATGATTTTAAATTCTGCTCTGCTTAATTTTCAATGCAACTTTTATATATGACTGGTGTCATTATTTTGGTAGCATGAACTATTTTGTCTCTTTGGGTGCCGATATAGTATTTTAGAATATGTTGGGTGATTCCATATGGAGAGGCCTAGTCAAATGAAATCTCTCTCAAGTTTAGTAACTAAATTCTACATAAAATATTGCCCCAAAATAAACTGTGAAAAATGACATGTTAAATTGTGTCAAGATAATCCCTATGATAATGCTATGGAAAGAATAGTACAAAATGCAGATAGGTCCATAAAATTCTATGAAATTCAGTTTCATGAATTAGAAAACATTATTTTATGCTGTTGAGCCCATTACTCAACCTGGTATGTTCTTTCTATTGTAAAAATATTTTTGCAAACAAATTTAAAACTGTCAGCTACAACTATTGTACTTTGGCTACTAAATTAAAACATAATTTGAGACATGATATAAAAAGTATTTGAATTTAACATATATATAAAATTCCCAATAAAAAGTACCTCATTTACTAAACTCTTTATTCTATTAATATTTTTATTGTTTTGACTTTCAGATACACAATTCTTAGTTCATCCACAGAACTTTATCATATATACTTATTTTCAAAAAAAGTTCAACATGTATAAACTCACATTGCTCTGTCTTCCCTTTATAACAAAATGACTTTATTGTGTTGTTCAGTGTTGGTTAGTTTTTCTGTTATGTTGATGCAGTAAAACATATTAAATTTTATCATTAATTCAGTGCCTGGTCTCTCATCAAATCCCCTTAATTACAAATTGACTCCAAGGATTAGACAGCATGGATTTTAATTTTAACTGAAACAAAAAGGCATCTTGGAAAATCACTCTAGCCTACTGTCTCATACACACATTTCTAAAGCTCTTATAATTTATTGCTTAATATTTAAATTTTGATACAAAAACATACTTCACATTCTTACTCTTTCATTCTTTGTTCATATCAAATGTATTTTTTAAAATGAGTCAGAGTCTTGAAAAGAATCCATGTATTCTCATATAAATATCAACCTCTGAGACATAGTTTTCATAACTTGTACCCTTTTCTAAAAATGTTAACCTTGAATCTTGCCCAATCATAATTGTACCTGAATGGCATTTATATTGTCAGTAAAATCATGCAGTGTACATTTATATTATCTAAAAGTTTGCCCAGTATATTCTAGTATCCTATTTTCTGTGTTGTTTGTGCCTTATGATTACTTAAACTGTCATGCTTTCTAGGTACTTCTAAGTCTCAAATTTTTTTTATACATTTCCAAAGTATATGAGAATATCTGTCCTTCTTACAAGTTGGGTTTTGTTTTTGTTTTTGTTTTTGTTTTTGTTTTGCCAGTCATGAAGCTTGAATTCAAGGCCTGGGCACTGTCCCTAAGCTTCTCTGTGCTAAAGGATAGCACTCTACCATTTGTGCTATAGAGCCACTTACAGCTTTTTCTGAGAAATGAGTAGTTTATTGGAGAGAAGTCTCATGGCCTTTCCTTTCTGGGCTGACTTTGAACTACAATCCTCAGATCTCAGCCTCCTGAGTAGCTAGCACCCATTAAAAGTGACAATTCTTAATTGAAATTTTTATGACATATTTTACATTATATATTGAGATGTTCCTGCAGTTTTACTAGAACACAACATAATGAAATAATTCATGATCACAATGATGCAAAAACTTACATTATTGACAATGAGATTTTAATTTTGAGTTGACTCTTTAAAAATCTACCTAGTCTAATAGTTTCTGAAATTGAACTTGTTTTAATCTTTTGGTTTTAATCTACCTTCACAAGTTTTTAGGTGATTACTTTAAGAAAGATCAAGAAAAAAATTTCCAAGACATGAGCATTCTAAGATAAGCCATTTATTTTTAATAAATGCTGTTGTGTTCATTATGCCTTTATCTTATGAGAGGTTGTAAAATAAGTAGTAGGGATTCTACAACTAAGCAAATGTTGACTATTTTATAGTTTATAAATTTTATTTTTAAATGGTGATCGCTTTGTTGTTGTTAAACTAGATGTTTATGTTGTTGGGGGATATTTAGTGTACAAATGAACTTAGTTCATTGTGGCAAAGGAAAAAATAAATTGCCTAGAAACGGATTGTTTACGTAATATTAGATGGTAATATAAACTAACAAAAGCAAGGAAATTAACTTCGAGGACTGACACACTGCCCTTTCCTTGCTCTTTTGTGCCCAAAGATAACATGTGTATGTTATAATACTAAAGTATGGTGGCCTCAGTTAAAAACTGTCAAACTTGATTCTAATTTTTTAATTTTACTTTGTCGGTTTATGTCACAACTTAACATTATTGATCTGTGTGTTAATGCTACACAAACTCCTTCACATGTGAGGGGAGGCAATGCCTGGGATCTGAAAAAAGATGGTAAAATTTTATTTGCCTTTTTTCATTTTTAGTTCATTGCCTCTAATTAGCCAGACATCATGCAGCTCTACTATTCAATCATTTTCAAAAATATATGAGTAAGTCATAAAATATCTGAGGTAATTTTTAAGATGTAAGTTCTAATAGGAACTGTGACTCAGTCTTAACTTTTATTCCTGTTTTTATTTTATCATGTGAAAGAGTACAACATATCTGTTAGAAGCTTGGGTCAGTGAAAAATTCTTAGTCTTTCATTATGAATAACCAAATAAGCAAGTACAATGTCACAGAATGGATCGTACATGCATTATACAGAGAACTTATTGGTTAAATTCTGATGGTGCAATAAAGCTCTCACAATAACTTCCAAGATTCATTTGAGAAATGATACTTAGTCATTCTCTTGATAACAACTGCTTTTTGCTGTTTATGGAACAATAAATTCTATTTCAGCTTTTTGTATTGACTAATTGGGTAGTAACTCATTAATGCCTAATGAATTTTATGCATCATTTTTGGAGGCAGTTTTATACAGCTATAGGGATTTAGCTGATGTTTCACTGTTAATGTGAGGTCTGTGTTTTGTAATAATTTGGATTTTTTTTTCTTTCTGTTTTCTCTCAGCTAACAATTTCTACTGCAGTTTGGGCATGTTTTCTAAAGGTTCAGTTTTCTAAAACAGACTTACACGTTTTAATGAAGCCCTCGATCTCCCTAAGATTCTATTTACTCTTTATTTGTATGTTAAACTTCATAGGAAAAGGATTTTTTTTGTAAAATTATATGACAGAAAGGCATTCACATATACCTAGACAAAACATTTCGCTTTCAGAAACCTAAAGAGACTACTATAAAATACGTTAGAAGAAGGGGCATAGGATTGAAGTTGGTGTTAGTTCTTTAAGAAATTCATTTTATGTAATTAATATTTAATTGGCAACATTTGAACATAGTGAAAAAAATTTCTATTTGCTAGAGATTTGTGAAACAATACTCTAAGCTCTTACTTATTCTGAGGTGTTGAAAGATGAAACATTTGACATTTTCTTTTCCAGCATTGCTTTAAAAATCAGAGGGCAGGAAAAGAGGCGTTGCCACATCAGGGTTAAGGGTGTTTGTGGTTGTCCGTGACAGCAGCTCTAGTTTTAAAACACCTGTGTTTACTTTCCAGCTTTTCAGAATCTGCCTGAAAGTGGCCTAAGAATGACACAGCTTTTGGGATGGCTAAGGTTTTATGGTAGAAAACACACATACAACTTCACATTTCTGTTGCAAGCATTTTACTTCCTTCTTTTATTTTGTGTATTTTATTCCCACACTTGTACATAAGGGAATAAATGGTATGATTACATAAGGGAATGAATGGTATGATCTATGTGTTATGCCACAACTTAAGTACATTTTTGGACTCTTTCTCATTTATCTTTTTGCTTTTTTGGTGAAAAACTTCCTTTTTAATGGAAAGACATTTTTTTATAATTAAAAGAAGTATGTAAAAAAATAAAAATTTCCATGCCTGTAGAAGGAGAAATGAAGGAAAATTGCATGGGACAAACGTGGTCTAACAGGTATTTTATTATAGATTCAAATCTTTAATAGGGGTTTCTAGATCGTTTTTTTTTTCTTTGCTTTACGCTGATTTTTAAAAATATTTGTAAAAATCTACAAATCTAATTTTGCCTTTAGATTTATGTCTTCTTTAGTAGTTTATGACTTGGCGTACTTATTTCTCAGTTGGCCAGTGTTTCCAATTTATACATAAATGCTAATTATTTATTATATTTCGATCACATAATGGCTACATATTATATAAACTATTATTCCCAGTTAGCAATGATACTAGCAATGTTAACATTTCAGTTAAATAAGCAACTTCTTTTCTGGTTGAACTGTTACAGAATTTTATTTCTAGATCCAATTCTTTATTGTGTTATACATAGATGTCATATATTCACAGATCTATTTTTTTACACATTCAAAATACTGCTAGAGTAGCAGGGCATGTCTGTGAGAGTGTAGTTACTATCATGCATGATTAATGTGTAAAAGTTTTTCTTTTCACAAAAGATTGATTTCTTCCCCATTTATGTGGGGAGTTTTTACATGAAAGTGCTTTGAGTAGTTAATACAAAATTGTGTCTTTTCCCTAAGAAAACACACATATGTAGAAATTTGCACACAATTTTAGGGAATTTTTTCCTTTCCAATAATTTTATCCATAGGCTCGTAAGAATCCCTATTTTATTGAATATATTTTATTGTTGCTATAAAGATGATGTACAGAGGATTATAGTTACATAAGTCAGGTAATGAGTGTGTTAAAAATCCCTATTTTAAATCACATTTTTCTCTAGAGAGTTGTTAATTCTGTAGGCCATATTTTAGATACTTGCCAATAATTAGGTCATGGAGAAATCAGAGTTAAATACTGAATTGAGAGCTTAAATAATTTACTATACTTGGTATTAGACAACATAAAGCAATATTTGACCTTATTAACACTCCTGTTTTCGTTACAGAGTTTATACTTAACAATGGCTGCATATACAGCAGTTCAATAAATTTCAAATACAAATTATAGCTACCATGTTTTTTCAGACACAGCAACTGACTATATAACTGTTGTATTACTAAATAATAAATTCAATTAGTATACTATATGAAGGCTGCTGCCAACATAGCACTTCATTGCAAAACTGAGCAATTTTGGCATAAATATCCATATAGGAGAGGAATACTGAAGCTCTAGACAATACTGTAAAATAATCATATATAATAATAATGTGTGTGCTATAGCAGATAATTAAACCTTGAGGCAAATAGGTAACAATCAAGTTGTTGAAATATAAAAATATTTAGGAAAAATAAATTTTTAGTAAACATAGGAAAGTAGAAAATGATTATAAGTCCAAAATTACATAACAACATATTATGAAGGTTCTGTAGTAACATTGTATCTACTTTTGTATAGACCAGAAATTTTGTATAGACCAGAAATTAATGAGGAAAAAAAAAGCTCTGAATTTTTCATTCATTCCTGTAACTGCTAATGAGGAAGGGGGAAAAAAGACTCTGTTAAGAGTTTTTAGTTCAACATGGGCTCAATGGTTTCCCTCATTTGTCATAATCAGTAGAAAGCTTGGGCTCTCCTAGCAGAGATTTACAATAGAGCAAAACCTAGATACATAAGGCCATATAGTATGACACTAAGTGAAAGGACCTCAGGGATATAGAAACAAAAGCCATATAATGAGTGATTGTTGTCCTTAATGTATTATGTTATCTCTCATCTTTTTTGCTGTCCCTTGGTTATCTCATATTGTTACAGTATTTCACCTGGTTATCTGATATATTGTATATATGCTTATTTGGTTATTTGAAATCAGATAGGGAAGGGGGGAAAACAAGATGAGGGGTGAGGGTGGGGGAGGGAAATGGGGACTAAGACATGAGAAAGGGTATCAGTGTTTGTGAAGTAATGCACCTTCTATCTGGTGAATATAATTTAACCCTTTATTAATTACAATAAAAAAGATTTAAATAAAGAGTTTTTAGTTCAAGTATTTCCAGATGATCAAATGGCTTAATTTACATCATGAAACATGTTACAATATTTCTGTTAGGTATGTCAATTTTATCCTAGTGATAATTCCCACTAGTACTCTGATTCTGTGCTAAGTTCCAGTCTAACATATGCAAATTCAATTTGTTATATAAAATTTATAATTCCCAAATAGTAAACCTAATGTGTATGTCTCAAGAACATTTTCAACTTCCCTCCTTAGAAGACTGTAGTTCTCTATGTATCTGTGGCAGGTTTTCTTATTCATGAAGCTTTCAGACTTACATTGAAAATGAAGGGTTTGTTTTTTTTTTAAGTGTTGGGTGATTTACATTTTGTATATGTCAATAACTAGTGGTTTCTTTAAATGGGAAGTGGGGAAACTATCAGATCCAAAGATATTCTAATATATAAGATTTGAAGTAGAAATAAGATAATTGAACCAAGAAGAGGGCCAAAGATGTGACTTAACACTAAAAATGCTAAAAATGTTACTCAGATGTCTGGTGACCGGTAGCTCACACCTGTAATCCTAGCTATTCAGGAGGCTGAGATCTGAGGATCACAGTTCAAAGCCAGACTGGGCACGAAAGTCCTTGAGACACTTATCTCCAATTAACCCCAGAAAACTGGAAGTGTTGCAGTGGCTCATGTAGTAGAGTGCTAGCCTTGAGCTGAAGAGCCTAGGGACAGCACTCAGACCCAGAGTCCCAAGTTCCAGGACCAACAACAACAACAAAAAAATTACTCAGGGGGCTGAGAGTTTGACCTAGTGGTAGAGTGCTTGCCTAGCATGCACGAAGACCTGGGTTCGATTCCTCAGTACCACATACATAGAAAAAAGCCGGAAGTGGTGCTGAGGCTCAAGTGGTAGAGCTCTAGCCTTGAGAAAGTCCAAGGACAGTGCTCGGGCCCTGAGCTCAAGCCCAGGACTGTCAAAAAAAAAAAAAAGTTACTCAGAAGAAAGTTGCCTGTGGCAAACTCTTGCAATTCTAACTACTCTAAGATTTGAGGCAAAAAAAAAAAAATTCAAGGGGCTCTTATCTTCACCTAACAAGCAAAAATCCAGAAGTGAGGGGTTGGCTCAGGTAGTAGAGCACCAGTCCTGAGGGGGGGGGGAACGAAGCAATAGTGTGAGACCCTGAGTTCAAGTCCCAGTACTAGCACACAAAAAAAACTTACTGTGAGAATTATATGGAATATACATATACATATGGATGTATGTTTATGCTTATATATGTATGTACAGATATATTTGTATACACATGTGTGTGTATAGACACACATACATATACACATATACAGATATATCACATATACACACATACATATACACATATACAGATATATCACAGAGATAAAAAGGAAGTGCCTCTTAGAAGGCAGGGGTAAGGGGGAACATAGTTTGAAGATAGCAGAAGCAAAATGTTTGTAATAGTACATCTCAGCGAATAACAGATGTGGTTATAAATGTCTAATCCCAGCTACTAAGTAAAGCTTAATGAAGGGGAGGATCTCAATCGACCCAAACCCAATGAAATGACCCTATCTTAAAAATAACGAGAGCAAAAGAGAACAGAGTCATGGTCCAAGTGACAGAATACTTGTCTGACAACTACAGAATTTTGTGTTCACACTGCAATACTGCCAAAACTAAAACAAAATGAGGAAGAGGCTCACAAAGAAGCATACCTGGAGAAACAGATGAGACTGAAATAATCCAGTATATGTAGATACTTCAGTTGAGATTCTAGTTGCAGTTTTTGAGGGAAATGAGGAAGACAAGGAAACAGAGTAGTAACTGAAATCATGGTACCTTAAGGCCTCTAACTGAGAAAAATAAAATGACAGGCACACGATAATTAATTATTTTAATAGCAGACACAGAGAAAAGAGTTCAAAGAATAACAGTAATTCTGGCTGCTGAATTTTCAAAATAAATAACACAGACCAGAAGAGAGTGGAATGACATTTGCTCTGAAAATATTCTCCGGGTAGAAGTCTGTTATCAGTTTAAATACCTTTGCCAATATAAAGTAAAATATAAACCTGTGTAACAAATGAAAACTGAATTAGCATGTTAGAAATATACATTGAAAGAAATAGGAAGTAGAATTCTTTTTCTTTTCTTTCTTTCTTTCTTTTTTTTTTTTTTTTTTTTTTTTGTTGGTAATGGGGCTTGAACTCTGCCTGGGCAATGTCCCTGAGCTCTTCAGCTCAAGGCTACCACCCTACCCTCTTGCCACAGCCCCACTTCCTGTTTTGTAGAGGTTAATTGGAGATAAGAGTCTCAGGTCCTTTTGTGCCTGGGCTGGCTTTGATACTTAGATCTCAGCCTCCTGAGTAGCTAGAATTATAGGCGTGAGTCACTGCACCCAGCTGGAAATATAATTCTTTATCTGTGTGAAAAATAATGCCATAGATAAACCCACAAAAATAAGAAAGAAAGGATGAATAACAACCATAGGATAAATGTTCATATAATGTAACTTATTTGTAGCAGTGTCCTTTAGGGATTAAAATCAAAACCAGAAAAGGCATAATGATTTGAATAGCTAACAAATTTATGAAATAAAACATTATGGGATCTTCAATTCTGAACTCAGCTCAAATTGTACTAAAATAAAATGACATGATAAGTAAATGACATGATGATGTATGTTTATACAATCCCTAATAAACTTCAAAAATAAATAATTTATATGTTCTCTTGCAGCAGATTTAATGTAGAATTTCCCTGTTACTTTGAACATAAAAAGTACATATCTGAATAATGTATAGATCAATGATGAAATCATAATAGAAACTACTTGGAAATACATGATCATTTAAAATGGATACAACACTGTGAAATGTAACTAAAGCTAGTACCACTAGTATAAGCCACTAGTGTCTAACTGGAAGGGATATAATTAAAATGTACATAACAGAAGAGCAAAATCTAAACATCAAGAACATAAGATTCTACCTAAGAACCTAAAATAATGAATTGTTTTAACAAAGTGAATGCCAGGAAGTGGAAATGTGTTGAGAAAGAGTAGGCAATGAAAGAGGAGCACAAAAATGGAGAGATGAATGGTGAGAAGTATTATATTCAATGTGCATTACATAAAGATTGAACTATATAACCTGAGGATAGGGATGTTAGAGGGAAGATTGGGGGACTATGGAAGGGGTGACATTTATCAAGATGCATTGTATTTGTAACCTGACTTATGGAATTGTGACCTTTTTGTACAACTATCTAATAATAATAATAATAATAAATCTAGAGGCCAGGAGTGTGGCCTAATGGTAGATTACTCACTTAGCATTCACAAAGCATTGGCGTCAGTTCCTGAGTTTCACATACATACAAAAAACTGGAAGTAGTGCTGTGGCTCAAGTGGTAGTTCCCAGGTCCTGAATTCAAGCCCCAGGACTAGGAAAAAAAGAAAAAAAAAAAGAATCTAAACTACAACCCCACAACCAGCTGACTGTCCATAATGAACTAACCTGGCAGAACATACCAAGGAAGGAAGAAAAACACTCAAGAAGCACAAGTGCAAATCAAATTGAGCAAGTAGAAATCCAACACAATTGGAATATAGTGAATGAGAAAGAATATATATATATATACAAATGTATGTGTGTGTGTGTAGTGGCTCTAAAAGGTAAATTGGGACCTTCTTATGTGTAAGCATGTCCTTTACACTAAAATAGAATTTACATTTTATGATCAGCATAAATCTTTAGTGGCTTGTTGCAAATGAGTTACATTATTTACATCTTAAGAAGGTAATTGGCTACAGTGTTTAATAGTATTTTCAGACATATAAGTATAGAAGTAGTGTTAGACAACTACTATAATTTTAGGAAGGAAATGATGATGGTTTAGGTTAGGAAGCTTAGAAGTAAAGAAGGGAAGAAATAGATGTGGTTAAGGTTACCAGTAACATGCCAGTCACTCACAGTTCAAGCCTGTAATGCTAGCTACTCAGGAGGCTGAGATCTAAGAATTGCAGTTCAAAGCCAGCCCAGGCAAGAAAGTCCACTGGGTCTTTTATTTCCAGTTATCCGGCTAAAAGCCAAAAGTAGGAGTATGTCCCAGGTGGTAGAGCTTCAGCCTTGAGCAAGAGAGTGAAGAGTCCATGCAAAGGATCTGAATTTAATCCTCGGTACTGACACAGTGCACACAAACACACACACACACAAATTATGAATCACAGAAACTGAGAATTTTTATCTTATTTTATTTTTGTGCCAGTCGTGGAACAAACTAACTGCTTTAACTCAATGGATGCCTCCTACCACTTGAGACACAGCTCTACTTCTGGCTTTTTGTTGTTGTTGCTGTTGGTACTTACTTAGAGATAAGAGTCTCACCAGACTTTCCTACCTGGGCTGGCTTTGAACCCAGTGATCAGGTCTTAGCCTCCTAGGTAGCTAAGTGTGAGCCACCTACCTAGCTCATTTGATGAATTTTTATGTTTCCATTGTGTACATAGATTTAGTAATGATCCTGACAGTGTTTATTGAGAGGTTTTTTTTGTTTTATTTTGTTTTTCCATTTTTGCTCTAGGCTAGTACTCTACCACTTGAGCTTCAGTACCACTACTAGTTTTCTCTGTTTATGTGGTACTGGGAAATCAAACCAGGGCTTTTTGTATGCAAGGCAAGCACTCTATCACTAAGCCATATTCCCAGCCCTATGGATAGTTTTTGAAGAGTGATTTAAAGGAAGGATCAAGAACAAATGATTTGGCTTTGCTCAGGCCAATGGTAGTTCTATAACTAAGAAAAAGAAGTTTATGGACAGGTGGAAGATGGCGGCAGTTCAGTTTGAGTCTTTCTGAGCTCTCGCCAAGATAATAGTTTTGGTAGCATAGGGAACAGTACATACCTCAAATTGATCCTAAGTAAGCTTTAGCGATACAGAGACCTCAGTTATAGAGAAAAAAGGCAGAAATCCGGCACAAAGAAGACAGCGGGTACTGGTTCCAGCCGCTTGGAGCTGCCGTGGAGACAAAGCGGCTCTTCTGAATCTGAGCAGCAGTGCTTCTTGGAGCCGCTACCTGCCAGCTGCAGACAGAGCCACACAGAGCCTGCAGGAGCCCAGAGCCGACACCCGGCTGTGCAGGGAACTGCCAGCTTCACCAAACCAGAGAATCCAGCAATTTGTGAGTACCTCCTAGGAGAAGTTTCCACTTCTGCTCACTGATCAGCATTGGGAGGGAGCCCCTCCCCCACAAGCTGAGAGCAGCGCCATCTTGACTACTGGCAACGACCTGGCCAAAGCAATTGGACCCTGAGAGGTGGTGCTGACAGTGCCATCTTTCTTACTGGCAACGGATTTCCCAGCAATCCCTTAGCCGGAAATCCGCCCCAGAGCTGCTGAAGTCCATCCCCTGCTCCAGCCCCAGACCTGGTAAAAAAAAGCCACGTGCAAACGATCGGATCTGAAAACCCTCATAGCCAGATCACAAGAGAAAAAGATTTTCTCAACTGTTCGGATTCCCGAATTTAGTGGAGATACAAGTTTCCTATCCTGCCCTGACCCGCCCCGCCCCAAAAAAAATCCTGAAGAATACCCTTTTTTTTTTTCTTTAATTTTTTTTCTTCTTTTTCTTTGTTTTTTGGGGGTTTTTTTCTTTCTTTTTCATCCACCCCTTTTTTTATTTCCATTTATAGGTGTTCTTATTGTCTCTTTAGCATCCTACCTACACTTCTTTTTTTCTCTTTTGTCTCCTTCATCCCTCTGTCACTGTGGTTGTTCCTGGAAACATAGTGACAGCTCTGGGTACAGTCTGAATACAAACGATATCTATATTGATGTAGTCACCTGCTGTTTAATCTCCTGGTCTCAACCCTAGTATTTCTTAAGTAAGAGCTTACATTAGTGAGGAATCTCCCCCCACCTTTTTCTTTTTCTTTTTTTTTATTTTGTTTTTTTTTTGTTCTTGTTGTTGTTGTTTTTGATTTTTTATTTTTGATTTTGTTTCTCTGTTTTTCGTTCTGTATGGGTTTTTTTTTGTTTTTTGTGCTTGTTGTTGTTTTTGTCTTACTTTGCTTTTTTTTTCTTTCTTTTTAAAATTTTTCATCATTGAAATCTCCTATATCTACCTCCCTCTTTTCTTGATATATTCTTCTTATTACCCTTCTTACTTTCATAAGTTTTATCTAATATTTTCCCAACTTTGTACTCAAATACTCTACCTGCTTATCAGCTTAGGTCAGTTATCCTTATGCTATACCTTTTCTTCATTACTATAATAATCTTACACTCCTACGTTATTCCTCTTGTACCTCCCCTGTTCTCTCTCATACTATTTTTCTATCTCTGGACCTCTGTTCATCTTTCAACCCTTATAATGCATGGATCTACACTTGATGGCTGTTGAACAATACTGTATATCTAGGTGTTCAGTTATACTCTAGGTACAGAGGGACTTAAATACAATAGAGATTGGATTGAGAGGCTTATTGTTTTGGTCAAAAATTGGTGTCAGTGGTTGTATTAGACTGGTCTGTAAGTGCACAAAAAGAAAGAGTGATAATACAAATCAAAAATTGTGAACATCTAGTGTCTGCCAGCTAAAGAGTTCTAGGTTGGTTATATCTGAAAAATTATAATCGTGTTTAGTATTAATCTTGCTCCCATTTTCAAATGGGCAGAACAAGAAACTCAAGAAAAATGTCAAATCAAGAAATAACATCCCCCACCCAATATAAACAGACAATGGAACAGTCACTAGCAAACCTAGAGGAGAGTCTTCCAAGTGCTATACAAATGCAACTAATAAAGATCATTAATGAAAAATGTGAAAATATAAAGAAAGAGATAAAGGAGGAAGCCACAGCTAAACAAGAGGAAACCATAAACAAGGTGATAAGTGAAAAAGGAGAAGCCATAAAGGAGGCCATAATAAAGGTTTTTCAAAGAAAAATGGATGAATACATGGAATCCACAAACATGAAGGTGACTGAACTCCAACAAACGTCCAAAAAGAATAAAGCTACTGAGCTAACCATTCAAATGGAAATAAAGGAGCTAAAGAAATCCATACATAATCTAAAAGATGAGATGCAAGGCATCAAAAATGAGCAACTAGAAGCAAGGGAGATGAAAAATAAAGTAGATAGCTTTGATAGCAGGTTAGACAACCTTCCGGGTCGGAAGATAATTTAGTTGTTATAGAGAAAGAACAGAAAATGAGTCACTCCAAATCTAGGAAATATGAGAGAACACTTCAGGAGGTCCAAGATACAATTAGGAAGCCTAATTTAAGGCTAATTGGTATTGAGGAGGGTCTGTAGAAAGAGGTCAATGGTATTGGAAGTATACTTCAGGGAATCATCTCAGAGAATTTCCCAAATATTCAGAAGGGCAGGCCCATCCAGATACAAGAAGCTTTTAGAACCCCAAACAGACCTGACCAGAAAAGAACATTCCACCGCCACATTATAAATCTGCACTGGCACAATAGAGACCAAAAAAAGGATCGTAAAAGGAGCCAGGGAGAAGGGATCAATCACGTGTAAAGGCAAACCAATCAGAATAACCCCAGATTTCTCAGCAGAGACAATGCAAGCAAGAAGTGACTGGAAGCATATATGTCATGCCCTTAAGTCAAATAACTACCCACCAAGAATACTGTACCCAGCTAAGCTCTCATTCATAACTGAGGGAACAATAAAAACATTCCATTCCAGGGAAAAGCTGCAGCATTACGTAGAAACCAAACCAACATTACAAAAAATTCTCAAAGATGTTCTACACATAGAAAACCAACATAAATGCAATACAGAGAAAGGAGTACTACAAGAACTGTCAAGACACAGGCTCTAATGAAAGCTTGTAAAAATAGTAGAAACTAATAAATATCTCTCAATCCTAACTCTCAATATCAATGGACTTAACTCTCCAATTAAATGGCATAGACTGTCTAGTTGGATCAAAAAACAAGATCCATCGTTTTGCTGTCTTCAAGAGACACATCTTACCCAAAACAACAAACATTTTTTGAAAGTGAGAGATTGGAATAAACTATCAAGCTAACGGCCCCCAAAAACAGGCTGGAGTTGCCATCCTTATATCAGATAAAATAGACTTAAAACTAAAATTAGTGAGAAAAGACAAAGAAGGTTACTACATATTACTAAAGGGATCTCTCCTCCACGAAGACATAACGATCCTAAATATTTACACACCCAATCCCAGAGCTCCGAACTTCACCAAGCAAACTTTACTTTCACTGAAACCATACATAGATCGAAACACAGTGATTGTTGGTGACTTTAACACACTACTCTCACCTTTGGACAGATCAACAAGGCAAAAACTCAACAGAGAAACCTTAGAACTAAACAACTATATAGACCAACTAGATCTAACAGATATCTGCAGAATATTCCACCCAGTAACAACACAATATACGTTTTTCTCAGCAGCACATGGAACATTTTCCAAAATAGACCACATCTTAGGCCATAAAACAAACCTGGACAGATTCAGAAACACTGAAATTATTCCCTGCACACTCTCAGACCACAAAGGCATCAAATTGGAATTGAACACACATCTCCACCAACGAAAACCCTGTAACTCATGGAGATTGAGCAATACATTGTTGAATAACCAATGGATCATCAAAGAGATCAGAACAGAAATCCAACAGTTTATGAAATTTAACAAAAAGGAGCACACAAAATACCAGCTCCTTTGGGACATGGCAAAGGCAGTACACAGAGGAAAATTTATAGCACTGAGTGCCTAAAACAACAAATTGGAAAAATCGCAAACCAACAAGTTAATGTGTCACCTTAAGCTCCTGAAAAAAGAGCAACAAACCGACCCTAATACCAGTAGAAGGAAGCAAATTATTAAAATCAAAGCAGAATTAAATGATTTGGAATCCAAAAAAAAACCCTATAAAAACAGTCAACAAAACAAGGAGTTGGTTCTTTGAAAGAATTAACAAAAATGACAAACCCTTAGCAAATCTTACCAAAAAAGAAGAGAGCATACCGAAATAAACAAAATCCCAGACAGAAATGGTAATAGCACGACAGAAACTACCAAGATCCAGAGTATCATGAGGGAATACTTCTGAAACCTTTATGCCAACAAATTTGATAATCTAGAAGAAATGGATGAATTCCTAGCATATATTAACATACCCACACTGAACCAAGAAGAACTAACCCAACTAAACAGGCCTATTTTAAGCACTGAAATAGAAATGGCAATAAGAGAACTTCCACCTAAGAAAAGCCCAGGGCCAGATGGATTCACAGCTGAATTCTATAAGGTCTTCAAAGCAGACCTCACAGCAATACTCCTCAAGCTCTTCAACGAAATTGAAAACGAAGGTTCTTTACCAAACTCATTCTATGAAGCCAGTATAACCCTCATCCCCAAACCAGACAGAGATTCATCAAAGAAAGAGAACTATAGACCCATTTCTTTGATGAACATCGATGCAAAACTTCTCAACAAAATACTGGCCAACCATCTACAACAACTCATCAAAAAAATTATACACTATGATCAAACAGGACTCATCTAGGGAGGCAAAGCTGGTTCAACATACACAAATCAATATAATTCAACACATCAGCAGGAGCAGGGACAGAAAGCACATGATTGTCTCAATAGATGGAGAAAAGGCATTTGACAAGATCCAACACCCCTTTATGTTAAAAGTTCTGGAGAAACTAGGAATCCATGGAACATTCCTCAATATAATAAAGGCTGTGTATGACAAACCCACAGGTAGTATTATACTTAATGGCGAAAAGCTAAAGCCATTCCCTCTAAAATCAGGAATGAGACAAGGATGCCCACTCTCTCCACGCCTCTTTAACATAGTATGAGAATTCCTAGCCAGGGCAATAAGGCAAGAAGCAAGCATAAAGGAGATCCAAGTAGGGAAAGCGGGATTTAAACTATCCCTCTTTACAGATGACATGATTCTGTATTTAAAGAATCCTATAGACTCCCCTCCCAAGCTCCTTGAGCTGATTCAAAACTTTAGAAGGGTAGCAGGGTATAAAATTAACCCTCAAAAATCAACTGCCTTACTCTATGCCAACAGTGAGAGGAATGAGGCAATAATCAGGAAAGCAACTCCTTTCACAAAAGCCTCAAAGAAACTAAAGTACCTAGGAATTAGCTTAACTAAAAATGTAAAGGACCTTTTTGATGAAAACTTTAAAACCCTGATAAAGGAAATTAAAGCAGAACTAAGGAAATGGAAAAACCTCCCATGCTCCTGGATTGGAAGAATCAACATCGTGAAAATGACAATCTTGCCAAGGGCTATCTACAAATTCAACGTAATACCCATCAGTATCCCAATGGTATTCTTTCAAGGAATAGAACAGGCAATCCAAAATTTCATTTGGAATAATAACAGATCCCGTATAGCAAAACCACTTCTTAGCAGAAACAACAGCGTAGAGGAATTTCAATACCAAACTTTAGAGTCTATTACACGGCTATAATTCTCAAAACAGCTTGGTACTGGCACAAGAACAGGCCTGAAGACCAATGGAATAGAACTGAAGACCCAGATATTAAACCACAGACCTATGGCCACCTAATGTTTGACAAGGGAGCCAAAAAAATAGAATGGAAGAAAGACAGCCTCTTCAACAAGTTGTGCTGGCAGAACTGGTTAAGCACCTGCAGAAAACTAAAGTTGGATCCTTCTTTGTCACCTTGCACTAGAATTAACTCCAAATGGATCAAGACCTGGAGGTAAAAGCTGACACACTGAAAACTTTACAGGAAGGAATAGGAGATACACTAGACCTCCTTGGCACAGGTTGAAACTTTCTTAATAAGGACCAAGAATCACAACAAATCAGAGAAAGGCTGGATAAGTGGGACTGCATTAAACTGCGTAGCTTTTGTATGGCAAAGGACATAGCTAGTAAATTAATTAGGAAGACTACATAGTGGGAGAAGATCTTCACCAACCAAACAACAGACAAAGGCCTCATATCTAAAATATATCAACAACTCAAAAAATTGAATCACTCCAAAACTAATCTCCAAAGTAACAACCATCCCATTAAAAGATGGGCCAAAGACTTAAAGAGAGTCTTCTCTGAAGAAGAAACAAAAATGGCCTACAGACACATGAAGAAATGCTCAACATCTCTAGTCATAAAAGAAATGCAAATCAAAACAACTCTAAGATTCCACATCACTCCAGTTAGAATGGCCAGGATGAGGAAAACTAATAACAACAGATGCTGGAGGGGATGTGGCCAGGAGATCACTAGTACATTGTTGGTGGGAGTGCAAACTCATTCAACCACTATGGAAAGCAGTATGGCAGTTCCTCAACAGGCTAAACATAGAACTCCCCTATGACCCAGCAATTGCACTACTTGGTATTTACCCAACCATCCAGAAACTAGGGCATACTAAATCCACTAGCACAACAATGCTCATTGCAGTATTATTCACCATAGCAAAGAAATAGAACCAACCTAGATGTCCCTCAGTTGATAAATGGATAAACAAGATGTGGTATTTGTACACAATGGAATTCTATGCTGCTGTCAGAAAAAATGACATCGTCCTATTTTAGGAAATGAAAAGATTTAGAAAAGATCATGTTAATGAAGTAAGCCAGAATGAAAGGACTTAGGCTCAATGGTTTCCCTCATTTGTCATAATCAGTAGAAACCTTGGGCTCTACTAGCAGAGATTTGCAATAGCGCAAAACCTTGTTACGTAAGGCCATATACTATGAAGCTAATTGAAAGGAAGTCTACGATATTGAAACAAAAGCCATATAATGAATGATTGTTGTCCTTAATGTACTACGTTATCTCTCATCTCTTTTGCTGTCCCTTGGTTATCTCATATTGTTACAATCTCACTTTGTTATCTGATATATTGTATGTATTTGTATTTGCTTATTTGAAATTGGATAGGGAAGGGGGGAAAATGAAGATGGGGGATGGGGGGAAGGGTAATGGGTACCAAGACATGTGAAAGGGTATGAATGTATGTGAATTAATGCACCTTCTATCTGGCAAATATCATGTAACCCTTTTATTAATTACAATAAAAATATTTAAGAAAAATAAAAAGAAGTTGAGAAGAAATAAAATATAGTTCAAATTTGGGGAACTAGGTACATTGAACATTAAATATCAAAATTATTTTTTACACTAGCAATTAGCTACACAATTTTGGAGCTTGCAAAGATGAGACCAAAGCAGGGAACAAAATTTTTGAGTCCTCTCTACACATGAGGCTACGGACTAGATACAATTTTAAAACTTTGTAGGTTTGAGCACACAGATACGGTACATATTTTGTAACATTTACCCCAAAGTTTGAGCATTAATAGTAGTAGTATTTTTAATTTTCGTGTAAATCATGCAGTTTTATTATATGGAAATGTCATCATCTAAAAATGATGGTTCATGTTTGTAATTCCAGCTACTCAGGAAATAAGATCAGGATGATGTGAGTTCAGGCTAACCGAGGAGACAAGATAACATGACCTCAGAAAAACCAACAACTTGATGTATTGTTATATGATGTCATCCCAACTAGTGTAAGAAAATCTCTATCCAAATCAGTCCAGACAAAAATCTGAGACCCTATCCCCAAATAACTAAGATTCAAATAGGGTTGGTGTAGCAAGACTCAAATGGTAGACTGCCTACATGCCTGAATCTAACCCCTATACCCCATTATGGAGGGAGTAGGGGAGAAGGGACAGGGAAGAAATCCTTGTGATGACAGAGGCACAGGTTAGTGAGATTTGAGCTTAAGAGAGATGCATGGAAAAGATATTTTTTTCAAGAACTTCTAGAAGATATCAACTGTCCACCACCTTGATTACCAACAAAAATTTGGTTATGAATGAGAAATTTAAAAAAAACCATTTGTTGAATGGCAGCATCTTTATGCAACTTAAAGATAACACATACCCAGAAACACACACATATATATACACATATATCATTATTGTTATTATTATTATTTACAAAATAATAAAAGAATTTACAAATTCTTATATTAAGCCATCCAATGTACAGTACTTTGTTGTAGAAATTCTGTCCTTTTTCTACCTTTTTCGCCATATAATTACCCTTTCCTGGTAAGATTTTTGCTGTTGTTGTTATTGTTGTTCTAAGCTATGCTTCTCTTCACCAAAATGATAGGGGGTTTTGTTTGTTTTGTATTCCTTCTTGACTATACAACTACTGGTTATAACTTAAATCTCAGGCAATCTCTTCTTCCTTTCCTCAGTTCATTATGGCTTTATTGGTGTATTATGCAAATTCCTTGAAAATAATATAATTTTTATTCTTAATATTTTTCAATATTATAATAAATTCCCAAAGGATATTCTTTTTTGTTCCATACCTTGCGAAGGTTGGATTCTAATATCTTCCGTGGCCAGCGGTGGTGATAGCCATCATAGGCACATGTGTGAGAAGTCTGTTTACCTCCATGTCTGTGAAGTGAGAAAATCTCATTAAGAAATATTACATGTTGGGCCGGGAGTTTGGCCTAGTGGTTAAAGTGCTTGCCTAGCATGCATGAAGGCCCGGGTTCGATTCCTCGGTACCACATACATAGAAAAAAGCCGGAAGTGGTGCTGAGGCTCAAGTGGTAGAGCTCTAGCCTTGAGAAAGTCCAAGGACAGGGCTCAGGCCCTGAGCTCAAGCCCAGGACTGGCAAAAAAAAAAAAAAGAAATATTACATGTTTTTTTTCATATATTTTTATTGTAATTAATAGAAGGGATACATGATATTTGACAGATAGAAGGTGCATTAATTCACATACATTGATACCCTTTCACATGTCTTGGTCCCCATTTCCCTCCCCCCACCCCCACCATCATCTTGTTTTCCCCCCTTCTCTATCCAATTTCAAATATCCAAATACAAACATATCTGATATATCAGATAAAAAAGTGAGATGCTGTAACAATATGAGATAACCAAGGGATAGCAAAAGAGATGAGAGATAACGTAGTAGCTTAAGGACAATAATCACTCATTATATGGCTTTTGTTTCTATATCCTAGAGGTCCTTTCATTTAGCGTCATACTATGTGGCCTTATGTATCAAGGTTTTGCTCTATTACAAATCTCTGCTAGGAGAGAATTTCAATACCAAACTTTAGACTCTACTTCAGAGCTATAATTATCAAAACAGCTTGGTATTGGCACAAGAACAGGCCTGAAGACTAATGGAATAGAACTGAAGACCCAGATATTAAACCACAGGCCACCTAATCTTTGACAAGGGAGCCAAAAAAATAGAATGGAAGAAAGATAGCCTCTTCAACAAGTGGTGCTGACAGAACTGGTTAAGCACCTGCAGAAAACTAAAGTTGGATCCTTCTTTGTCACCTTGCACTAGAATTAACTCCAAATGGACCAAAGACCTCGAAGTAAAACTTGACACATGAAAACTTTACAAGAAGGAATAGGAGATACACTAGGCCTCCTTAGCACAGGTTGAAACTTTCTTAATAAGGACCAAGAATCACTACAAATCAGAGAAAGGCTGGATACGTGGGACTGCATTAAACTGCAGAGCTTTTGTATGGCAAAGGACATAGCTAGTAAATTAATTAGGAAGACTACAGAGTGGGAGAAGATCTTCACCAACCATACAACAGACAAAGGCCTCATATCTAAAATATATCAACAGCTCAAAAAATTGAGTCATTCCAAAACTAATCTCCAAAGTAACAACCATCCCATTAAAAGATGGGCCAAAGACTTAAAGAGAGTCTTCTCTGAAGAAGAAACAAAAATGGCCTATAGACACATGAAGAAATGCTTAACATCTCTGGTCATAAAAGAAATGCAAATCAAAACAACTCTAAGATTCCACCTCACTCCAGTTAGAATGGCCAGGATGAGGAAAACTAATAACAACAGATGCTGGAGGGGATGTGACCAGGAAGAATCACTACTACACTGTTGGTGGGAGTGCAAACTTATTCAGCCACTATGGAAAGCAGTATGGCAGTTCCTCAAAAGACTCAACATAGAGGTCCCCTATGACCCAGCAATTCCACTACTTGGCATTTACCCAATTGTCCAGAAAGAAGGACATACTAAATCCACTAGCACAACGATGTTCATTGCAGCACTACTTATCATAGCAAAGACATGGAACCAACCTAGATGTCCCTCAGTTCATGAGTGGATCAACAAGATGTGGTATTTGTACACAATGGAATTCTATGCTGCTGTCAGAAAAAAGGACATCGTCCCATTTGTTAGGAAATGGAAAGACTTACAAAAAAATCATATTAAGTGAAGTAAGCCAGAATGAAAGGACTTAGGCTCAATGGTTTCCCTCATTTGTCATAATCAGTAGAAACCTTGGGCTCTACTAGCAGAGATCTGCAATAGAGCAAAATCTTGATACATAAGGCCATATAGTATGAAGCTACTACCTCCTCCGCCACCACCTCCTCCTCCTCCTCCTGCTCCTCTTCCTCTTCCTCCTCTTCCTCCTCCTCCTCCTCCTCCTCCTCTTCCTAGTCTCCTCCTTCTTCTCTTCTTCCGTCTCCTTGTTCTGCTTTTATTTTTTAAATTTTATTTTATCTTGTTGTAAAGGTGATAAACAGGGGTTACTAGGGTTACCAACCTAGTGTCTTATTAGTATCACCGTTGCACTGATTTACCCTTTGTTCTTGTTTCACCATTTTGTGCAACCTATATATAAGACAGGGTACCAGAATCAAACCCAAGGGAGGGTTGGAGTAAACTAGATTCTGTACATTAAAAATAGTATCAATAAAAACAGCAACAAAACCCTCTTGTTTTCATATCTTAGAGTTCATTTCGATGAGCATCATTTTATGTGGTCATATGTACATACTTATTGAGCTATTGTGATCCTCTGATGGGACTATCCTAGACATATACTAATTATTACAAGTAAAAGAATCCATGAGTCTGGCTTAATTCACTTAATATTTTTCCCAAGACTTTCCATTTCCTTACATATGGGGCAATGTCATTCTTTCTGAAGCATAGAATTCTCGTGTGTGTGTATGCGCATGTATCACATTCTCTTGATACTGAGGGCATTTGGGTTGGATCCATATCTTAGCTATTGTAAATAATGCTACAGTGAACATAGTTCTGTAGGTAGCTTTAGTGTGGTCTTGCTTGTTGACAGTTGAATATATGCCCAGAATTGTGATTGCTAGATCATAGGGGAGCTCTATGAGGCACCTCCGTACTGCTTTCCACAGTGGTTGAACCAGTTTACATTCTCACCAGCTGTGTAGTAGTGTCCCCTTTTGGCCACATCCTGTTAGCATCTGCTATTATTTGTTTTCTTGATAATGGCCATTCTAACTGGGATGAGGTGGAATATGGGAAGAATAATCATCACCGCAAAAAATAAAATAATGTTTTGTTTTGTTATCCAGTGAGAGGTTGTACTTTAATTGTTCTCTGCACAATCAAATAAACTATATGGAAATATTTATTCCAAGTGATATGTCTAATCTAAGTAGTTGCAATTAGTCACTTTTTTAAACCTTCAAGTGGCTATACAAGGAGTTACAGTTTAACATATCCATTTATGCATCTAGAGGATCTTGACCAAAGTCAAACTAAGTGTCACTTTGACAGATAAAGAAATCTTTGATTGATTTAGAGATGGTAACCTAGTTCATTGTAGACTGGAGAGATACATGTTTTCACATCTCCCTTCCAGTGCGCCCAACCAAAACTTCTTTTCTACATAGTGTGGAATATTGTGTGTTGATAATTTATCTCCTAAATCATTGTGCATTCCTCTATTTAGTTTTTATTGTTGGAATATCTTAGTTCTGCTGGCATTTTAATTGTTGTCATTCTCATTTTCACTATCTGGACTCCTAGGAAGATTATTAGTAGTCACAATGTTAAAAATTAAACCAGTAGTATCTTGATAGAAAGCACAGAAGTTTATCCACAGGGGAAAAAAATCTGGGTTACATTGTTGACTCCCACATTTGCAGTAACTTAGGATGCCTACCTAGGATTCAGGGCACAGTGGGTAATCCTCTATTGTGAACTGAAAATTGTGGTTGCTAACATAGTAAAGTAGCCAAAAAGCAAGTGTTGGTAGTTGCATATTTTAGAGCACTGCTTAGAGTTATACTTTTTCCAAAACTTTTTACCCATTACCAATAACTGGGTCTTTTGACATCCCAGCGGAGTGAAATTTTAGAAATGTTTAGACAATTCTAATTCAATGGGCTTTTGAAAAAGTAGCATATTCTTGGTGGAATAGAAATTAATCCATTTCTAAAGAATTCCAGGAAGTAAGCTCACTGGTTGACAGGGTTTGTTAGCCAGCCAGAGGAAGGTGGGAAAAATTGCCATGAAAGTTATTAAGCAGTAAAGATTGGAACTTCCATGAATAACAGTAGTAGGAATAGATAGAAATGTCTCTCACTGTGCTGACACATTTTGAAATAAGTACCAAGACTTGACTTATTCACTGATATGAGCGATAAAGGAGAGATTTAAGATAATGCCAACTTTCTTAAGTACTTGGGTAGTCAACATAGAGAACTTCATTTGATTTGTGAGTTGTTTAGAAAAGGTCAGTTTTAATGCCTAATTAAGATATATGGTTGGTATTTGTAGGTACTGAGTCTGGAGCTAATTAATCAATATGGATAATACAAAACTGATTTTTCATTTTATAGTTCCAGTCCTCATTTCCATAGAGACAATAATGTGATCTAATATGAATGAATAATAGAGAAAGAAGCAATGGGTTATTTTTGGCTTGAATTCCTTAGCTCAAATATGTCCTAGGTAATTTTGGAAAGAAGCTACTTCTGTCTAGTTAATGATTCTTTGTGCTGTGGAGAAACTTGCCTGAGAAAATGATAAAAGAGATAATATTGACCAAGGTACCTTGTCCTCATAAACAGGCATGTTGACTAGCAACCCTTTAGTACATCTACTTAAAGATAATAAAAGCATAATGAGGAAAGAAGCTTAATAAAGAAAATATGTACTAATCAATCTGTTTCATCAACACTATTGTGCTAATGACAGTTTTAGCTATGTGAAGGGAACGTATAAAAGCTGATGTGAATTGGCTTTATTGATGGATAATTCAGATAATGTAATTCATTTATGGAGAAAGACTTTTTTTTCAGTTATTTTATTACAAGCAGAAAATTTTAGCCTTCCACAAGAAGGTTCTGGAACATTGTCCAGGTCCTGAGTTCAAGCCCAGGCACACATACACATACACACATATATACACCAAGAAAAAAATTATGTGAGACAAAGATACTTTTAAGGAGTGGCCAAAACAGACCAATGTTCAAGAAAAAAAAACTTGTTGCTTATCTAAAAATACATTTACTAACTTTTTTTGGGGGGGGGGGTCATAAGGCTTGAATTCTGCCTGGGCTTCTGTCCCTGGCTCTTCAGCTCAAGGCTACCACCCTACCCTTAAGCCACAGCACCACTTCCTGTTTTCTAGAGGTTAATTGGAGATAAAAAATCTCAGGTCTTTTTGTGCCCTGGCTCGCTTGGATTCTTGATCTTCAAATCTCAGCTTCCTGAGTGGGATTACAGGTGTGAGCCACCACACCCAGCCATTTACTAGCTTTATAGGCATAGCTATGTAAACAAGTAATGGATGTATTTTTTTGGCAATTTGTTTTACTTTAATTTTTTAAGTGGACATTTTATTAGTATAGAATTTTACTTACTGTCAGTGAGAACTTAATAGATAGAATATTCCTTTACAATGACTTTTTATTGTCAGGATAATGTGTAGAGTGGTTACAGTTATATTCACTAAGTTGTAGGTGCATTACTTCTTACACATTGATACCCCTTCTCATGTTTTTGTCCCCATTTCCCTCTCCCACCCCCTTCCAATCATCTTGTTTTTCCTGCTTCCCTTTCCTATTTCAAATAAACAAATAAACATATACAATATACCAGGTAACAAAGTTAGATACAGTAACAGTAGGAGATTAACCATAGGGCAAAAAAAGGAAAGAGAAATAACAGTACATTAAGAACAACAAGATAAAGCTCTTGTTTCCATATCCTAGAGTTCCTTTAGTCTCATCCTATATGACCTTATGTACATAGGTGCAATGGGTGGATTTTTTTAAGCATTACTTTTATTTCCAACGTGTTTCCAATATTTATTAGGTTTCATAATTATAATTCAGTATTTCAATTATATTATTGAAAGTGGGTCAGTATCTTTAATGTAAGATTAAGTGAAACCAAGATGATTTCAAGTAAAAGCTTGTTTCCTCTTTCATTGGGATATGAATCAAATTAGATATGATCAATTTAGATTAAGTAAATCATATCTTTATGGTATATAATATAATTACACATTGATGATTTATAGAAAAGTATGATACTAGAGTTTGAACTCATGGCCTTACCGGTGCAAATAAAGTGCTCCTCAGTGTAAGCCAACCCTATCCCTTTGATTGAATTGGTTTTTGATAGGGTCTCACTTTTGCCTAGGGTTATCCTAGGAACATTATACTGGCATCCCAGATAACAGTTGTGACAGTCATGTGCCACCACTGCCTGGATTATTGCTTGAGATAGGGTCTTATTAACATTTTGCTGGGCTTAAATCACAAGCTTCCTGATCTCTGTCTCACAAGTAGCTAAGGTTCCGGTGACTATGCCTAGCATAGAAATATAGTTTCAAACAATTAGTAGACAAATATAGCTTTCTGAAGTTAAGGGATATATTTATTTTAAAATACTTAATGGCTGAAAAATACTTAGAGCCCGTATACTTATGCTGAAAATCTTGAGAATATTAAAAATGTCAGGAGGTACATATGCCAAATTACTCATGTAAAAATTAGATGAATGCAGCCAGACTCAGTGGATTGGGGGAGGGGAGGTTGGAGAAACAAATGTTAGACAAGTATCTTTCTGATTTTAAAGTACTTATTATAAAGACATAATAATTGGAGAATAGTTAATAAAGATCTATATTCCCATACTTAAAATATAAGAAAAATTGACATTTATAAAATGTACATATATCAAAATGTTGATTTTTTTGTTAAAAATTGAAGAAATTCAGTTGGGAGAATAACAGGGCAATTCTGGCTAAAAAGTTTTGCAACTTTCATCTTAACCAATAAAAACTGAGCATGGTGGTATATGCCTCTCACTCCAGCTACTGGGAAAGCATAAATAGGAAGATCATGCTCCAAAATGGCCTGGGCGTAACTAATTATATATAAAGAAAGCACAAAGGGCCGGGGGGAATGGTTCAAGTGCTATGCTTGGCAAACATAATTACTAAGTTCAAATCTCAGTGCTGCCAATTTTTTTGCATGAATATTACAGTAGGCTTGTGCACAAAGTGAAATAAAACATAGGACAAACCTGTAAAAGACAACTATAAGGATGTTGCTGAGCCTGCCAGTAGCAAGTTTAGAAGTCATCCTAAACACTTGAGACATGTCATAGATGAGAAAATGTAGGTATCTATTCCAGGAAATTAAGCTACAGTGAGAAATCTTTAAGTATATGTACATTGAGATTGGTATGGAAAAAAGGAAGTGTCTCAGGTACCATGCATTTGAAATAGGTCTAAATATTTGGGTAGATTAAAGTAGTTTCAAATTTTAAGAAAGACAATACTTAGAGAAATGGTACACAGCAGTCAGATGTTCAGTGCATACTGCTATGTTATTTGCAAAGGCGATGGGATGTAAACCTCCTGGTTTATTTTCAAAGAACAATAAAATCAGAGGTGATGACTTCAAAGTGTATTTCATTTCTGTCTTGCTTTCTTGTGTCACCTGACGTAGGAGGAGAGGGCCTTGCTCCAGAAATAGCCATAAATGTTTCACATATAGTAGCATATTGAAAGGTAGCCACACCCTCTTGGTCCTAAAGAAAAGAAAGTGTGACTGACTACTCTATTGCTGTATACTGCAATACCCTCCCTATTGGGGAGGGAAAGGATGGCTGTCCAATGGCTGGGCAAATGATACCATTCTCACTGTTACTATACTGAGAAACTAGGTCTTTCTGGGGAGTTGAGAAATTGTATGTGAATTGTATAACCTGATAGAGATTTTCAGCCATCAAAACTATTTTCTTTACACATTTTGTTAACTTCCATGTATCAGGGGATTTCCTGCAAATTACAGAATAATATGTATATATTCTTGTATTTATAGAAGCATTGAAATTCTCAATGTTAAGATCTTATAATTACATAGAATGTGGTGAATTTGTAACCATTTTTGTATCTGACATCCATATTACCTAAGTGACAACTTATATAATATTGCTTCAGAATGTTTGCCTTTGTCCTGGATATAATAGTGTGTTCCTCTAATCTAGCCACTTGGTAGGCTGGAATAGGAGTATGGGGAATTTTAGACGGAGTAATGACACCCTGGTTTTAATGAATGAATAAATAAGTAAATATATTTTTAAAGTTTTCCTTTGTTAATTTTTTATCACAACTTCTTGTAGTGAAGTGATTTATTTACATGTTTCTTATTTTTGTCCCTATTAATTGTTCTGATGCCTAACCAAGGCACTCCAAACTGATAATCAGTAGGCTTTTTTATTTAATGCTACAAGAACAAGCTGCTTATGATGACCCAACAGAGACATGAGGAAAGCTTGTGAAAGGGGGGTATTCATCCAGCTCTAATCCTTGTTTTCACAGAGGCAGTGTCTATAAGTGTTTTCTAATTAGTGAATAGAGAGTTATAATTTCTTATAGATACCTACCTCCTTGCAGGACTGAGATGGCTTTCCTGATTTATCTAGGTCTTGGTTTTACATTTGTTGTAAATGAAGTTTTAATATGAACATTTCAAAAAGAAGAAAGAGTAACAGTAACTAAAATATAATGCTATTTATGTTTTTTAACTGTAATTCTATTTTAGTAGATCGTAATAGTAATATACTTTGAAAACATAATGTTATGATGCTAATTATTGTGATGTTTTAGCATCATAATTAAAAACTTTAATATTCTATATCAAAATCGCATCTACAAAATAAAATGTTTTTCTTTATTGTTTTCCTGCTTGCTTGTTTGTCTTGCTGATCCCTTTGTATGCATGACTTGTTTACTGCTCTGAGATAAATTCTTGGGTTTGGTGAAATTGCTTCTACCAGACACCTAGGAAATATAAGCTAGGGAACAAGACACTGATATTTAGGCATACCAGGAGGAAATATATTGCTTCAGTGAACTGAATATAAAACATGAGCAGTGAAAACACCTGGAAATCAAAAAGAACAGATTTTAGTTATGCTTCTCTTTTTCAAAGAACTTAAGTGCTTAGCTATTATTGTTGGTACAAGAGAAGTAAGTTGGCAGTGACATTTGAAATATGATAAATAAAAGCCTACAGAATGTCTGCTTCTACTTTTAGCACTTGTCTGATTCCTTCTCCAGAAATTGCATAATGGAAACTACCATACAGTTAATGCAACTCTAATATGTCAGTCTTACTTGTAGTAATAAATGTATTCTCTATTACTGTCTAATGATAAAACCATAGTTATTGAAATTGTCAAAGTTATTGAAAAAGTGGAATGGGAGGGGTTTTTTGCTATTATCACCTGTATTATTAATTGGAGATAATTACTACAGAGCAGCTGGCTGTTGGTTTTAGGGAGCATCAATTGTTCTTTTCACCCAGCTGTTAACTAATAAGGATAGTCAACACATCTGTTTCAACAGCTGGTAATTAACAAAAGCCTAATTGCTGCAACTCTTTTAACATCCAATCTGTGAAAAAGAAGGGATGTAGAAGAATATTATTTACTTAGTGCTTTTCACTTGCTGAGGCCAGTTTCTCTTTTTTCCTCTCTCCCCCACATTTTTTTCTTACTTTGAACACCACTGCCTTTGTATGAAGCATTGAATGGCAGGAGAACACAATATGGTAATCCAGAGCTTAACTTTTTCAGATCTTTGTTGGTGTTTCTTATTGCAACATTTCTTTGCTAACTTGCAAGATAAAATGGATCAAAAGCATTTTGAGTAGTTCCATACAACAGTTAAAATCCGTAGCAGTGTGTCCTAGGCTGGGTCCCTCTTGTCTGAAACTTCCAAAAGGAAGCAGGGAATTCCTTTTTCATATGATTTTTCACATGCTTCAGCAAAACTCCCAAATAATTTTGACATTCATATACTGAATTTTTGTTTAAATTATTGTACGTGTTGATTACCCTGATTCAAGTCAGGTGTGGTAAGCCCACATCCTTTAGTTAAAAGTTGTTTAAGTTGTGATCCCTTAAAAACTTTGATGTACTTATCCTTATTCTTAAATGTCAACCTTAATTATTTAACAAAAGATGTAGTTTGTTTGTGAAATCTTCTTCTCTTTCTCCTTAAAATATGATTTGATATTTTTAAAAGTTGCCTTTCATCAATAGTTTGATTACTCCTTGATGATTTTGATATTGAATGAATAGGAAGTTTACAGGAATGGACATTAGACACATGAGTAAAACTATTTTATGAAAGAAAAACTTATATATTAACATTTTTCTTGTATGAATACTTTTAGTACACTTAATGGATTGGTTTAATAAAAATGTATATAGCTTTGAATACAGAGCCTTTGATCATTGCAATTCTTGCCAGTTATATATTAAAGTACATGTATAAAATCTGCCTGTTTCCTAAATTGATTTCTAAAATATTATTGATTAAGGTGTTTTCTTTAAAAATATACTTCCCAGTTTCATGGCTAGATTTCATTCAGTAGCTGTATTTATAGAGTTTCATGTATTCTTCATAATCTATATGGACAAAAATATTTCTGTTAGAAATCATAATATCATTCTAAATTTCCTTTCAGCATGTAACTTTTTTAGAATAGTGTTACGTTTAGCTAGATTGATAATGATTATTGAACTTAACTTAATACAAGTATCTGAAAAGACTTGAGTCTGATAGTCAAGTCCTCTCAATTAAACTTGCTTCACTAACTTTCCAGTTGGCAATATTTCTATTCAAGCAGTACTTTAATTGATGTTGAAAGGTATAGAAGAAATTCTACCCAAGCACTTGCTGTGGACTGAATTGAAGATTGCATAATTTCAAAAAATTTTGCTGGCACAAGTTTAGTTCAGCAGGTGTTCGGGTGACGAGGTGTACTACAGATGTAATGAAAAAACATACATGATCCTGAACAAATAAACAAAATACTGCTGGCTAAAATTCTAACTAAATAGAAGGGCACTGGCATGTAGAGAAATGTTTATAACTCAAGTATAAAGGAGAGAAATATTGTCATTTGGGGAAATGTTTGCTTCTTGAGTTTAAATAAGAATTTAATTTTCTCTGTGTGCTCATGTTCTTAGGTAGTACCAGACAGCTTAGTGAAAGGAATGTATTCTGCCCTGAGGAGATAGTGGCCTAAGCATTCAATCCATCACTGAGGCATACACTCAGCCAAGAAACCCATGTTCTGGCTGGTATTCTTGCATATAGTTGTCCTTACAAACACACTTGAGGAACAGGTGATGGGGTAGAGGGAAATTCAATAATTGAGAAGATATTGTTAAAGACCATGTGTGGTACATAATTAACCTGTTCTTTTACATATTAAAAGCTACAAATCAAATTGAATGATGAAGAGACTGGGTAAAGCCAGTGAGAAAATCATTAAATATTTTCAGGGGGTGGTAAGAATGACTTTCGGAGATGTAGTTAAGTTGTCTAAGTGGCCAAACATCTGACATCCAACTAGAAATAACTTTAAGGCCATGTAGTATTTTATGAGATAAAATTCATTCAACTTAAAAGACACAGGAAAAGGTAAATCCCCCAAGTATATGTTAATGTACAGAAATATAGTTCAAGTTTACTTAATGCTTGATAAATAAATTATGCCAGACATTTTAAGTAAAAGATAAACTATATATCTGACAATATATCTGACAAGAGAATGATATGTGTAATATATAAGGAACTCTGGAAACTCACAACAAAAATAAACCTGAATTTAAAATGGGAAATATTCCTTTCTCAGAAGACTTACAAGTGGTCAACAGTTATATGAAAAAAGCTCAGCGTCTCTGATTAACAGGGAAACATAAATCAAAAGCCACAGTAAAATATCTTACTGCACTTCATATGAAGAAGTATGTACTCTTCTAGCACACTGCTGGTGGGAATGTAAATTAGTGAAGCCATTATGGAGTCTGCTCAAAATATTAAATATTAATAATATTAAAAAATAAGGAATATTAAAATGTCATATGATCCAGAAAGGTACTACTGGGTATATGTCTAAAGAAAATGAAATCAGTACATCAGAGGGAATCTGCACTCTGTGTTCTTTGTAACAGTATTCACAATAAATAAGAAATGGAAACACCTGAAGTATCCATCAACCACTGACCCTATAATGAAACTATGACACAAAGTCAGAGGCCTGTGATTTTACCTCTACTTTACCAGACCAGAAGCATGGACCAAGTGGCAGAGAGCCAGTGGTGAGCACAAAAGTCGATCAAGAGAGTGAGGTTCAGGGGAATTTGGGAAGAGGTGGCACCATAGTTACTGTACAGACTCGTGAGTATTTATTGAAGTGGTGATCAAAGTTCTGGGTTCTGTTGTTGGGTCTGCTGCTAGCCTTTATTGTTTCCTAAATGGTTTTCCTATTTATAAATAAGTGTTTCTTAAAAGACTCATTATCAAAGGTAGTAGGAGGGAATTTTCAATTTTTTATCTTGACCATTTTTATTATATTACTCTTCAATAGAGGAGAAGTGTGTGTGCCACTGGGGTTGACAATGCAACTAAGTAAAACAGTGTTTGCCTAACATGCGTAAGTTCCTGGATTCAATATCCAGTACAGCAAAAAAAATGACTATATAAACTTACAATTGTATACTAACTAGCATATGTGACAGTTATTGAAAGAGTAGTGGCAAAATTTTATTATATATTTATTTATATATTCTCAATATGTCATGGTTGTTGCTTTAGTAAGTCTGAGTATTAAACTATTTAAAAGTTGAAAGTCTCCTACTGTACTAAGGTAGAACATAAGAGATGTTGTTTGAAGGCAAGAATATTATATGCAGTTTAATGCAGAGATTAAGAGTGAGTGGTAATAATGAATCTTTGCCTCATGTTGCTGCTTTCAACCACCTGAACAAAATTTTTACATTGCCAATCTTAATCTCTTAGTATTTCCAGAAAGCAGTGTTAATTGTGAAAGATCCATTGTTAAGAGTGATGACAGCTACAATTTTACTTTGCAATCCATATACTATGAATATTGGATAATGCTACACTACATTTTTTTTTCAGAGAAGGCCTTTCAAATGTTACTGAATCTCCTATTACTTCCCCTTTGCTCCCTTCCCCTCTCCTCTCCTGCTCTCTCCTATTTCCTTTCTTCCCCTCAACTCCCCTTTACTTCCCTCCTTTCTTTTTCTTCCTCTCAATTCCTCTTTACTGTACTTTCTCCTTATCTCCCTTTCTCTCCATTCCCCTCATCTGCCCTCTCCACTTCCCTCTTCTCCTTTCCTTTGTCTTCTTCCCTTGTTTATTCTCTCTTCTCTCATCTATGTGGCTACCTGCCTGCCTAAAAGGAAATAACAAAGTATTAAGGCAAATGAATAAGATAAACTAATGTACCAATGGGAATTCTAAACACCAAATTATAAATAGTTTGGTGTAGGATAATATGTATCAAATTTCAATACAATTTTAGCTTGTTCCAGTGCCAAGCATATTTTACAGAAACCCACCACTAAATTGCTATTTTCTTTCTGAATCATAGCCTTTTTTAAACTTACACAAATGAAAGTCACCAAAGATACTACTTCACCAAAAAATGGAAGTAAGCTGGGGCAACCTTTTTTCCAGCAGTGAGGAAACAAAAAATTCCAAGTGGGCACACATCTACAGAAAAACTTTAGGTCTTCACCAAAGCACCAGCATGACCATGTTCATTGCTGCATTGTTTACTATAGCCAAGATAAGGGATCAATGGTGCAACCCAGATGCCCCTCAGTGAGCGAATGGATCAAGAAAATGTAGTATATTTACAGTGAAATTCTCTGCTTCCATCAGAAAGAATGGCATTGCCCCAGTCATAAAGAAATATAGACTTGGAAAAAATTATACTAAGCAAAATAAGCCAGCAGCTACATAGCTATTTGTAATAACTAGAATGTGCCTATAAATCTGCAAGTAAATACAATGGACAATAAAAGATAAATAATTACACCTGGACATGGTTAAAGAGCAATGTAAACATTCACACAGTGAGAATGAATGAGGATAGTCTTTGGAGAGGCTAGCAAGGGACTCAATAGCTAGGTGCATGATATTATATAAAATGATGCTTATTGAAATGAACTCGAAGAAATGGAAGGTTTTTTTTATTGTAATGTTTGTGGTTCTTTTCTTCTTCTTTTCTTTTTCCCTTGGGTAATTCACTTCTGTCATTTTTTTTAATGCCTGTATCCTGTCTTATATATATAAGCTTATCTGTTTGGAGGAGGAAAAGGAGAAACACAGAAATGATGGGCAAACTAATTCAGTAGCGAAATCCACTAAGACACCATGTTGGAAATGAACTATACAACTTTGTGGGGAGGGAAGTCAGGAGACTGGGAGAGAATAGGGACGGGATGACACTGTTCAAGGAAATGTGCTCATTACCTGACTAAGCCAGGTAACAATAATCCCTCTGTATAGCCCCTTCATAATAGAAGTTAAAAAAAAGATAGGAAGAAAAGAAAAGAAAAAGAAAAACCTTAGGTCTTTAGTTGAGCTACAAGCTTGGACAGCATCAAAGTTAAGCTAAGTCAGGTGTGAGGGAGGTTGGAAGGGGGAAATGGTTAGGGAAAAAAAAAACCTATGTGCTGTTTACTAAAGTCACATCTAAATCTAGTCATATAAAATAGATTGAAATTAAAAGGATATTAAAAAGATGCTATGCAAACACTAATCAAAAGGATGTTGTTATAACTATATTAACATCAGTTGAACTACAATTGAAAGGTACAAGACTTTTTTTCAATCTGTTTGTTTGTTTTGCATTATATTTAATAGGTGAAAACATGCCTCCCTGGCAGAAGAGTTTCCTGTTACACTGCAATGTTATTATGCAAGCACATGGTGCTATAAAGCCACGATTAACTTTTTTATTTCTTGCTGTCATTATTTTCCCTGAAGGCCCTGTTCTAAAACAGTGTGGTTTTCAGATACTTTATTACAGTGCTTCCAGAAATACATTTATTCTAGATAGATCAAGTATATTGAGAGTGTTGTTTCTGTTCCTCTTTTTCAAGTAGTTCAACAAATCAGATGCTTATAAAGATGAATGGGTGGCCTGGCCTCTATGGAAACCTGGTTCCATAGATCCATGGATAGTAAAATGTGGCTTCCCATTCCTTGTTTTTGTAATTGTTTTTCCAGATTGTTCATAGTTACTTTCTTGCTATAACAACTGAGTTGTTACAACAAAGACCATATGGCCCACAGATGTAAAGTATTTATTTTCTAGACCTGAATAAATTCAAAATGGATCACAAGGTATCAGTATTGTAACAATTCCCCTACTTACCTGGGCAGGGAGATACCTTGATCACAAAGGTAGGTTTATCAGGATAAAGCTGATCTATTACACTCTGGATCGCTGACTTCTGTGATTTTCCTGAATTTGGGTAACATCTACATAATTTGTGATAATGGGGGACAATGTTTGCACTTTCCTCAAAAAAAAATATTTCAGAAAATGTTATACTAGCTTAGTTGTTTCAGATCATAGTATAATATATACATAACATTTTCATATACATATATGAAAATAATCCTATTGAACCAATTAACATTCATATTATATGATATTATTGAGGTGTAGTCTTTAAGGTTTCACAGGTTAAAAAAAAATCAGTGCTTTCTGAATACTTGTATTTTAGTTCTGAATTTCCTTCTAATTAGCTGTGAAACCTTGGACAATTTCCAAAGGTTTTCCTGGACATGTTGTATTAACAACAATTTCCTCATCTATAAAAGTAGGGGAATGTATTACCTCTGTGATCCTTTCCAAGTCTAAAATTATTTGGCTTTGTGATTTAATGTGTACTGTATGCTTCTTTGTTTAGTATTTATCACACATAAGATCAACTGCCTCTGTTCTGTATAAAAATAGAGCTCTTTAATGGTCTTGGAGTTACCAAAGGCAGGCTTAAGTATATCAGACTATAACTATTAAAAACACATTTAAACTAAACATAACAAGATTTTAAAGTAAGATAAAAGTCCTTAATTCTCCATACACATAAACGTAGCGTTCAATGATGTGAACAGTGTAGTCTTTTCTTTGTCTTTCATTGTAAGTTACTAGCTGAAATTGTAAGGAAATGAAGTAATTCATTTCTAATACCATACCAGAACAAATAATTGTCCTATTTATATGATAGTGTTGAAATAGGTGTATACAGGGATATTTGAAGACTGCTAACATCAACCAACCCACCTTTCTTTCAATCACTTCAGGTATATTCAAAGGATATTAAAGATAGAGAACATATTCTGTTTATTCTGTGGATTTCCATTATTGTTGATAACTATTATGTATTGATTATATTCCATCATTTCATATGGAAATATGTATTCCAGAATGCTGTACAATGGTTAAAAAGGAACACTGGTGTGTGTGCAAACCAGTCCTGGGCCTTGACATCAAGGGCTAGGCATTGTCCCTGAGTTTTTTATTTACTCATGGCTAGCATTCTACCACTTGAGCCACAGCTTCACTTTCACCTTTTGGTGGTTGATTAGAAATAAGAGTGTTACAGATTTTCCTGCTTGGGCTGAATTTGAACCATGATCTCCAGATCTCAGCTTCATGAGTAGCTAGGATTACAAGTGGAAGCTCCTAGTGCCTATCAATGATTACTTTTTTAAAGCATATGAACACACTCACTATGGGTCCCATCCATCCTCCCCCACAAATATTTGCTCAAGAAAAATATAGGTCTCTGCAGAGTGACTTGCATGTAGATATTTTTAATCACTTTAATAATAACCACCAAAAATGAGTTTAAACATAAAAACAAATGTCAGTCAACTAGTGAATGGATGGATATTCAGACTGTGATAGTACTAAGTGATATGAAAAACAAAGTCCTGATGTATAATAATATAGATGAGTCTCAAAATCATTGTGTTAAGTAAAAGAAACCACATTTAAAGCCTACATTCCTTGTACATAAAATTCTAGACAAAGTGAATCTACCACATCAGAGATTGCCAAGGATGCAGGTAACAGGAGAATGGTGACAACAGTGGTACACAATGGAAACCTGTGGGGTAACTCAACATTGTTTACCTTGGCCCTGAGGACTGTTACATGTCTATATATATATTTGTAAAATTTACATAAGTGTACTTAAAATGGATAAATTTTTATAAATTACAACACAGTAGTTTAACCTAGACGTAGAGTGCTTTCCTAGTATTCACAAAGTGGGATTTGATTCCTTGGCTACTCCATGCACAGATAAAATTGGAAATGGTGCTGTGGCTCGAGTAGTAGAGTGCTAGCCTTGAGAAAGCTCAAGGACAGTGCTCAGTCCCTGAGTTTAAGCCTCAGGATTGGCAAAAAAAAAATCTGTGTAAACAAAATACATTATTTTAAGAATATAACTAAATGGTGAATATATAAAATATGCTTGAAAATGATGAGTTCAGATTCATAGGAGTGTTTACTTTGGTGCTATTATGGAAGGAGAAGAATACAGTTACAATTAGGAAGTGTAGATTAGATAAACACTTGTTTTACCTGAAAAGGAAAAACAGAATAAATCTATTTAAACATTCAAATCAAGATTTATAACTGTGTGAAAATACTATGAATTCTCTTTTTTTTGGGGGGGGGGTTGTTGTTATGGGGCTTGAACTTTGGTTTGGGTGTTGTCCCTAAGCTCTTCAGCTCAAGGTTAGCACTCTACCACTTGAGTCACAGTGCCATTTCCTCAATTCTTTTTCCTTTTCTTCAGTATTAGAATTTGAACAAGACTTCATATTTGATGGGCAAGTGCTCCCCATCTTTAGCTACACATCCAAACCTTTTTGCTCTGGTTATTGTGGATATGGGAACTTACTTTTTTTAGTGTGTCCGCCTATATCTCATGTTCTGTTTATACTTCATGCCATAGCAGCATTTACAAGCATGGACCACCAATTTCAGCTCTTTTGTTGAGATGGGGGGGGGTCTCACAAATTCTGTTTTTTGTCCAGGAAGACCGGGAACCTTAATCCTCCTAATGTCACCCTTCCATGTAGCTGAAATGGCAAACAAACTTTTTGCTCAGCCTGATGTCTGGCCCTAATCTTCCCAATATCTACCTTCTGAGTAGCTAACATGACAAGAATGAACCACCACTTTCCAGCCTTACTTTTCCAATTTTTGTAGATAGGTGAATTGATTTACAAATAGACATATGCTTATATATCCACTGATTGACCTTGAAGGATCTACAACAAACAAGTAACTGGTAATCAGTAGAGAAGATAAATAGTACTGATTGGAGGCTTATACCTGTAATTCTCTCTATTCAGGAGGCTGAGATCTGAGGATCAAGATTTCGAAGCCCAACCAGGGCAGGGAAAATCTTTGAGACTCTTATCTCCAACTGACAAGCCAGGGGGAAAAACGTGGAGCTAAGGCTCAAAGTGGTAGAATTCTATCCTTAATCAAAAAGTACTCCCTCCCAACACACACACACACACACACACACACACACACACACACACACACACACACACACAAAGACCCAGTGGAAATGATGGTGAAAACGTAACATGTTAATTTTTAAATTACTTCTTTGGAATTTTTTTAATTTTTGCAGAACCTGGGGCTTGAACCCAGGGCCTAAATGCTGTCCTTGAGCTCTTTTTGCTCAAGACCAGCACTGCATCACATGAGCACACAGCTCTATTTCAAGCATTTTTGGTGCCTAATTGGAAATAATAATCTCATGGACTTTCCTGCCCTGTGTAGAATTAAAGTAATGAGCCACCAGTGCCCATTTCTTTGAATGCTACGTTAAAAAGCTATAATCATTGTAATTGTGAACTGTTGTGTTTCAAAATGCTAGAAGAAAATATATTAAAAGTTTTTGCCATAAAAATTGATAAGTTGGCAGGTATAAAAATCAATTTATAAAATAAAAGGGCTGCTAAGCAATAGAGGAACAAAGCTTATGAGACTTTTATCTCCAGTTAACCACCAAAAATCGGAAATGTAGCCAAGGCTCAAGAGGTAGAGCACTAACCTTGAGCAAAAAAGCTGATGGATAGCACCCAAGTCCTGAGTTCAAGCCATGGGACTGGCATAAAAAAATTTATAAGCAGGAAATAAACCTATTTTAAGCTGATTTAAATATTGCACAACACATACAGCATGTACCAAAGTATTACATGTGCATCAATAATATGTATAAAATTCATATTTTTATTGTTATTGTTTTGGTGATACTGGGGTTGTAAATTCAAGGACTTGCACTTGCTAGGCAGACACTCCATCATCTAAGACTTATCCCTAGCCTTTCTGCTAGAGTCTTGTATTCTTTTTCTCTGGTACCTATCCCAGTCTGAAGTCCTACCTATACCTCCTCATTGTATTACAGGTGTGAGCCACCATACAAAACTCTTCATTCTTTTTTTTTTTTAAGAAAATTTGGAGGGTGTCAGTGGCTCATGCCTGTAATCCTAGCTTCTCAGGAGGCTGACATCTGACAATCACAGGTTCAAAGCCAGCTCAGACTCAAAAGTCCATGAGACTCTTATCTCCAAATAACCACTAGGAAACTGGTAGTGGCTATGTGGCTCAAGGGATAGGGTAGTAGCCTTAGCTGTAGAGCTCAGGGACAGTGCCCAGGCCCAGAGTTCAAGCCCCACAAAGAAAAGAGAAAGAAACCTTGGCATAGCTTCATTAAGTAGGTAATCAAGCAAGCAAACAATATACAGAAAAGCATAGACATCTCTAACAGAGTTTGCATGAAGACAGACATGTCTTCATCCTGTTAAAAAATAAATTTAAATGTGGTATTTGTACACAATGGAATTCTATGCTGCTGTCAGAAAGAATGACATTGCCCCATTTGTTAGGAAATGGAAAGACTTAGAAAAAATCATATTAAGTGAAGTAAGCCAGACTCAAAGGAACATAGGCTCAATGGTTTCCCTCATTTGTCATAATCAGTAGAAACCTTGGGCTCTCCTAGCAGAGATTTGCAATAGAGCAAAACACTTGATACAAAAGGCCATATAGTAGGATGCTAAATGAAAGAATCTCTAGGATATAGAAACATAAGCCATATAATGAATGATTGTGGTTCTTAAGGTACTATGTTATCTCTCATCTCTTTTGCTGTCCCTTGGTTATCTCATATTGTTACAGTATCTCACTTTGTTACCTGATATATCAGATATATTTTTATTTGGTTATTTGAAATTGGCTAGGGAACGGGGGAAAACAAGATGAGGGTGGGGGTGGGGGGAGGGAAATGGGGACCAAGACATGTGAAAGGGATCAATGTATGGGAATTAATGCACCTTCTATCTGACAAATATCATGTAACCCTTCTATTAATTACAATAAAAAATATATGAAAAAAATAATTTAAAATATTTTCTCAAAACTATGGCCAATACTTTAAAACTTGAATAAGGAGCAATAATGTACTTTTAATACAACATCTCTAACTTTCAGAGTTACTGCCCTTCTTCTTTTAGGTGTTTTTTTGTTTATTTGTTTTCTTCTCTACAGAAAAAGAATCGAAAAGGTTAAATCATATCTGTAAGAATCAGGTTACAGTCTTGTGTTTTTTTTCACTTTAACTATCCAAGATAGCTTGGCAGCATATTTAGAATTTTCTGAGTTTTACTATTAATAAAGTTAAAAGGAAATCTAGTATAAGAGGCAGTGAGTGGAGCAACATTAAATTCAAATGTGAAACACCCATTGTGCTTATCTCTACTCTAGATATTGCCCTGAACCCATGTTCCACATTCTGAATTCTATGTATAAAGTTAAACATTGCAGAAGGGAATATATATCTGATAATACAGATAGAACTAGGTTAAAGTTTACTAATGCCCAAGGTTCCCAAATTTAATATATGCATCCCTTTAGTATTTCTGTTATTCATGTAATTGGATTATTTTGCAGGAAATCTAACAATATGCATAGATTTTTACATTCATAGATATGTAAGACTTCTACCCATGCAGTACTACCATATTTTAACATACCAAAACTTATATTAATTTTTAAAACATTAACTACTTGCAGGCAAAATTGTCTTCGATGCAGCAAGCCAAAGAAACTGCAGTTGAGCAGTATAAAAAATTGGAAGAAGAAATCCAGACACTACGAGTTTACTACAGGTAAAATTCTTTTTAGCTTTAGTTTAATTAAATACTGCTAGTTTGGGAAATAATTTTAATGATTTTATAATTCTGAATGAGGATATACCTCAGTAAAATTAAACATTATTCACTTGAAGTATTTTTATAATTTTAAATGGTTTCTGCAAAAAATATTCATTATTTTACTTTTGCCCTCCCTACATCAAACATAAGTTTATACTCCTGCCAGAATTATAAAATTTTCGTATTAGCTACCTGAATAGTACTGACAACTTTTTACCCATTGTAATATGCTATGAGAAGTTTCTAAAGAAATGTCATTAAAGGTTTTGCGCTGACTTACATTCCTGACAGGGTTTTGAAATGGATTCAGTAGGACAAAACTGGCATCTTTTAAATGAAAGAAAATGTCAGAGTGCTTCTCATATAGAAAGGATAAATATTTTTTAATATTTTTTTCAGTTGTATGTTGCATGTGTGAGAGCCAGGTAGGATTGTATATTGGGTTATATATAAATTATATATTTGTACATTGAATCATAGTTATAAAAGTTTGTACAATACCCTGCATATATTCTTTTGATTACTAAATTTAAAGCCTTGAGTATGAAACATGAACATTCACTCAGGCTGTGGCTTATTGTAGTTTGGTCCTCTTCTCAGAATAATTTTAATGAGGATATAGTTCACTTGCATACCATGTACAAAGCCCTGGTTTCAATCCCTAGCACTACAAAAAAAATAAAAGTATTAAAATAATGTTATTAAATACATAAAATACAAATAAATCAATATCAATTCTAGCAAAATGCAATCGTGAAAGTATTGCATTATGTATTTATATATGTGAATCATTGTTCATGCACTGACTAGCTAGATCTAGCAGCAGATCTGTTAACTGTAATTTCAAAGTCTAAGTGTAAATGTCTGTGAATGTTTTTTTTTTTTTTTACCAGTCCTGGGCTTGATCTCAGGGACTGAGCTCTGTCCTTGGGATTTCTCAAGGCTAGAGTTCTACCACTTGAGTCTAAGCACCCCTTCTGGCTTTTTTCTATGTATGTGGTACCTAAGAATCAAACCTGGATCTTTGTGCATGCTAGGCAAGCACTCTACCACTAGGCCAAACTCCCAGCCCCTGTTAATGTTATTTTTGTGAGACCTGCAAGTCCTGAAATGGTCCTTGAAAATACAAGTGATTTATTTCTGTGGGTATACACTCAAAGGCCACTAATATTGCTAATTGTGGCCTGTATTCATAATTGTAAGAACACTGCACTTTACATAATTGTAGTGCATTGCACTAACAACAGTTAGTGAAAATAAAATGTAAGTGTTTTCCTATCCCTGAGAGCATTGACTGCAGTAGTTGATTGTTTTATAATTGAAATGTCCCCCATTCTCTCCCCCCCACACACACCCAAAAAGACACCGACATGGTAATTCCTACCAACTTCTGAATATGACTTCATTTTTAATAGGGTCATTAGAAGCTAATCACTTGAAAATAAGGGCAATAGCATGTGTTCTAATCCCATAAGTCTTGTCGTGGTATAAAATGGGAACATCTGAACAGAGACTTTCACAAAGGGAAGACACTGGAGAAGGCTGCCAACAGGAGAGTTTAAGGAAGATTGCCAGCAAACTGTAAAGATTAGAAGAGACAGGAAGGGTTCTTACTTATAGCCATCATAGAAGGTACAGCCCCTCTCACACCTGATTGCAGACTTCTCGTATTCAGAACTATGTGACATGATATTTCTGCTCTTTTTTCAGTTTATAACACTTCTTTAGAATAGCTCTAGAACACTATCATGAGTATGAAACACTAAGTATGTTTGGCTGGTCACTGATGCAAAGCATTTGCTTTCTCAACAATTACAATCAGCATTTATAGATGAATATTTGGGTTAGCAAACCTTGACAGTGAATGAATATGTCTTACCATTTCACCTTTTTTTAAATGAATATATAGAGAGTGATATGGTCTTTTATAGAGTGATATGGTCCTTCCTTTTTTTCTGACTTTTAAAACAACTATTCTCAGTTATAGCTAACATTAGAATCACCATTAGAATCATCTGGGAAGCCCAACCCAAGGTGTATCCAGTGTGTTTTTAAGTTCTCTGGAAATTATCATGTGTAGGCAAGCTTGAGAGCTATTTCAGGTTGTTATAATAAAGTAGTTCTCTTCCTGGTAAAATAAAAGAAAGGTGTACTTTAACCATTTATTAAGACTCATGAGATCTATGTGATTTGCTCCCGAACTACAGCTGTTATAATGTGAAAGTTAGATTCACTGAATCTGTTAGGAAATTTCTTACTTATCCTGTGATATAAGACAGGAGCTGCTCTCTTGGTAAAGTGACAGGACCCAAGAAAAGGAGGTTTATGTTCATTTTTCAGGAACTGACATTGCTTCTTTAAAAACAAACTCTGGTGCCAGTTCTTAAGGGCGGTTCTCTTTGCTGAGCTGCAGAAGATAAACAAATAATTTTTTAAATTAAAAAGCTAAAATATTTGCTTTTGTTTTGCTGGGGTCAAATCCAATGTCTTGCTGTATATGCTAGGCAAGAGCTTCACTACTCAGCTATGTCATGAGCCCAAGCATCCACTTTTGAAAGGTCTTTCTTCCTCTCTCTGAATGTAAGATGTATCAGTTCTCTTCTACATAGAGTTATCACTTACCGGTTCCAAGATACAATTCATAAATACTTTTCTTATTGATGCTGTTTTTTTTTAAGTTTTGATGTTTTGTGTTTTTAAAACTGTATCTGACTTTGTTACCTGGTTTATCATATGTACTCTTATTCGTTTATTTGAAATCGGGAAGGGAAGGGAATGATTGGGAGAGGGTGGAGGAGGGAAAGGGGAACAAAAACATGAGAAGGGATATCAACGTTTGAACTGTAACCCGTCTATACATTATCCCAACAATAAAATGCAATAAAAGATATTTTAAAAACAAGAACAGTAATATCTACAATGACTCACTTTGAACAGAAAGAATGGATAGTTATGATCATAGAAAGTGAAGGAAAAAAGATGGGGAGGAACAATACAAAACAGCCCATTCCTGATTACATAGTGGCCAACTGATTTCTAGGTCCTGCAGTTTACTGTCCTAACAGGACTTTTCTTTCTCTTTAGTAATGAACTCTTTAAAACTCTGGTGGATAAAGAAGGGAGGGAAAGAGGGAGGGAAGAAATAGGAAGGGAAGGAGGGAGGGCTGAGGGGGAGCGGGGGAGGAAGGCCTGGGTTTATGCCTGTAATCCTGGGTACTTGGGAGGCTGAGATCTGAGGATCACAGTTTAAAGCCAGCCTGGGCACAAAAAGTCCTTGAGACTCTTAGCTCCAATTAACCGCCAGAAAACTGGAAGTGATGCTATGGCTCAAGTAGTAGAATGATAGCCTTGAGCTGCAGGCTTCAGGAATAACACCCAGGCCAAGTTCAAGACCCAAGACCAACAAAAAGAAAAAGAAGGAAAGAAAGGGAGAGAAAAGAGTAAATGAGATAAAAATAACTATGTGCTGGGTACTGGTAGCTCATACCTATAATACTATCTACTTTGGAGGCTGGGGTCTGAGGATTATAGTTCTAAGCCATTCTAGTTAGGAAAGTCCTTGAGATTTTTATCTCTAATTAACCACCAATTTTTTTAGAAAAAATTCAGAAGTGTATAGACATGGTAATGGAAATATAAACATAACTGTATACACATAAAAACCTATGACTCTATAGACATAATGTTTTATTTCTTAAATTAATATGTTTCTATGACATACAAACCCTTAGCCTAATTTTGATAAAGTTCTAACTACTAAGTCCCAGTGATTGTAAATAGAGATTCCCTCCTTAACACTTGTTTGTTAAACTTGTCATTTAAAATATGATGTAAAAATCAACATTAATAAATTCTTAAAAAAAAATAAATTCGGAAGTGAGCTGAAGCTCTAGTGGTAGACGTCTAGCCTTGAGCAAAGCTCAGGGCCAGTGCCCAAGCTCTGAGATCAAACCCTAGGTCTGTTACCACAAACAAAAACAAAACAAAACAAAGAATGATTATGAATGTAAATAAACGTGAGGCCACAATCAGTGTTATTTTTTTAAACTATAAACAGGAATCCTTATAAACTTCTGGACATGAGAGGTGAAAAGACTTTGACAGGAATAAAAGAATAGCTACTAAATAAATGAAAGAAAACTGAACTAGCAAGAAAATGAAGCAATCTTAGAACTCAGTGAGAATAGATTCCATAAATTTGCATGAGTTCTTACTTACACACTTATATAATTTAATACAGTCAATACCTTTGTAGACCTGTACAAAATCCAAAGGATGAAAATGACTCAGGATTGCACATTTTCAAGGCAACAATGATGAAGTGCAGAATCAGTGAAGATACCAAGAACATCAAAAGAATTGCTGAAATTCTGAGAGATCACCTGAGGTAGATAGGTGAAGGAAATAAAGTTATGGGTACTGGGAGTTTGGCCTAGTGGTAGAGAGCTTGCCTAGCATGCACAAAGCCCTCGGTTCGATTCCTCGGTACCACATACACAGAAAAAGCCAGAAGTGTTCCTGTGTGGCTCAAGTGGCAGAGCGCTGGCCTTGAGCAAAAAGTGTCCAAGGACAGTGCCCAGGCCCCGCTCAAGGTCCAGGACTGGCAAAAAAAAAAAAAAAGAAAGTTATGGAGACATTGATAGGCAGAGGAAAAAGGAAAATCCAAGAGACCACAAGTTTTAAGAAAACCAAATATTTCATATGAAAGGAATAAAAATATTTAGGAGCTGAAATGATAGGAAGTTACAGTCAGAAAATTGCTATTAAGATTTCAGAATTAAATGTTAGTTCTTAGATGATGTATAAGGCAGTGCCTTAGAGAGAGTGAAAATGAGAATAGGTGAAAGTCACAAGAAACAAAAGTGTTAAAAATTTACGAACTAAAGTAGTAAATATTCACTTAGCTATTAACCTTAGAAACACTGAGACATGTTAGTATGCTTACTGTAAAGACCAAAATAGAGAGTAACATGAAAATAGATGTGTGGCATGTAGATTATGGACATAGGAAAAGAAGAAACCTGTGCTATGTAAGACCATAGAAGAATGTGAAATTTTTAATAGAAGTCCATCCTCCAGAGAGATCAGTCTGACTCTATAAACAAAGCAAAAGAAATATTGACCAATTAGTAGTTTCGAAGAGGGATTAACAGCCAGGAGTTTGGCATTAGTGGCAGAGTGCTTGCCTAGCATGCATGAAGACCCATGTTCAATTCCTCAGTACCACATACCTAGAAAATGCTGAAAGTGGTACTGTGGCTCAAGTAGTAAAGCTGTAGCCTTGAGAAAGCCCAAGGACAGTGCTCGGGCCCTGAGTTCAAGCCAGGACTGGCAAAAAAAAATAAGATTAACATTTGATGATGTTCAATCTATCTTACTTTAATTTTTACCAATGATACTAATTTTTATTCCTTTGATAGAGGTAGAGGCTGGGACCAGGTAGATGAGTGAGTGGTGATGCTAAACATTTTAAGGGTAGCACTTTTACACAAGGAGCTAGCAATAACAATGTGAAGGTTTAAAATGAATTTTAGTATAAAAGTGCTAGTAAGGTATTAATAACTCCTTTTTAATATCAAATGGTCTCTATTCATAACTTTATTATAAATCTAAGCAGTTTTATCAAGGAGGAATCTTAAACTTGTAGGGATTAGATTCATATGTGGTAATGATTTTTTTTTTTGCTGTTGTAAACCTGTAGTGCTGCATTCCTAAGTTCAAGAGGCATAATAATAACAAACAGCTTTCTACCGGGGGAATGCCTAAGTTTCAAAGCTTGCTGGCTTCATAGTACTTCCTTATATTTCCTTTTGCTTAAAGAAAGTACAAGTTATATGTTAAGACAAGAATAAGATACTGTTGTTTGGTGCCAGGAGAATAGGATTTAATATACTTATTTATTATTATAATAGCCAATTAAGATAGTTTAAATTTTAGTTTTTATATAAGAAAATGTAATGCCACTCAGAAACATAGTAAAATATTACATAGATTGTACCATACTTTAAGGTAGTATGTTTGCCATGATTCTGCTGCTACTTTTTAATAATTAAATGTAGTATGCATGAGTTTTGTTACAGTAAGATAAACATCTTTCCTACTTTCTAAATTTGTGATATATGTGTATTAGTACATTGCAGCCATAAAGACAAAGACTCTATGAAATAAACTCAAAAAAAATTTTAATTTTTCTACAGTCAAGTATTATTCTGCCTTATATGAATACACACATGCATACACATTTGTCAGTAAGAACTATGAATTGATAACACAGTCAAGAGTGATTATAGCATACCAACTTTAACCACAAAGTATTGTTTTTCTCAGCTCAAAGTCTTAATTGAGAATGGAGTTGAACATTAAGTCCTGATCTCATTAGTTCTAGATTTTAACCATTGTGCTATTTAGCCAATTTAGTAACATATCTATAGGAAATGTGTTTTACATCTGCCATATGCCCAGTTATTTTGGAATGTATTTTAAATTTCCTCTTTACCTATAGAATGTGGCACTTAATAAATTACTTCTGAATGGTAGTAACTTTATCTACTGACAGATATAATGACAGATATAATATGAAAAATAAAGTGTTTGAATGTTTCTTGGGATTTGGGTTGTTTGTGGATCTCTTTTCTTCAATTGCAAGCAAATTTTGCTAGACTTTTCCTTTCGGTGACTGCCACTTTTTCCAATGCAGATCACACTTAATAATTTCATGGTCAAGTATTTCTTGATACTTATTTTCTCCATTCTTTATTTTCCTTAAGACTCTTTTTTTTTTTGTCAGTCCTGAGGCTTCAACTCAGGGCCTGAGTGTTGTCCTTGGGCTTTCTCAAGGCTAGTGCTCTACCACTTGAGCCACAGCACCACTTCCAGCTCTGTGTATGTGGTACTGAGAAAACAACTCCAGGTACTCATGCATGCTAGGCAAGCACTCTACCATTAGGCAAAACTCCCAACCTTCCTTAAGACACTAGAGATACTTTTTCACCATCTCAGTCAGCCACCAACAGTATTCAACAGTACATTACCTATAAGATAAATCCCAAACCCCTTTAGCCAATACTTTTGAACTATTTTATATTGCCACAAACTCTATTTCTAATTTTTCTGAATTCTATAGTTTTAATATTTCACTACTCATCTTTGGCTTCCCATTTCATTCCTTCCATGAAGTAGGCAGAAATTTATTTAAGTGCTAAGCCTGACAAAATACATAGTTCCCAAAGCAAATACCTACTGTACTGAATTAATAATTAGATACAAGCATAAAATAAATTGTTCATTTTGGCATGGCTATCATAAACAGTTTATAGGTTCAATGTTTTCCCTTTATCACTGATTCTTCTTGCAAGATTCCATCTCTACCCATTTTTCTTATGAATCTTCATAGCAGGTTAAGTGCCAGCTATTTCATTAATTTTTTTCTGATATCATTCTGTTTAGAATTTCTACCATATTTATTTTCTGTGGCTCCTGTTGTGATTTACATTTCATCTTTCCCTTGTAATCATTGTATAAATATGTGTTCTTTTTAGGATTTTTATACTTTATACAAGTATAAATATGTATAACACATAATTATATACAGCAGCCCCTTTGTAAACATGCACAGTGAGTAAATAATCAAATTTAATACAATGAAAGAATTTTTTTAGAATCAAAGTTTCTTCTCCACAGTAGTTTTCTTTGCAATGTATATAATAAAGATGTATATGTGACTCAGATGTGGCTGAGTCAAATGTTTGGATATAATATGACCCTAGCCCCATTTCTGCATTAGTCATTTATAGAGATGTGGGGCAAAGTCAGGTCTCTAAATAGCAAAGTAAGTATGTCTTTACCAACAAAGCTTACGATATTATAATACGTTTACAGTGTTCATGTTTTAAAATGATAATCAAAATCATTTGTCTTTTCCTTTTCTTGAAATTAGTTTTAAAAAAACTTTAGTAAATACTATATTATTATCTAATATTCTTTGCACTTATATATTGTTCTAAGAATTTTTAGTGGAAGAGATGTTTTTTGTTTGTTTGTTTGAAAGTAAATTAGTTGCCAAAATAAAAAGCTGGAGACTTGTCAACATGAAAGTGGAAGGATTATAGTATGACATTCATTAGTCAGGATCATCCAGAAAAAGAAAGCAAAACTATGCATATAGAAAGAAAGACTTTCTGAGATCTTCATGGAAGCTGACCAGTTTTAAAACTAGGAGTCATGATACAGAATCTCTTCCTCTCCAGGGGATCATAGTTTTTTTTTTTTCTCTCTCTCTCTGAAGGCCTTCAACTGACTATAAGAGGCTTACCCACATTATGGATACTCAAAGCCTTCTAATTTAAATGGTAATCACATCTGAAATCACAGCCCTATCTAGACTGCTGTTTGACCAAATATATGGATATCATAGTCTATTCATGTTGATACAACAAATTAACAATCACACTTGTGCATTTCAACAATTGGCCTGGAACTAAGCAAAAGTTACCTTCTTTAAAAAGAATATTTGGCCGGGAGTTTGGCCTAGTGGTTAAAGTGCTTGCCTAGCATGCACGAGGACCCGGGTTCGATTCCTTGGTACCACATATATAGAAAAAAGCCAGAAGTGGTGCTAAGGCTCAAGTGGAAGAGCTCTAGCCTTGAGAAAGTCCAAGGACAGTGCTCAGGCCCTGAGCTCAAGCCCAGGACTGGCAAAAAAATAAATAAATAAAAGAAATAAAAAGAATATTTGACCTCACTTTCCATTTTGAACATTTCTTATATTACAGTCATCTCCTGAGTCTAACAGGTAGTTAAATTTGTGTGCCCACATATGTGTTGTGCTCTTACTTACTGGAGAACTATGTGTACACATGTAAAATTACATTCTCTAGCCCAAGTTACCATTCAAATTTCATTACTTAGCATGTTACTACTCTTCATTTACTCCAACCACACCTGCTTTATTTTTTTGGGCAGCCCTGGTCTTTGAACTCTAGGTCTGGGCGCTGTCCCTAAGCTTCTTTTGCTCAAGGCTAGAACTCTATTACTAGAGCCACCGCACCACTTCCGGCTTTTTCTGTTTATATGGTACTGAGGAATAGATCCCAGAGCTTCATACATGTTAGGCAAGCACCCTACCACTAAGCCTCATTCCCAATTCCACTTGCTTGATTATTATCTCAGACATCCTAAGCATATTCCTATCTCAAGGCCTTGACATTTGTTTTCCCTGCCTGAACTGTTTTACCCCCAGAATATCACATGGATTTCCTTGCCTAGCACAGCTCTATGTTTAATGTCCCTATTTACATTCACTAAAATTGCCTGTGTCCTCACTATATCCTCTTATTCTTTTTCTCTTACTAGTTTTTGTAATAGTCATACCTACATGGCAATAGTCATATCTACATGGTACTATTTTTAGCTCTGTAGCATTAAGTTCTTCAAAGACAAAACTTTTATTTTGTTTGCTACACTTAAATGAGTATACATGAAAGTGTATCAGTACCCATTTGGATGAGAAATGTTGAAGGAAGGTAGGAAGGAGGGAGGGAGGGGCTAAGGAAAGAAGAAAAGGATATGTGGAGGTACTTAGACACTAAGGCTTCATGAATCTAACAGCAGATTATCTTGGAATGAAAACTGACTCTAATATTGGGATTGATAATGCAATGTATGTTTACAATGAAGACAGAAATTTTAACTTTTATTTCATGCCCTGATAAAGTATTGAGTTGTTATGTACATGAACTTCTTTATAAAGTAGAAAAATGAATATGTAATTTTAAAGACTCTTACCAGTACTGGCCTATATAAATTATCTATAATTAACTATTCTAAAAATAAACATCTAATAAAACTTCATATATAAGACATATATAAGAAAGTTGACTCCAAAATGTATCCACTTACCCTATGAAAAATCATAATCTTGCTTTAATTTTAGGTTAAATATTTCTAATTATTTTTGAGAATACATTGAAGAGCTCTAACACATTTAAAAGTACAATAAAATGTTAAGAAAATGTAACCAATCAAAAAATTAAGTATTAATTTTAGCATTCTTCTTTTCTGGAAGGAATGAGGAAACATGACAGTTGGTGAAGAAAAGGATGTCATTTTGAAATGTTTAATTCTATGAACATTAGCTATAGCTAGAAATGACAGTGAAAAGAGAGGGTTCCCTTGTATTTCAAGAATGTTAACTCTGTACAATTAGATTATTCTTAACATATTTGAATCCTAAATATTTTCTCTCTCCTTTCTTTACCAAAAATGTAAACATTATTAGATGCATGAGAATTTTACTGAAACTAGTTAAAAATATTTGGCAAATGCATATTATACGTAATAATTACTGACTTGCTTAAGAACTTTTTCATTATTAATTGCAAAATCAGTATATAACAATACAGTATATATATATACATACATATATTTATATAATACAGGATATAATAAGTTGACATCCTAAAGCTACTCTTGATTTCTATAAACTGTCTAATGCCACTGCTGTCATAAAGAGCTTAGTAAATATTGACTAAGGATGAGGATGATGATCCAGCAGTATTTTTAAGACTGGGTGGCACTGGCAGTGCACAGAGATATCCGGGATTTAATATTGTTATTTTGCCTTGGGGCTTTTCTACCTAGGCCTCTCCCAAAAGGATAAATGTTTACCTCCTGTTAAGCATTTTAATGTGTAAATATTCTGGATTCAATTATATATGAAGTAGCTAGAGATTTCGTTCTTTAAATAATTGTCCTCTAGCGTTAACGTGGCATTTACAAGAGTTGTCACACTCAAAACATACTTGACTAAAAATTTTCCCCTAATTATAAACAAAAGTTGGTTTATAAATTCAAATCAGAATGAATATGTTCCACATAATATTTCTGCCCTAAAAACTTTAAGAAACTTTTGATTTAACTTACTGCTTTGTTGCTAAGTTCTAAATGATGTTGTACATTGTCTCTTGTTCTTTTTAGGCTTATAAGAAGTTTATGACTACTTTTTATCCTAGTAGTAGAGGTCCAAACATTTCTTCAAATGTCTCCTAAAATTTGCTAGTTTAAATTGGACAAGAAATAAACACTATCAATTATTATGTGCAATGATTAGGAAGTCAAAAGCTTATGAATTGTTTTTAGTTTCATTTTGTTGTTAATCTGGTAAAAAAATTGATTTACTTGAGACCACATAAAGTATAGTTGTTCTGTTAAGCTTCATTAGGTGTTCTTAGCTAGGAAAACAGGTGTTTTTTTATTTATCTTGTGTGATTTTATTTTTTATTTTATCATGAAGTACCCGTCTAAAACATCAACTATATGAAAGAAAGGTTAAGACTTGAAAATTGATTCTAGAAAGTTAGACAATTTATTTACCTGAGTTATAATCCAGAATGAAGACTTCATATGTTTCTAAATATGCTTTAAATTGGGCATTTTTAACCTTTTTTATTATGAAGTTTTTGTTTTGTATTCATTCTTTACAGTTTTTAATTCAGAACTAACATTGTAACAAGACAGATGGTACAGGTTCTCATTTTCCACTAAATAACCTTTGACAGGTAATTACCCTCTCAAATCCTCAATTTCCTGACCTATAAAATAGGAATTGTAATCATGCCTGCCTGATATGTTTGGGTATAATCAAATGAAGTAATGCACATGCAATGCACATATAATACAACACAAGAGTACAGAGGTAGGTATTAAGAAAGGTGAAATATTGCTATTACAATCTTTATGTGAGTTTATATTGGTATCATTAGCTATACCGTAGGAGTCTCTTCATATATATTTGAGTCATTTTATGTTTTAAGTTCTAAATACAACATTGTGACAACAATATGGAAATAATTTTTTGCGGAAGGAGCAATTTTTACTGCAACCAAAAGTTAGTGCTTTTTGTGGTTTTTGTTTTTGTTTTGTTTGCCTTGACTTTGTTTTGCTTTTTGGCCAGTTCTGAGGCTTGAACTTCAGACCTAGTTGCTGTTCCTGAGCATCTTTTCCACAAGGATAACACCCAGCACCATTTCTGGCTTTTTCTGTTTACATATTGCTGAAGAATTGAACCTAGGGCTTCATGCATACTAGGCAAGCACTCTACCATTAAGTCACATTCCTAGCCCCATTATTTGTATGGAACTTGAGGAAAATATTCAATCAGAATTACATATTGGTCTGAGATTGTTTGTAATTTATTTACTTTACATTTTCTCATGCATTTTTAATTCATAAAATGACATCTTAATGTTCAAGACTATTGAATTATATAGTTTAATAATTTTTATCATTCCTATCAAAACATGTTTCACAAAACTCATAGTCAATTATAGCATTTCTGCCAGTGTTTTCTGCCAAAATTTTTTTCTTTTTCTCTTTTTTTTTATAATTTTTATTGTAATTAACAAAAGGGTTACATGATATTTGCCAGATAGAAGGTGCATTAATTCACATACATTGATACCCTTTCATATGTCTTGGTACCCATCACCCTCCCCCCCACCCACCACCCACCCCCCTCTCCGTCTTGGTTTTCCCCCCTTCCCTATCAAATTTCAAATAACCAAATACAAATAAATTCAATATATCAGATAACAAAGTGAGATACTGCAACAACATGAGATACCCAAGAGACAGCAAAGGAGATGAAAGATAACATAGTACATTAAGGACAACAATCATTCATTATATGGCTTTTGTTTCAGTATCCTAGAGGTCCTTTCAATTAGCTTCATACTATATGGCCTTATATATCAAGGTTTTGCTCTATTGCAGATCTCTGCTAGTAGAGCCCAAGGTTTCTACTGGTTATGACAAATGAGGGAAACCATTGAGCCTAAGTTCCTTTGAGTCTGGCTTACTTCACTTAATATGATTTTTTCTAAGTCTTTCCATTTCCTAACAAATGGGTCGATGTCATTTTTTCTGACAGCAGCATAAAATTCCATTGTGTGCAAATACCACAACTTGTTGATCCACTCATCAACTGAGGGACATCTAGGTTGGTTCCATATCTGTCTATGGTGAATAATGCTGCAATGAACATTGTTGTGCTAGTGGATTTAGTATGCCCTAGATTCTGGATGGTTGGGTAAATGCCAAGTAGTGGAATTGCTGGGTCATACAGGAATTCTATGTTTAGCCTTTTGAGGCACTGCCATACTGCTTTCCATAGTGGATGAACAAGTTTGCACTCCCACCAACAGTGTAGTAGTGATCCCTCCTGGCCACATCCCCTCCAGCATCTGTAGTTATTCGTTTTCCTGATTCTGGCCATTCTAATTGCAGTGAGGTGGAATCTTAGAGTTGTTTTGATTTGCATTTCTTTTATGACCAGAGATGTTGAGCATTTCTTCATGTGTCTATAGGCCATTTTTGTTTCTTCTTCAGAGGAGACTCTCTTTAAGTCTTTGGCCCATTTTTTAATGGGATGGTTGTTACTTTTAGTTTTGGAGTGATTCAATTTTTTGAGTTGTTGATATATTTTAGATATGAGGCCTTTGTCTGTTGTTTGGTTGGTGAAGATCCCGTATAGCAAAAGCACTTCTTAGCAGAAAGAACAGCGCTGGAGGAATTTCAATTCCAAACTTTAGACTATATTACAGGGCTATAATTATCAAAACAGCTTGGTACTGGCACAAGAACAGGCCTGAAGACCAATGGAATAGAACTGAGGACCCAGATATTAAATCACAGACCTATGGCCACCTAATCTTTGACAAGGGAGCCAAAAAAATAGAATGGAAGAAAGACAGCCTCTTCAACAAGTTGTGCTGGCAGAACTGGTTAAGCACCTGCAGAAAACTAAAGTTGGATCCTTCTTTGTCACCCTGCACTAGAATTAACTCCAAATGGATCAAAGACCTGGAGGTAAAAGCCGACACTCTGAAAACTTTAGAAGGAATAGGAGATACACTAGGCCTCCTTGGCACAGACAGAAACTTTCTTAATAAGCACCAAGAATCACAACAAATCAGAGAAAGGCTGGATAAGTGGGACTGCATTAAACTGCAGAGCTTTTGTATGGCAAAGGACATAGCTAGTAAAGTAAATAGGAAGCCTACAGAGTGGAACGCAGTTGATTTTTAAGGGTTAATTTTATAGCCTGCTACTCTTCCAAAGTTTTGAATCAGCTTGAGGAGCTTGGGGGTAGAGTCTATAGGATTCTTTAAATACAGAATCATGTCATCTGCAAAGAGGGATAGTTTTACTTCCTCTTTCCCTACTTGGACCCCCTTTATACTCTTCTTGCCTTATTGCACTGGCTAGGAATTCTAGTACTATGTTAAAGAGTAATGGAGAGAGTGGGCATCGTTTTCTCGTTCCTGATTTTAGAGGGAATGGCTTTAGATTTTCACCATTAAGTGTAATACTAGCAGTGGGTTTCTCATACACAGCCTTTATTATATTGAGGAATTTTCCATAGATTCCTAGTTTCTCCAGAGCTTTTAACATAAAGGGGTGTTGGATCTTGTCAAATGCCTTTTCCGCATCTATTGAGATAATCATGTGATTTTTGTCCTTGCTCCTGTTGATGTGTTGAATTATATTAATTGATTTGCGTATGTTGAACCAGCTTTGCCTCCCTGTGATGAATCCAGTTTGATCATAATATATAATTTTTTAATGAGTTGTAGACGGTTGGCCAGTATTTTGTTGAGAAGTTTTGCATTGATGTTCATCAAAGAAATAGGTCTATAGTTCTCTTTCTTTGATGAATCTCTGTCTGGTTTGGGGATGAGGGTTATACTGGCTTCATAGAATGAGTTTGGTAAAGAACCTTCATTTTCAATTTCGTTGAAGAGCTTAAGGAGTATTGGTGTGAGGTCTGCTTTGAAGGTCTGCTTTGAGGTCTGCCAAAATTTTTTTCATATATTTTTATTGTAATTAATGGAAGGGTTACATTATATTCACCAGATGGAAGGTGCTTTACTTCACAAACATTAACACCCTTTCTCATGTCTTGGTCCCCATTTTCCTCTCCCCACACCCACCCCTCATCTTGTTTTCCCCCTTCCCTATCCTATTTCAAATAAACAAATAAACATATATACAGTATATCAGATAACAAGGTAAAATACTGTAATAATTTGAGATCACCAAGGGGCAGCATAAGAGATGAGAGGTAACACAGTACATTAAGGACAACATTCATTCATTATATGGCTTATGTTTCTATATCCTGGATGTCCTTTCATTTAGCGACATCCTATATGGCCTTATGTATCTAGGTTTTGCTCTATTGTAAATCTCTGCTAGGAGAGCCCAAGGTTTCTACTGATTATGACAAATGAGGGAAACTATTGAGCCTATATTCCTTGAGTCTACCTTACTTCACTTAATGTGATTTTTTCTAAGTCTTTCCATTTCCTTACAAATGGGCCGATGTCATTCTTTCTGACAGCAGCATAGAATTCCATTGTGTATAAATGCCACATCTTGTTGATCCACTCATCAACTGAGGTCTGCCAAAATTTTTATATCAGACAACAATAAAAAATACAATTTTATAGAGCTACATTTCTAATTTCTATTGTCTTTTTTTTGTGGACTTGAACTCAGCCTGGGCATTCTCCCTGAGCTCTTTAGCTCAAGGATACCACCCTACCCCTTTAGCCACAGCCTCACTTCCTGTTTTCTAGTGATTAATTGGAGATAAGAGTCTTGAGTTCTTTATTCCCTGGGCTGGTTTGAACCTTGATCTGGATCTCAGCCTCCTGAGTAGGTACGATTACAGGTGTTAGCCACCGCCCCCCCCGCCCCCGGCTTCTATTGTCTTTTTGCTTAGAGCTACTGTTTTCTTTTAATTTAATATCTTAGATTGAATTCTTGCATTCAAAAAATATTTAAGACTATCTCCATTATCTTTTATCTGGGAGTATTTGCATTATCTTCTTTAATCCCTTACACATCCTTGTGAGAAATTATCCCTCTTACAAATGGGGAAATTAAATCACAGAGAGGTGCACTGACATGCCCTCAGCCTCACTATGACCAATGACTGAAGATAACTAGTAACTTACTCTTATGATAGGTCTTTTAACTCTGTCTAGGGGAACATTTCCCCCACCTCCATCAAATGTCCTGATACATAACTGGTACTTTAGCACTATTTTCCTGGTTTGGATATGCTTAGTATGCTTATTGCATATAAGCACACTGTGTCCATAATAAAGACAGTAAAAAAATCTGATCTTCTTTGTAATTCAACACTCTTTGTGTTCAACCACCATATAGAAATTACAACTTCATTGGATGTCTGGATTTTTAAATAGAATACCATTGGAATGTTTTGTTTTGTTTTTGGAGAACCTTTAAGCTCTAATATGTCAGGCTACAAAAGGCAAATACTGTTCCTTACAGTAAATTTATCCACACAATCATACTACATTATTTTTATTAGTATGTTATAGTATTACTTTTGTTTCATCAGTGCTATAGCATAATCAGTATCACAACAATAACCACATTTAGAAATAATCATTAACCAGATAGCCAATCTCAGTTCTGTGTGAATGTATTAAGAGCCATATATATACATGCATACATACATACATATATGTATATATGTATTTGTATGTATAAATATATATTTAAGTTTAATGGTTGGACATTTTCTGATAAAGTTATGGAAGGGAGAGATTTAATTGTTCAGAATAGTAAGATTACCTAGAATTCTTGGAAACTGGATATGAATGAATAAGAATTCTGTGAGGAGAAGGAAAGGACATTATCCCAAAAGAACAATTGAAGCAAAAGTGAAAAGATTATAATGAATATACTGTAACACATGGTGGAACTGAGAGAAATTGCAGAAATCTTAATAATACGAAAATGCGCATCATTTAATCCTTCATTTTTTCTGGAACTCCTTGAGTCTTTAAAACATTAGCAATATAACTGATCTCAAATATTTCTGTAATTTGTATAAAATTGAAGATTGGGGAACGGGGAGAGTTGTTATTGTTTACTGGTCCTGTTGCTTGAACTCAGAGCCTGGGTACTATCCCTGAGCTTTTACACTCAATGCTAGTACATCACCACTTGAGTCACAGTTCCATTTCCAGCTTTTTGGTGGTCAGTTGGAGTTTACAGTTTTTTCTGACCTGAGATTTTCCTGACCAGAAATCTGACAATCCAGCCTCCTGGGTAGCTAAGATTACAAACTTGAGCAACCAGTACCCAGCAATACTACATTCCTAAAACCAACAAATACCTAGTCAGGGTTAAAACTTCTATTTATCTCATAAATGACATAACATCTCAATAATTTGAATTAATCCAGAGTTACAGCTAACAAGCATATATTATTAGTATGCAATTTCTACTCCATCTTTTTCATTAAAATTGTTTGTGTAAATTTTTTTCTTTATGTTAAGCACTTGTGACTCACTCCTGTAACCTAGCTACTCGGGATGCTGAGATTGGAGGATCTTGGTTAGAAACCAGCCTAGGCAGAAAAGTCCCCCTGTAAGACTGTTTATCTTCAATCAACCACTCCAAAACAAAATAAAAACAAACAAACAAAAAAAAAATGGAGCTGTGACTTAAAGTGGGAGAGTGCTAGCCTTGAGCAAAAAAAAGAGCTCAGGAACAGCACCTAAGTCCTGAGTTCAAGCCCAATAAGTGCCCCCAAATATTGAAGAAATATTTATTGTAATATTTATCAGTTCTATTTTAAAGTTGAAATATGTTAGAAATTAACATATGAAAGAAAAAATCTATAATAAATAAAAATATGTGACAATATGACAGATCTCTATTTTGTACAAAGAAAATACTTATAACATTTTTGTCAGTTAAGCAATAGTTAAATGATTTATAAGAAAACATCTGATGCCAAAATACAGAAAATACCAAAAACATAGTCATCCTATGCACTCTTTCCTTTGAATAAAAGGGACATAATAGTTACAAAAGAAGCATTTGACAAAACCCAACACCTTTCCAACAAAATACTAAGTAAACTAGGGAAAGAGGAACTTGTAAGCCTATAGAAAGTATGAAACCACACAGAGAGCATCACACTTCATGTAAAGGGATGGATGCTTACTTTCCCCCTGAGACCACAAGCAAGACAAGGATGTCAACTCTAGTATTTAACATTGTACTACAGGTCACAGTCACATCATTTAGGCAAAAAATTATATAAAAACTTTCCAGATGTTAAAGAAGTAGAACTATTTGATGATAACGTAATCGTATTATGCAGAAAACCTTAAATTTACAAACTATTCAAATAACAAGTCTGACATAATTTCAGAGTAAAAATCTATATGCATACATCACTTGTGTTTTTATACACTTATAGTGAGCAAGCCAAAAATAAAATCATGAAAACCACATTTAAAATAGCATCAAAAGAAACAAATACTTTGGAATAAATAGCATCAAAAGAAACCAAATACTTTGGAATAAATACAGGAAAAGGACTGTAAAAATTATTCTTTGGAAAGTAAAAGAATGGTGTTAACAGCAAATAAAGAAATGAAATCATCTGTACTCATGAATCAGAAGTAAAGATGGTAAGACTCCCCAAATTGATCTACAGATTCAGTATAATTCTTATCAAAATCCCAGATGAAATGCTAATCCTAGGGGTGGAAGTGTGGCTTTTCTAGAATGCACAAAGCTCTGGGTTCCATTCCTTGGTACACATACACAGAAAAATCTGCAGGTGGCCCTGTAGCTCAAGTGGTAGAGCCCAGGCCCTGAGTTCAAGCCCCAGGACTGGCAAAAAAAAAAAAAGCTAATCCTAAACTGAAAAGTTTAACTAAAAGTATTTAAAACAGAAACAAGGCAGATTCATGCTTCCTACATTCAAAACTTATTCAAAACTTACTACAAAGATATATAAATCCACAACAATGCAGTATTAGCATATGGATTGACATAGAATTTAATTTATAAATATGCCTACTGACATTAAAAAGAAAAACTCTCTGAGCAGCATTATATCTATTAAAATAATTGATTCATAATTTAAATCATTTTAAAAAGGAACTGCAATTCAGATGTTAGCTTGGTGAGTTTTGCTAAGCATTTATGGAAGGTAAAATAATTTTAAAGCAACCATTTAAAAAATAGAGTAGAAAAGACTTCTGACTCTAATGATGACATCAGTTTTATGTTACTTCAAAAATTAGACAGAGATGTAACAAGAAACAAAGCCTACAGACGGATATCCCTCTTGAACATAGATGAAAAAAGTCCTCAACAAAAACTAGCAAAGCAAATCTAACAATGTGTAGAAAAGAATACTGCACCATTTCCAGGTGACAATTCTTTTCCTTTTTTTTGTTTTTTCTTTTTTCCTTTTTAAAAGTCAGCTGTGAAAAAATAAATAAAAAAAAATAAAAGTCAGATGTGGGACTTTAACTCTGGGCCTTGGCATTGTCCCTGAGCTCTTCAGCTCAAGGCTACTGCCCTACCCCTTGAGCCACAGTGGCACTTCCAATACTTTCTCTTTTGAAAATCAGTATAATTACTAATATGAACATGATAAAGAAGATACTGTTATGTCTCAAAATATAAAAATGAAATAATCTTTAAGTATCAAAATTATTTAAAAATTTATGAGCAAATTTAAAACGACCTGAAATCTACATAAAATTGCTGAAAGCAATTATCGAAAACCTATGTAAGTGCAGCAATAACATGCTCTTAACCCAAGATTTTAATTTTCTGCAAATTGATCTGTAAACTCACCATTACCGTAATAGAGATTACATGCATTTTAATTGACAAGCTAATGCTAAAATGTACTTGGAAATACAAATGACATAGAATTATCAAAGCAATGATAAAAGAAACAGGAGAATTATACTGCTTGACTTCAAGATATACTCTGTAAAGTCTTAGATATCAAAATATTATTATTGATGAAAAGATAGACATTTGGATCATCACACATACATACAATGAATTTGTTTTCAACAAGGAAACATGGCTCAAGCCTGTAATCTTAGCTATGCAGGAAGCTGAGGTCTGAGGATGGTGACTCAAAGCCAGCTAGGCAGTAAAGATCTTGAGACTCATACTTCCAATTAACCACAAGAAAACCACAAGTGGCGCTGTGGCTGAAAGTGATAGAGCATTAGCCTTGAACAAAGGTGCTCAGGGACAGAGTTCAGGCCTCTCAGTTCAAGCCCCATGATTTATTACAAAGAATGAGGAAAAAGGAGGAGGGAGTAGGAGGAGCAGGGAGAAGGAGATGTGGCCATTCTACTATTCAAAAAATAGGGATTGGACCACTGGATGGCTTATATTTAAATTATTAATAACAATAATAATTTAAAACCTTATGTCACATTTTGCAAAAAAAGTTTCCTTGGCAAGAACTTTTCTTTAACTTTTGACTCCTGCACTAATATACTTCCTGGCTGATAGTAGGTGATAAAAAATTATAAATGCTGACTACTCTCTAGCCATCCTGATTTCTGACTCTGACTTCACTAAGGAAAGCCCATCACACTCTGAAAAAACCGTACAAACCATGTTTTAGCTTCAAAAAGGTGTAACCTAGACTGATTCTAGTTTGCTCAATTCATTGTTGGTTTGGATAGCCTTTCCTATCACAGCTTCTTGGTGCATTCACCTGGCCTGGAAATGCTTAACACTTGCACAGCTATTTCTTTGTATTGCTGCATCTGTATGTATTACAAGCTACAAGAATAAGAACATGTTAAATTTAAATAGGAAACAAGAGGCAGAACAATGATATGTGCCTGTGGATAATTCAGCACTATTTGTTGATGCTGCTGATTTGCATTTTACTCCCACTGGCAGCTAGAGTCAACATGACTTATGTGTTCATTCTAATACCTTAATTCCAGTGAGCTCTCTGTTTTTTAATAATACAGATATAATATGACTTTATTTTTTGCAAGAATGTAAAGAATATCTTACCTGTTTTTCCAGTGTATGGGTAGAAAGGCAGTTAATGATTATTAGCAGATGAACTAACACAGCTAAACAAATGACTTGGTTATTGACAATGAACAGCAAGACTATAGCCAAAGTTCAGAACTGTTGATGACTGATATTATCAAATACTCCATAAGTAAAGAGTACTTTTTTCATATATTTTTATTGTAATTAATAGAAGGGTTACATGATATTTGCCAGATAGATGCTGCATTAATTCCCATAAATTGATACCCTTTCACATGTCTTGGTCCCCATTTCCCTCCCCCCCCACCCCTCATCTTGTTTTCCCCCATCCATAGCCAATTTCAAATAACCAAATAAAAATATATTCAATATATCAGCTAACAAAGTGAGATACTGTAACAATATGAGATAACCAAGGGACAGCAAAAGAGATGAGAGATACCATAGTACATTAAGAACAAGAATCACTCATTATATGGCTTTTGTTTCTATATCCTAGAGATCCTTTCATTTAGCGTCCCACTATATGGCCTTTTGTATCAAGGTTTTGCTCTATGGCAAATCTCTGCTAAGAGAGCCCAAGGTTTCTACTGATCATGGGAAACCATTGAGCCTATGTTCCTTTGAGTCTGGCTTACTTTACTTAATATAATTTTTTCTAAGTCTTTCCATTTCCTAACAAATGGGGCAATGTCATTCTTTCTGACAGCAGCATAGAATTCCATTGTGTACAAATACCACATCTTGTTGATCCACTCATTAACTGAGGGACATCTAGGTTGGTTCCATATCTGCTGCAATGAACATTGTTGTGCTGGTGGATTTGGTATGTCTTTGTTTCTGGATGATTGGGTAAATGCCAAGTAGTGGAATTGCTGGGTCATAGAGGAGCTCTATGTTGAGTCTTTTGAGGAACTGCCATACTGCTTTCCATAGTGGTTGAACAAGTTTGCACTCCCACCAACAGTGTAGTAGTGATCCCTCCTGGCCACATCCCCTCTAGCATCTGTTGTTATTAGTTTTCCTCATCCTGGCCATTCTAACTGGAGTGAGGTGGAATCGAGTTGTTTTGATTTGCATTTCTTTTATGACCAGAGATGTTGAGCATTTCTTCATGTGTCTGTAGGCCATTTTTGTTTCTTCTTCAGAGAAGACTCTCTTTAAGTCTTTGGCCTATCTTTTAATGGGATGGTTGTTACTTTGGAGATTAGTTTTGGAGTGATTCAATTTTTTGAGTTGTTGATATATTTTAGATATGAGGCCTTTGTCTGTTGTATGGTTGGTGAAGATCTTCTCCCACTCTGTAGGCTTCCTAATTAATTTACTAGCTATGTCCTTTGCCGTACAGAAGCTCTGCAGTTTAATGCAGTCCCACTTATCCAGCCTTTCTCTGATTTGTTGTGATTCTTGGTCCTTATTAAGAAAGTTTCAACCTGTGCCAAGGAAGTCTACTGTATCTCTTATTCCTTCTTGTAAAGTTTTCAGAGTGTCAGCTTTTACCTCCACGTTAATTCTAGTGCAGGGTGACAAAGAAGGATCCAACTTTAGTTTTCTGCAGGTGCTTAACCAGTTCTGCCATCACCACTTGTTGAAGAGGCTATCTTTCTTCCATTCTATTTTTTTGGCTCCCTTGTCAAAGATTAAGTGGCCATTGGTCGGTGGTTTAATATCTGGGTCCTCAGTTCTATCCCATTGGTCTTCAGACCTGTTCTTGTGCCAGTACCAAGCTGTTTTGGTAATTATAGCTCTGTAATAGACTCTAATGTTTGGTATTGAAATTCCTCCTGTGCTGTTCTTTCTGCTAAGAAGTGTTTTTGCTATACGGGATCTTTTATTATTCCATATGAAATTCTGGATTGCCTCTTCTGTTTCTTTAAAGAATGACATTGGGATATTGATGGGTATTGCGTTGAATTTGTAGATAGCACATGGCAAGATTGTCATTTCCACGATATTGATTCTTCCAATCCAGGAGCATTGGAGTTTTTCCATTTCCTCAGTTCTGCTTTAATTTCCTTTTTCAAGGTTTTAAAATTTTCATCAAAAAGGTCCTTTACATTCTTTTTTTTTTTTTAGTTAGGGTAATTCCTAGGTACTTTATTTTCTTTGACACTATTGCGAAAGGAGTTGCTTTCCTGATTGTTGCCTCATTCCTCTCACTGTTGGCATAGAGGAAGGCATTGATTTTTGAGGGTTAATTTTATACCCTGCTACCCTTCCAAAGTTTTGAATCAGCTCAAGGAGCTTGGGAGTGGAATCTATAGGATTCTTTAAATACAGGATCTTGTCATCTGCAAAGAGGGAAAGTTTGACTTCCTCTTTCCCTATTTGGATTCCCTTTATGCTTGCTTCTTGCCTTATTGCACTGGCTAGGAATTCTAATACTATGTTAAAGAGGAGTGGGGAGAGTGGGCTTCCTTGTCTCATTCCTGATTTTAGAGGGAATGGCTTTAGCTTTTCGTCGTTAAGTATAATACTAGCTGTGTGTTTGTCATACACAGCCTTATTATATTGAGGAATGTTCCATGGATTCCTAGTTTCTCCAGAGCGTTTAACATAAAGGGGTGTTGGATCTTGTCAAATGCCTTTTCCCCACTATTGAGACAATCATGTGATTTTTGTCCCTGCTCCTGTTGATGTGTTGAATTATATTAATTGATTTGCGTATGTTGAACCAGCTTTGCCTCCCTGTGATGGATCCTGTTTGATCATAGTGTATAATTTTTTGATGAGTTGTTGTAGACGGTTGGCCAGTATTTGGTTGAGAAGTTTTGCATCAATGTTCATCAAAGAAATAGGTCTATAGTTCTCTTTCTTTGATGAATCTCTGTCTGGTTTGGGGATGAGGGTTATTCTGGCTTCATATAATGAGTTTGGTAAAGAACCTTCATTTTCAATTTCGTTGAAGAGCTTGAGGAGTATTGGTGTGAGGTCCGCTTTGAAGACCTTATAGAATTCAGTTGTGAATCCATCTGGCCCTGGGCTTTTCTTAGGTGGAAGGTCTCTTATTGCCATTTCTATTTCAGAGCTTGAAATAGGCCTGTTGAGTTGGGTTAGTTCTTCTTGGTTCAGTGTGGGTATGTTAATATTGGCTAGGAATTCATCCATTTCTTCTAGATTATCAAATTTGTTGGCATAAAGGTTTGAGAAGTATTCCCTCATGATACTCTGGATCTTGGTAATTTCTGTCGTGCTATTACCATTTTCATCTGTGATTTTGTTTATTTTGGTATGCTCCCTTCTTTTTTTCGTAAGATTTGCTAAGGGTTTGTCAATTTTGTTAATTCTTTCAAAGAACCAACTCCTTGTTTTGTTGATTCTTTCTATATTTTTTTTTATTCCAAACCATTTAATTCTGCTTTGTTTTTAATAATTAGCTTCCTTCTACTGGTATTAGGGTCGGTTTGTTGCTCTTTTTCCAAGAGCTTAAGGTGACACATTAAGTTGTTGGTTTGTGATTTTTCCAAGTTCTTGTTGTAGGCACTCAGAGCTATAAATTTTCCTCTGAGTACTGCCTTTGCCGTGTCCCAAAGGAGCTGGTATTTTGTGTGCTCCTTTTTGTTAAATTTCATAAAGTGTTGGATTTCTGTTCTGATCTCTTCGATGATCCATTGGTTATTCAACAATGTGATGTTCAATCTCCATGAGTTACAGGGTTTTCGTTGGTGGAGTTGTGTGTTCAGTTCCAATTTGATGCTCTTGTGGTCTGAGAGAGTGCAGGGAAAAATTTCAGTGTTTCTGAATCTGTCCAGGTTTGTTTTATGGCCTAAGATGTGGTCTGTTTTGGAAAATGTTCTTTGTGCTGCTGAGAAAAACATATATTGTGTTGTTGGGTGGAATATTCTGTAGATGTCTGTTAGATCTAATTGGTCTATATAGTTGTTCAATTCTAAGGTTTCTCTGTTGAGTTTTTGCCTTGTTGATCTGTCTATAGGTGAGAGTGGTGTGTTAAAGTCACCAACAATCACTGTGTTTCGATCTATGTATGGTTTCAGGGAAAATAAAGTTTGCTTGATAAAGTTCGGAGCTCTAGGATTCGGTGTGTAGATATTTAGGATGGTTATGTCCTCCTGGAGGAAAGATCCCTTTAGTAGTATGTAGTGACCTTCTTTGTCTTTTCTCACTAATTTTAGTTTGAAATCCATTTTATCTGATATGAAGATGGCAACTCCAGCCTGTTTATGGGGTCCGTTAGCTTGATAGAGTTTATTCCAACCTCTCATTTTCAAAAGGTGTTTGTTTTTTGGGGTAAGATGTGTCTCTTGAAGGCAGCAGAACAATGGATCCTGTTTTTTTATCCAACTAGATAATCTATGCCATTTAATTGGAGAGTTAAGTCCATTGATATTGAGAGTCGGGTTTGAAAAATATTTATTAGTTCCTGCCACTTTTACAAGCTTTCATTAGAGCCTGTGTCTTTACAGTCCTGTGGTACTTAGATGTTATGAGTGTTAGGTGCCATGTCTTTCTCTCTATTACATTTTTGTTGGTTTTCCATGTGTAGAACATCTTTGAGAATTTTCTTTTTTTTTTCCCCCAGTCCTGGGCTTGAGCTCAGGCCCTGAGCACTGTCCTTGGGTTTTCTCAAGGCTAGAGCTCTACCACTTGAGTCTCAGCACCACTTCTGACATTTTTTCTATATATGTGGTACGGAGGAATTGAACCTGGGTCTTCATGCATGCTAGGCAAGCACTTTAACCACTAGGCCAAACTCCAGTGTTGGTTTTGTTGCTACATAATGTTGAAGCTTTTCCTTGGAATGGAATGTTTTTATTGTTCCCTCAGTTATGAATGAGAGCTTAGCTGGGTACAGTATTCTTGGCTGGTAGTTATTGACTTCAGGGCATGGTATATATCGTTCCAATCTCTTCTTGCTTGCATGGTCTCTGCTGAGAAATCTGGGGTTATTCTGATTAGTTTGCCTTTATATGTGATTGTTCTCTTCTCCCTGACTGCTTTTAGGATCCTATCTTTGGCCTGTATTGTTCCAGTTGGGATTATAATGTGGTGGTGGGATGTCCTTTTCTGGTCAGGTCTGTTTGGGGTTCTAAAAGCTTCTTGTATCTGGATGGGCCTGCCCTTCTGGATATTTGGGAAATTCTCTGAGATGATTCCCTGAAGTATATTTACAACACCATTGACCTCTTTCTCTAGACCCTCCTCAATACCAATTAGCCTTAAATTAAGCTTCCTAATTGTATCTTGGACCTCCTGAAGCGCTCTCTCATATTTCCCAGATTTGAATTGACTCATTTTCTTTTCTTTTTCTATAACAACTAAATTATCTTCAACCCCAGAAATTCTCTCTTCTGCATTGTCTAGCCTGCTATCAAAGCTATCTGCTTTATTCTTCATCTCCCTTGCTTCTAATTGCTCATTTTCGATTCCTTGCATCTTTTGTTTTAGATCATGTATGGATTTCTTTAGCTCCTTGATTTCCATTTGAGTGGTTAGCTCAGCAGCTTTATTCTTTGGACATTTGTTGGAGTTCAGTTACCTTTTTGTTTGTGGATTCTATGAATTTGTCCATTTTTCTTTGAAAAATCTTTATTATGGCCTCCTTTATGGCTTCCCCTTTTTCACATATCACCTTGTTGATGGTTTCCTCTTGTTTAGCTGTGGCTTCCTCCCTTATCTCTTTCTTTCTTTTCACATTTTTCATTAATGATGTTTATCAATTGCATTTGTATAGCACTTGGAAGACTCTCCTCTAGATTTGCCACTGACTGCTCCATTGCCTGTTTATGTTGGGTGGGACATGCTATTCCTTGATTTGACATTTTTCTTGAGTTTCTTGTTCTGCCCATTTGAGGGTGGGACCAAGATTAATAGTAAACAAGATTATAGTTTTTCAGATATAACCAGCCTAGACCTTTTTAGTTGACTGACAATAGGTATTAGCTCTTTTAGATTGGTAATAACACTCTCTCTTTCTTTTTGTACACTTTCATACAAATCTAATACAATCACAGATGATCAATTTATGACCAAAACAATAAACCCCTCAATCCAATCTCTATTGTATTTAAGTCCCTCTGTACCTAGAGTATAATTGAACACCTAGATACACAGTATTGCTCAACAACCATCAAATGTAGATCCATGCATTATAAGAGTTGAAGGATGAACAGAGGACCAGAGATAGAAAAATAATATTAAAGACGACAAGGGAGGTAGGAAAAGAATAATACAGGAGTGTAAGAATATTATGGTAATGAAGAAAGGGTATTGTGTAAGGATAACTGACCTAAGGTGATAGACAGGTAGAGTATTTGTGTAGAAAGTTTAGATGAACTTAGATAAAACTTATCAAAATAAGAAGAGTAATAAGAAGAATATATAGAGAAAAGAGAGAGGTTGATATAGGAGATTTCAGTGATACCAATTTAAGAAAGAAAAAAAGAAACAAAACAGCAACAAAATAAAAGAAAACAGAACCCACACACACACACAAAACGAAAACAAAAACAAAAAAAAACAATAACAAAAACAAAAAAAAGAAGAAAAAAGATGGGGGGAGATTCCTCACTGTTCTGAGTTCTTACCCAAGAGATACTAGGGTTGAAAACCCGGAGTTTAAAAAGCAGGTGACTGTATCAATATGGATATTATTTTTGTTCAAACTGCACCCAGAGGTGTCACTGTGTTTGTAGGAATGACCACAGTGACAGCAGGATTGTGGGAAAAGAGAGGAGAAAAAAAAGAAAAAAAAGGAATGAATCATAACATTAGAATAAAAAAGGTGTAGGTTAAATGGCAAAGAGAAAAATAAGAACATTTAAAACTGCAAATGAAATGGGGTAAAAAAAAGATTAAAAAGGTATTTTTCAGTTTATTTATTTATTTATTTATTTATTTATTTTGGTAGGGGGAGAGGCCAGGAAACTTGTGTCTCCATTAAATTTGGGATCTAAACACTTCACAAAGTCTTTTTCTCTTGTGATTTGTCTTTGCGTTTTTTTTTTTTATCAGATTGTTTGTTTGGTAAAACAAAGCTGAAAGATCCGCGGGCAGCTTTATTTACCAGGTCTGCAGGCGGTGCAGGGGGATGGACTTCAGCATTTCTGGCTAAGGCATCTCTGGGAAATCATTTGCCAGTTAGGTGGCGCTGTCAGCAATACCTCTCAGGCTCCAATTGCTTTGGCCTGGGTCGTTGCCAGCAGTCAAGATGGCGCTGCTCTGGGGGAAGGGCTCCCTCCCAATACCGTTCCCGGAGCAAAAGTGGAAACTTCTCGGAGCTACTCACAAATTGCTGGGTTCTCCGGTTCCGTGCAGCTAGCAGGTCCATGCAGGGCCGGGTGTCGGCTCTGGGCTCGCGCAGGCTCTGTGTGGCTGCAGCCTATGGATCTGTGCTCTGATTCAGAAGGGCCTTTGTCTCCTGGCCGCTTTGCGGTGGAGCTCCATGCTCTCTTTTCACGCTGGTATTCTTCCTTTTTTTCCTTTCTTTCCTCTCTGCCTGAATTCTCTGTGGTCCTAAAGCTTACTTAGGATCAATTTCTGTTAGAGGACTGTCTCCTAGACTGCCAGTAAATGAATCTTGGCAGGAGCTCAGTATGTCTCACCCTGAACCGCCGCCATCTTCCGCCAACCAAGAGTAATTTTTGAATACATCTCTCATTTTAGAGAGGGGATATGCTCTTAAAGATAAAAACAAAATATTTCTTAATCTCAAGTGGTTAATGTATCTGATTTTGTTACCTGCTGTGTTTTATATACATTTATTTGTTTATTTGAAATAGGGAAAGGAAGGGAGGAAAACTAGATGATTGTGAGGGGGTAGGGGAAGGAAAAGTGGGACAAACACATGCCAAGGGATATCAATGTGTGAGAAGTAATACACCCACTACCTGATGAATGTAACCCCTCTATACATTACCCCAACAATTAAAAAAATTATGTCTTTGTTAAAAAAAAATATTTCTCTCATATTCATTATTTAAATCACTGCATCAGAGAGAAAACCCCAGTTTGGTACAAACTATCCTTTTGCAAATTTTCCTTTTAAAGAAAAAAGATAATACTACAGTAGCCTCAGCCATAGCTAAGGGCTGATGTCTGACTGGAGAAATATTTCAGAATGTATTGCAGCACATATTTTTTATTTTCTTTATTTTATTTTTTATTATCTTGAAATAGGTGACAAAGAAGTTGTCATTTAACAAATCAGTTTATTAATACAGTGCATCTTGATCAGTGTCACCCCTTTCAATATTCTCACAAACTGTGAAATAAGGCTTGTGAATCAGTTACTATGTATATGTTTCTTAATTTGAAATGCGGTTCTCTAGGAGTTTACTGGCAGAAAACCAAATTTGTTTTAATTGATATTATAAAGAGGTTTAATTATAGTATTTATGGCACATACTTTATACTTGCAAATGGTATTTACTGGCTTTCTTTATTCATGGAGAATTGTTTCATTTCCAAGCAAATAATGTTAATAGCAACTAGCAAAAATATAGCAATTTTTAGCCAGGCGCAGTAGCTCATACCTGTAATCCTAGCTACTCAGGAGGCTGAGATCTGAGGATCAAGGTTCAAAGCCAGCCTGGGCACAAAAGTACCTGAGATTCTTATCTCCAATTAACCTCTAGAAAATGGGAAGTGAGGCTTGGCTCAAGGGTAAAGTGGTAGCCTTGAGCTGCAGAGCTCAGGAACAATGCCCAGGCCCAGAGGTAGGAAGGTAGCCTTGAGCTGAAGAGCTCAGGGATAGTATACAGGACAGTTCAAGCCCCTTAACATCCCCCCCCACACACACACAAGCAATTTTTAAAATCTGAACAGTTTATTCCTAAGCCTTTTAAATAGTCTTAAAACCGTGACAAGAAACTTAATGTCATTATTTGTTGTGCTTTTGCCATTTAAAATCAGACGTGTAGGCTTAGCAAGGAAGCATACTACAGAAAGACTTCTCAAAGTGATCTTCAAGAACTAAATCTTCTTTTATGTTGTTCCTTATACTAAAAGAACAACTGGCTCTTAAATTTCACAATCAGTATTCTGCTTACTCTGTCATATCACTGTCCTTTCATTAATTAATATTTATGAATAAGTAATATTTATGAATAAGTATATTTTATGCCCAAATTCCATGTAGACTTTTTCCATTTTATGCCTTTAAGTTCTTCAGGAAGTAGTTTTTAAATAACTCTTAAGTTTTCTCACTCATTCTGTATTAAATAAACATTCTTAAGAACCACCCTAAAATAATTTCAGGTTTATGCCAAAAAAGAAAATAAGGTATGACAAGCAAACTCACATCCTTTATTGTGTCATCTGAGAAGTAATTTTCACATTCTGTACACGGTACTTGACCAGACAGGTTGCTGAAACTCAAAGACAAAAATCTGAAAATCGATAGCTTATTCAATTTTCTTTTAATCCCTATTTGTAGATTTTGTGATAGATTTTGCAAATTAAAAAATGGGAAGCCAGGAGCAGTGGCTCATGTCTGTAATCCCAGCTACTCAGGAGACTAAGATCTGAGGATCGCAGTTCAAAGCCAGTTGCCTGGGCACTGAAGTCCAGGAGACTCTTATCACCCATTAACCACCAGAAAATTGGAAGTGGTACTGTGACTAAAGGAGTAGGACAATAGCCTTGAGCTGAAGAGCTCAGGGACAATGCCCAGGCCCAGAGTCTATGTCCCATTACCCACAAAAAAAAAAAAAAAAAAAAAAAAAAAAAAAAAAAAAAAAAAAAACGAGAGAAAGAAGTGCTTAAGCAATGAAAATCTCCAGTCTCCAAATTTACTTTTTCATATGCACATTTGGGTTATATTTTTAATTTTTGTATTCATGCACACTGACAAAATGTGAACTTAAAGAAGACATTGAAGCCAGACACCAGTTGCTCAAGCTTGTAATCTTAGCCACTCAGGAGACTTAGATAAGAAGATCGACGTTCAAAGCCAGTCAGGGTAAAAAAATCTTTGAGACTTTTATCTCCAATTAATCACAGACAAAGCCACAAATGGTGCTGTGGCTCCAGCAATATTTTGCTCGTTTTGAGCAAAAGGATATTGTTGATTGGGGACAGCTCCTAGGCCCCAAGTTCAGGCTGCAGGACCAGCAAGGAAAAAAAAGATAAGAAAGAAAAAAGAAAACATTGAAATAATAAATATCCAGATTGTGGAGAATTTTTATGTCTCAGAATCCTAAAAAAGTCATCAAGTTAAATAAACTTGAAGAACTGGTATTTTATATTTTTATAGTTTCCCTTATCAATGTCCTTCAATGAAATTTTCCATTAAATTACTCAATTGCTTTGTGTACAAGTTGATGTTTGATTTGAAGAAACAACTTTTTTCACTATGCTAGTCATATGGTAGAATTAGAATTGTGTTCCTTCAGACTGAATTTGTTAACCCTGTGCCAAACAGAATGTTCTTTGGATCAAGACAAAAATGATTCAATACTCCTTCAAGTACTGAAAATTATACCAAATTTTGTTTGTTTCTTAGTTCATCCATGACTTTCTTATAGTTTTTTTTCATCCTGCCTCAAATTTCTAATTGCTTTTCTTTTTCTTGGATCAGTGTTTTATTATTTCAGCTTTTCTCATGCTGTGTTACTGCTACAATGTGGACCTATTGCTTGCTGTCTAGGCTGCTGCCTATGATCCTCCTCACTTCTTTTGTGGGTTAATTTCACTAGCTCCAGGATCCCCCATCTTTCTTTCTCTCCATTCTTCATGGAACTCACAGAAGTTTTCTGACTATAGAATTCAAAATATAAACATTATATCCTTTCAAAACTTTGATTACTTTTATCTTTTTCTGCTCTAACTAGGTGATTGTACAATAAACGCAATCAAATTTGTTCTGTGAACTGCTTATTCTGAAAGATATCGATTTTTTCACCTTAGGTTATGACATCTCCTTAGAAGATATCTATGGATCTATCTTCTTTTATTTATTGTGATTTTTTACTGTTTTCGATCTGAAGAATCTCACCTTGCAACTCTAGGCAGTGCTTCTTAAAATTATTTGAGACTGAGATCATGGACTAGTAGTAGAGTGCTTGTCTAGCATGCACAGAGCCCTAGGGTCAATTCCTTGGTACACAGAAAAACTCAGAAGTGGTGCTGTGGCTCAAGTAGACTTGAGAAAGCCTGAGGACAGTACGCAGGCCTTGAGTTCAAGCCCCATGATGAGCAAAAATAAAAGGAAAATAAAAGATTATTTGATAATTTTTCTGTCCTTTTTTTTACCTCTGATGTCTTCTTCTGGTTTTCTAATTGCCATAGATGGTATTGATAAATATATAATTGTTATAGACTGTATTAATTTTTGTTTTTCTTTATTGTTTTTAAATATTTAAATTTCTTTTTTCTTTTTCTTTTTTCTCTGAGGGAGGTTTGAAATTCCACTCTTGGTTAGCTTCCTTGCTCACAGCTTGTACTCAACTACTTGAGTCACACCTCTAGCCCAGCTTTTGTTTATATTTTGGAGACAGTCTTTCTTGACATTTCTACCAGGGTTGGCTTTGAACGATGATCCGCATTTCTTAGCCTCCTGAGTAGCTAGGGTTAGGGGAATGAGCAATTGGCACGTGTTTTAAATTCTTAAGTTTCTAATGCATGGCCTCCTGCATTTCTTCAATGTTATTTTAAGTACTGTCCCCCTTATCTCTCTCTCTCACACACACACACACACACACACACACACACACACACACTCACACACACACACACACACTGTATGTGAGCCATTGTTTGCATGGACAAAACTACTACTTTTTTGTTGCTTTTAAGTAGCATTCTATTTACTAACATGAAATAAGTTTTCTAAAGATAGAAGATTTCTACCACAGCTGTTAATTTAATATATCTTCTAGGAAAATGTTCCCGATAATAAGTTAAAGAAAAGTTTACACCTTCTTTTTCTCTCTTTTTAGTTGTTTTTGTTTTGCTTTTGTTTGTTTGTCTTGCTATTGCTGTTGTTTTGTGTGTGTGTTGGTCCTGGGGCTTCAAATCAGGGCCTAGGTGCTGTCTTTGAACTCTGTTGGCTCAAGGCTGGTACTCTACTACTTGATTCCAAGTTCCACTTGTAGCTTTTCTAAGTAGTTTATTGAAGATAAGTTTCTTAATAGATTTTCCTAACCTGGCAGGCTTTGAACTGTGATTCTCAGATCTCAGCTTCCTGAGTCACTAGGATTACCAGTGTGAGCCACCTTCACCAAGCTTTTAATTTTTTTTCCTTTTTTAGTTTTACAAAATTGTCTGTTATCATCACAAAAATGAGTGATATGTTTAATACAGTGGTCACTAGTGTGTCCTATAAACTTAAAAGAAAAATGACAGATTTCTTTGATGCAGCATAAGTGCTCTATGGTGAATAAGAGTTCAGGTCTGGGCTCTCAAGGAAGGGCAAATACCTGGCAAAGCCTTTATGTAGTAGACATTTAACTGAAGAGAAGGAGGAGCCATCTTCGTTGGTTTTCCTTCCAAGTTGAATGTGTCTTTCTTAAGTCCATTTAGGAAATGTAAAAATGTAGCCAAAGAATGCCAACCAGGGGGAACTTGGGGTGCTAAGGAACGGCTTCAGGTGGCAACTGTTGGAGAACATTGACTTCTTTCTCAGAGGGATTTCCCAGTCCTCCTGTTGTTGATGAAGGAATCCTGTTCTCCCCAAAGACACTTCAGACAAACAAGAGATATCGTTTTGGAAGTAGCAATTCAGGAAATAGTTGAGTGGCTTCCTCAAAGAAATGCTGAGCGTGAGCTGTTACTAGATTAAATGGCAGACCTCAGTGTATCCATTCTCCCAATAAACCACATTTATTATCTTACAAAAGTGATATTTTCCTTAACAGGAAAGCGATAACTATCAAAAGAAATAATTGTCCATAACATTGTTAGTCACTGGCATGTGAAATCATTCTCAGGCATTAAACTTAAATGATGGCTGATGATGATCATCATCATCATGATCATAAAAACTGTGGGCTGGACTTTGTTTTATGGAGGGGACTGGTGGAAGAGGAGGGAAAAGGCCTTTTAGCATAGTACACTTGTTGCAAGATTTGAGACTGGCACCTGAACATGAAAGTTATGAATGGAAGTGACCCAAGCACCTTCATTTCATTGTGTTGAGATGGATACCAGGAAATGTTCCCATTTCTTAGGCAGACAGAATGATAGTTCATTTCTTTTTCTTAATTGTAGTGAAATATTTCTAACCCTCATCCAAAAATCAGACAGATTCATCAAAGAAAGTGAACTATAGACCTATTTCTTTGACGAATATTGATGCAAAACTTCTCAACAAAATACTGGCCAACCATCTTCAGCATCTCATCAAAAAATTATACACTATGATCAAACAGGATTCATTACAGGGAGGCAAAGCTGGTTCAACATACACACTAATATAATTCAACACATCAACAGGAGCAAGGACAAGTATCACATAATTGTCAATAGATGTAGAAAAGCCATTTGACAAGATCCAATACCCCTTTATGCTAAAAGCTCTGGAGAAATTAGGAATCCATGGAACATTCCTCAGTATAATAAAGGCTGTGTATGACAAACCCACAGCTACCATTGTACTTAATGGCGAAAAGCTAAAGCCATTCCCTCTAAAATCAGGAACAAGACAAGGATGCCCACTCTCTCTACTCCTTTTTTTAAAGCTTTTTAAGTGTGTAGTGCAGTGGCATTAAAGTTGAATACCTTATTATACAGTCAGATTATTCTACTAAGTTTTAGGTTTGGGATGCTATTTTTGTTGTTGCTGTTGTTGTTGTTAACAGTACTGGGGTATAAACTTCGAATCTCATGCTTGTTAGGCTGGCACTTTATTACTTCAGCCATATCTCCAGCTCAGCTTTTCACTTGTTGTTTTGGAGAGAGTCTAGTGAATTTTTCTTCCCTGGCTGGCCTCACCCCATAATCATGAGTAGCTAGTATTACAGGCTTTAGTCACCAGTACTTGGCCCTCATATTAAGTTTTATTTCCTAAATGTATATTTTTATTCTCTTAAAAAGATGTTTAAATTCCATTTTAATATCATGCTGATTTTATATAATTTGCATAATGTCTTTCATATTTCTAAGTCTATACTTTTTTGTGCACTGTTTCTTTGGAAATGATTCTTCCTGTATGTATTCTGATTTCTTTTTCATATTGTATTCCTTAGGTATTTTTTTCCATAGTTAAAAATGAAGTGCTGAATGGTGTAGGCTACAAAAGTAGATTTATTACTCTCTTACATTGGAATTCTGTGAGAGTACTTTATAGGGTAGAATAAGGAACCTAAATTGTTAAATTCTGTTTTAGTTTTAACTAGTGGATAAATTAATTCCCAAAAGTGTCAAAACAAGTAACCTTTGACTTGGGGTGCATATCTAGACTAGCTTTCTCCCGGCACCGTATTTCCCAGTTTAGGGACTTTCGTTAGAGAAAAGAAGGCAGATTTTTTACTGTTAAAGACCAAAGTCTAGCTTTTAAGCTGAGTTTGTCTTAAGTTGAGCTTTTTACTTAGTCCTTTACTTAAGACCCCATTTTTTTAACTACATATCGTTCACATGGTTGCCCAGAGACAAATACCTCCTCCTCTAGAACCTGTATGTATTATACTCTAGGATACTTCTTCCTTTTCCTATTGTTTCTCTTGATGCACATCAACCTTCTGTCTTCCAGATTATATTGAAATTTCTCGTGAGAGGAAATTACTACCTGCACCCCCAGCTCTGAACCCTTTCATAAGTTTATTTTTTTAATTGTGATGCTTTTATTTCAGTATCATTGGGAAGGCTATAAGGAACTGCATGAGATAATATATATGCAACAGGAATATAGTATATTACCTCTATTCAATTTATTTTTAAGGTTTTTATTCTTTAATATGCATCACATTTACACATCAAGGTGAATATTTTCTATGGAGTTCTTCCTGACATAGTACCCTAAGGTATTACACGTTTCTTATACAGAATGCTGTGCATTCTGTACTCTTGTGCCAACACTTGTAAACAGTTTATCTTATTTGTTCAGCTGTGTATCACCTCCCTCCTTATATACATGGTCTTGCACATTTTGGTATAGCTGCTCAACTACTATTATAATAATTACAATAATAATAATTATAGCAATAAGGAAATATTAAGTAAAAATTTTTTGAGTATGGTAAAGCATCTTTAATTGGGGAAAGTTGCACATCAAAAGATTTTTTTAGTGGGGTGTGGTGGCTCACATCTATAATCCTAGCTACTAAGGAGGCGGGGATCTGATGATCAAGGTTCAAAGTCAGCCCAGACAAAAGGACCAATTAACCTCTAGAAAATGGAAAGTGGGGCTTGACTCAAGGGTAGGGCAGTAGCCTTGAGCTGAAAAGCTCAGGGATAGTGCCCAGGCCAAGTTCAAGCCTCATGACTCATTAAAAAAAAGTGTTTTTTTGTTTTATTTTGTTTTTTTATATCCCAATTGTGGGTAATACATTCATCTGCTGTTTAAGGTAAATCTACCATCCTTTTTTTAGCTCATTTTATTTGCTTACTTTTAATGCATGTTTGAATTGTTACTGTAGAAATGATGTTCAGAGGGGTTACAGTTGTGTAAATCAGATAAAGAGTACATTTCTTTTTGAACACCTTCCCTGATATTCTCACAATTTTTCCATATTGTCCCTCATTTGTGGTAACTACACTATTCCTATAAATGCACAAGTAAACACACTGGATGGATACAAAGAAATACACTGGGACCTGTTAAATTATACAGGTCCGTAGGCATTTGTACACAGTGAGAACAAAGGAAGATATTCTTAGGAGAGGATCACAAAAATATAATACCTATGTGCATCTGCTCAGATAAAATAATGTTTAACCAGCTGGTAATTCTGGCTAATCAGGAGTCTGAGATTTGTGGATCATAGTTCAAAGCCAGTCAGATCTGGAAATTCCCTGGTTCTTTTTTTTTTTTTTTTCCTGTCCTAGAGCTTGAACTGTAGTCCTGAGCACTATCCTTGGGCTTTCTCAAGGCTAAAGCTCTACAGCTTGAGCCAAAATACCACTCCTGACCTTTTTTTCTATGTATGTGGTACTGAGGACTCCATCCCGGGTCTTCATACATGCCAGGCAAGCACTCTACTACTAGGCCAAACTCCCGGCTCTTCCCTGGGACTCTTACCTTGAGTAAACTAATTTTAAAAAGCCAGAAGTGGCACTGTGACTCAAGTGGTAGAATGCTTGTCTTGAGCAAAAGAAGCTGAGGGACACTCCCCAGGCCTTGAGTTCAAGTCCCAGGACCAGCAAAATAATAATAATAGTAATAATATTTATCAAAATGAACGCCAGGAAATGGAAACAAGAGGGTCCCCCCCCAATTGCTGTTTTTGTTTTCTTTTCCTTTTGTCTTATTTGTTTGTTTACCTATCTTTGGGAGAGTAATGTGATAAGAAATGGTGGGACAGAAGGTGAACAAAGGCAGCAGTGACACTCAGTGGACATTATGTTGAGAATGAATTATACAATTTGTGGGTGGGGACAGGAGGGAAAATTCTATCCTTATTACCTTAGCTGTGTAGATGCTGATTATTTCACATGGAAGTAAATTAATTGCTATTCATGATAATCGTAACATTATATAATGTGAATAGAAAAGGTATTTCTGACTTCCATTTTTAATCAAAACATGGCCTACATAAAACAAAAGAATATTTTTCAAGTGTAATTAGAAAATGAATGTTCTCCTAATTTCTGTTTGTCAAAGCATTTCAAAAAAGCCATTAGGAGCCATAAGTTTTTTTTTTTTAATTCTCTTTTCCTAACACTTGACCATTAAGGACTTGAGATGAAAAGTAGATATAGCTACTAAATAGTTTCTCTTTTCAATGCAATTAGAATGACAAAATATGAAATCTGAAACAATGCCTGAAAAGAATGCTTAAATGTAGATTCACATTTTTTAAATAGAAAAGCATGAATTACAGACATAGTCTTGTAAGCATGAGGAGTAAAGGAAACCTTGACTAAAGTTGGCCATATCAAGCATTCTTTGCTTGAAGTGTCTTGTCAGCTTCTGAGTAATGCTTTGATTTGAGCCTTTTGTATGTAACAGATTTTAGTGCAAGTTACTACAGTTCTTTCTGAATAATATAGGTCATGAGGAGTTCATTTGTAGGTGTGGCAGCTATACAACTTTGGGAGAGTGTCTTTAATAGATCCATTTCATTAATTGTCATGAATTTTTTATTAACAAAACCAGTATATCAGGTTTAGCAAGCTAAAAACTGTTCTCATAGTTGTTATCTTTATTGTCAGAAAGAATATTGTAAAAATAGGGAATTACTGCATATATTTTAACCCTTGATTAAACAGAAAACAGCACTATCCATGAATAGTAACTTACAGGCATATTATCAAGTTGACATTCAATGTTTCAATTGCACAACTTCCATTAACTTTATAAAGCCTTGTACTCTAATTTCAGTGTCTTCCAGTTAGGAATAGTGCCAGAACCATCTGTTAGGAACTCTGAGTTAATGTGATTAATGTCAAGTATCAGGATGTTCATTCTCTTTTCCTTAAGCTTTAGTCCTCAGGTATTTTTAGTTAAATGGCCTTCTAAAGAATTGCCTTTCAAAAATTAAGCAGTGATGTTAAGCAGCAGCAGTAATGGATTGGAAAGCAAATGTTGGCATATGTATTTTATTTACCAATGAAAGAAATTTCCTTTAGTTCTCATTTGATGATCTTTACTAGTAAACCATGCAAGAAGTTAATACTATGTTTTCTTTAAAAAAAAAAGTTGTGAAGTAATGCACCTTCTATTTGGTGAATATAATGTAACCCTTCTATTAACTATAATAAAAAATATATGGGAAAAAAGAAGCTTCCTTAGACTTGTGATAGACAATTATAGCATTATATATATATATCCCTTATCTATTCCATATCAAAGCAACAAGAATTTTTATAATTAATACCATCAGTTATCTTCCTGTAAGTAGTTTAATGGGTGAAGAGAATATACAATGGTTTTCTCAAGGTCTCATAACTAATTTTCAACATAATGGAATTAACCATGTGTTCTAGGGTTCATTGTAATTGAGAAAACATTGGTCATTAAAATTTTAAAGCAGAAGAGTCTTAAGGAAATGATGTTTTGAAAAACAAAAATATCATCTTTGGTTCAATCATTTATTTTATTTACTCTGAGTAAATTACATAATTTCCTTAGCTTCTTTTCACACATTTTTTTTTTGCCAGTCCTGGGCTTGAGCTCAGGGCTTGAGCACTGTCCTTGGACTTTCTCAAGGCTAGAGCTCTACCACTTGAGCCTCAGCACCACATCTGACTTTTTTCTGTGTATGTGGTGCTGAGGAATTGAACTCAGATCTTCGGGCATACTAGGCAAGCACTCTACCACTAGGCCAAACTCTTGGCCCCTTTTCCCACATTTTTAATAGCAATTTTAGCTACCTTTGAGGATCATTGAAAAGTTTAGCTATAATGGTATGTAAGTACCCACAGAAGGCATTTTAAATAAAACCAGTTATATTTACTTTTATCTGTTGACTTAAAATCAGATGTAGAGCAGTAGAACAGGAATTGATGTTTTATTAGAGGCAGAAATAGAATTGGAACCTAGGGCACCCTAATACAAGTTAGTGTTTCCTGCATGTGAAATGTTACCCTTTAGATGCTGAAAACATTACCTGGGATATTTAGTCAGTTACTTCTTAGTTCTTCACTTTCTTTCCTTTTCTTTTACCCTTTTGTCCTCAAAATTCAAGATTTGAAGTTTGTCATTGAAGGTCAAGTCTTTGATTTTTTTGTTTGTTTGTTTGATTTTGGTGGTACTAAGGATTGGACTCAAAGCTTTGCACTTGCTATACACATACTCTACCACTTGAGCCACACCTTCAGACCCCTTTCATGTTGGTTATTTTCAAGATAGGATATTGCTTTAAGCCTGAACATCTGAACTTTGAGCTTTGTGCTTCAGACCCTGGAGATAATGGGTTCAGGCCCCTATGCCCAGCCATTGTGCTTCCCCCAAGCTAGGATAATAATTGTATCTCATTTTGCCAAGCCCTTTGTTGGTAAAGGGTCTCATAAGGTTTTTTTTGTTGTTGTTTAGGTGGCTTTGAACTACAGTCTACTGATCACTGTCTCCCAAATAGCTAGGATTACAGGCTTAAGCCACTGTACCCAGCAGAATCCTTAATTTTTTAATGAGTGTATAATTTAAACAATCTCTTTTTCTGAAAAAAAAATAATAAGTAATGCTATCAGTCTTTAACTCAACCTCAAGAGAGATTTGCAAACAGCCATGTAGCAGAATCTGCATGTGAGTCTAGTTAGCAAGGAATGACAGTAAACAACAGGATTCCTCTGACTTGAATCTGATTGCAGATTCCTTATTCCAACTAGATTACGGGCTTCAGGATAATCTTACCTTGGGCCAATCTCTAAGTCCTGGTGTAGATCTCTCATTTTCCATGCTATCTAGATAGTCCACAACTGGGTTGTAACAATAGTGTTAACAGTTAAGTAAAGATTTAATGTTGCAGGAGATTTTTTTCATATTTATATGAAAGAACAACTATGTGAAGTAAGTAGTACAGTTTGTCTTACAAAAAAAATCAAAAATTCTATTAAGACAATGGACCAAAGTTACACAAATGTTAAGTGAACAAGCACAGCTTTTTAACTACAGACTTCATATTCTTCCATTTCTCAATCACAGCTCACAATTTTCTTGCTGATGTATGATAAAGGAAATGTTTTATGATGAAAGTATAGGGAAATTATATAAAGTGCAGTGTTGTCAGGTGAAACCTGTCAGCATCTAAAGCATCTACATATAAAGACGTATTATGTGGTATACATCCAAATGAAATAAACTACAGGAATGAAGCTCTCCATATTATCAGAAAAGTTATAAGAAAAGCATTGTTCGATGATTTTATCATTTTCAGACAATGAAGTCAAGAGAGAAAGTAAACCAGTGTGGGAGACTTTGCCAGTTTTATTCATTTCATTTAATTCATTTAATTTTATTTAAATTATTTCTGTTAGAATTCCAAGATCAAGAATTATCTCCTCCAAAACTCTTAATCTGATTTTATTGTAATTATCTTTTAGCCATTTTTTTTGCCAGTCCTGGAGCTTGAACTCAGGGCCTGGGCACTGTCCTTGGACAATTTTTTGCTTAAGGTTGGCCCTCTGCCAATTGAGCCACAGCACCACTTTCAGCTTTTTCTGTGTATGTGATACCGAGGAATCAAAACAAGGGCTTTGTGCCTGCTGGTCAAACATTCTACCACTAACTAGGCCACACTCCCAGTCCCTCATTGAGCCATTTATATCATAATAATTATTCTATAGATCTTCATTTATTGCCTTCATTCCTATGCTTAACCCTTACCTTTCTTCCTATCACTCCGAAATACAGACATGCAGGCGTGTTTACTACCCTGTCCCTCCTCCCCTGCCTTTGTCTAGTTTCAGTTTTACTATCAAAATTAGCTGTTGGACCTTTCTGCTGAATATTTCCTGGATAGCCCAATTTACATGTCTAATACTAAAAGCATCAATTTCCTTATAAAGCTTTATATTTTATTTGTTTTTTATTTATTTTATTTTTATTTGTTAACTTTATTTTATTTATATTTGTTGCCTATGAGTCAACAAATACTGTCATTTTTCTTGAAGTATTTTTTTACCTTATCATCTCTTTTCTACCTAGTTTCTTAAATAATTTCTCTGTAGTTAATCTCATATTTTCCTGCCATGTGCTTAAATAACGCCCAACTGTTTTTATTTACACATGTATTGTTTTTATTTTCCAATGGCATGCTTCTGTTTCATGCACTCTTTTCAGAAATTGTTTTCTTCCAAATAACCTATTGCTATTCTCCCCTTTACCAGCCAGGTTAGATGTACTTGTAGGGTTATATTCTCATTATCTGTCTTCCCAGCCACTCTTTGGTTTTCTTAGTGCAAGAATGTTCTTCGCTATTATGTATGGTATATTTAAATATGGGTGTCTTTGAAAATGAGATTTTCTTTTTTAAACTAAATAGTTACACAAAGGAGTTGCCATTCAATAATCAATTTATGGGGAGGGGTGGCAGAGAGAAACTGGGAGAAAAACATGGGAAGGGGTAACAATGTTCAAGAACTAATGTTCCACCTGATGAACATAACTGGAACCCCAATTGAAAATAATTAAAAAAAAAAAAAAAAAAACAGCAGTCAAGGCGTGTGGTAGCTCACGCCTGTAATCCTAGCTACTCAGGAGGCCGAGATCTGAGGATCACAGTTCAAAGTCAGCCCAGGTATTAAAGAACATGAAACTCTTATCTCCAATAAATCACTAGAAAATGGGGAAATGAGGCTTGTAGCTCAGGGGTAAGTGGTAGCCTTGAGCTGAAGAGCTCAGGGATAGCACCCAGGTCCGGAGTTCAAGCTCCATGGTCCAAAAAAAAAAAAATCAGTTCATGAACACAATGCATCTTCATCAGTGTCACCCATTTCAAGGGATGAGAAATCCATCCCTTCCCCACTCATCCTTTCCCTCAGTTTTCTTAATTTTCTCTTCTTTATCTATCCCTCTCCCTTGACCACCAGTACCTGCATCTGGGGGTTTATTTTGTTGAACTTTGACTTTGCTTTCTAGGGAATTATACTACCGAGTTCTCCCTGGTATCTGCCATATTTCAGCCAATACTTTGTGTACACTTACATACTACCAAACATACTTATAACTTCATAAGCTAAATCCAACTTCTATATGTAAGGTAAACCATGCATACTTCATCTCTCTGGGCCTAACTTACTTCGCTTAATATAATTTTTCCATGTGTTTACATTTCTTTGCAAATGGTATAATATCTGTTCTAATGGACAAGTTAAATCCCATATGTTATAGGTCACATTTTTAGAAATTGGAAATTTTGTAAGTTCCTGGGCATTAGAAATTTAGTGTACTTTATGAAAATGGCATGTTATATTGAAATTATATTCCATTGTGATATTAATAATCTTAATAGTAAGTTTACAAAATTGTATTGCTTCATTCAGATACCATTTCACATTAAAATAAATTAATTAAGCTGAACTCTGGTGGCTCATGCCTGGAATCCTAACTAATAAGAAGCCTGAGTTCTGAGGATCACATTTGAATCTAGCCCATGTAGAAAGGTTTGTGACTCTTATCTTTAGTTAGCCAGCAAAAAGCTCATAATGGAGGCCTGGCTCACACATAGTGCCAGCCTTGAGAAACACCTAAGGGAGGGCTCCATACCCCTGAGTTCAGGCCTCAGTACCCGCACATAAAAATAAATAATAATAAGTCAGTGAATTAATCATAAACTATTCTGTTCAATATGTTTCAAGAAATTATAAAAACTAGAATACTAACAACATTTTTGTCTCATTAATATTCAGTGTAGGAAAAATATTTATTTCCAGGTTTGGTCTATGGTAGAGGGCTTGCTTACCATGCACAAAGACCCAGGTTCGATTCCTTGGTATCACATATACAGAAAGTCAGAAGTGGTGCTGTGGCTCAAATGGTAGAGCTTTAGCCTTGAGAAAGCCTAAGGACAGTGCTCATACCCTGAATTCAAGTCCAGGAACTGGCAAAAAAAAAAAAAGCTGGAAGTAGTGCTGTGGCTCAAGTGGTATGGTGCTAGCCTTAGGAAAAAGTAAAGCTCCAAGACATTGTCTAGGCTTTGAGTTCAAACTCCAGAACTGGCCGAAAAAAAAATGTATTTCCTTCTACATGATATTAATGTTAATGTTAGTTTTTTGTGAACACCCTCCACACATGGCAGGAATATATAGAACGAAATAAATAATATGGATATCTATTTTCAGTTTCTTGCTCATCTAAATTAACTTCCTTTCATATTATTTCTATATTAAATCTTTCAAATAGCAGAAATTTGAGTGCTAAGCCTGACAAAATACATAGTTCCCTACCGATAGTACATTACCCAAGTAAAGAACAAATTCTAGACTGAAACTGTTGTGTTACATGATGGGACAGTTCTAAACATAATAGAAACTTACTAAATGAAAGTCAAACGTATTGGACCTTTGAAATTTTCAGACAAAGGAAATAAAGTTTTCTTCATTAAAATGCCTCTGATATTACAGGAAGTTCAGCCACAGTGTCATCTTGCCCTAATTCATTACTTCAGTCTAAAGCTAGATAAATATTAGTAGTACAATAAAAATTTTCTTATGAAATTTCAATTAAGTTTAAATTTATCATTAATTTTGTTTCTTTATTTTCATAATTACTACTTCAAAGACAGGTATGGTCATTGTATTTGTTACTCCCAAACATAGCCTTCTACAAGCAGTAATTACCAATGCATCCATAAAGATAGTCATCTAAATTATGATGTAAAGATAAATCATAATATACTGTTATGATTTAATTATTTTCCTTAGTACAAATTTAAGCTTATTCTTATGGTTTTTCTCTAAAGAATATAGAATGTTAGAAAATAAACTTATGAATGAAAACTTGTTTTACAGAGTTTTCAAGGAATTATTAGAATCAATTCTTAAAATTGTAATTAATATTTATATAGTATTTAGATACATCTTTACATTTTTCAAAGAACATATCATATCAAGATATACTTTGTTGATAGAACATTTAGAGTAATACAATGTTAAAAGAAGACTCACAGGAAAAATATAAAATTTGAAATAAATAATTAGTTTTTTTTAATCTAAGACCATCGTGGAGCCTTGATATAGAATATAGGAAATTGATGAGCAGCTAGAACCTCATGAACAGAGGAGTCCAGAAAGGGATTGTATCTGTCAACTGTTTCCTTCCTGAAGCCACATAAACTTTATTCTGAAAGTTCCATGAGTTAGTATCATGTTCTATCCCTAGTACCTAGAACAATGACAGAGGTTTTTATGGCCATTTTAGACCAGAAACCTAAACATATACCTGCTGGCCTGCCTTTAGTTCTGGTTTGACCTGTGTCCTGGGACAAAACTTGAGAAGTAGGAAAATATGTAACATTTCAGAGATCAACATCATTGCAGACATTTCTTTAAGTGGCACAAGCCAGAAATACCAGTTTTAAATCATGTCTATTCTATACCATCTCTTTAAATGATATATCACAAATCAGCAGTGTACATATTCTTCTTAAACTTGGAGCATGTCTTGTCCTTTTAAAATATGCAATATTATTAAACAATCCATTAGCAGGATTTTATGAGAAAAAATATAGCATTTAGTACATCAATTAATTTCTATGTTTCTGATAGTATATACCAGCTGTGTCAGTCAAGGAAAAAAATGTATAAGCATTTCTTTCAGTCCACTCTGAAGTAAAATAAACAGATCAGCCCTATATCATCAATTTCAGTGTTATTACCTCAAACCTGGCATATTTATAACATTTTTGTATTTTGAAAACTTACTTCTACAAACACTTTATTTCCAGTCTCAGTCCTATTTATGTAGTACTTGAAGAGTCATTGAATACAGTGTTTGGAATCGCCAGCTTTTATTTAATACTTAGGAAAATAATTGTGACTTTTTATATTTGTACCATTAAAATTCATTGTCAAATCAGTATTTAGTAAGTTACATTGGACAATGAAATGTATGTAAAATGTTTCTCTGGCCAGTTTAAAAAAGAAGTGTGTTCACTTCTCTTAAGATTTATAAGTACAAAAAAGTACAAGCAGAAAAATTCAGCTTTCAGCTTTGGAAGTGTGGCTTAAGCTTGAAGCCCAGAGTTCAAATCCTAGTGTCCTCAAAATACAAAAAGAAATGGAAATAACTGGAGAAATATTCTAATAAAATTTAAGTCTGTAGAGACTTCATTTTTAAAAATAAATGTTTGTTTGCCTTACCAGTGGGCTATAAATGTAAAAGATAAACAAACCCTGGTCCTATTTTGATTTGGAGTTTCATTTTTGTTTTTGTTTTGGTGCTGTTCCTGGGCTTGAACTCAAGGCTTGGGTACTATCTCTGAGATTTTTGCTCTACGTTAATGCTCTGTCACTTGAGCAATATTTCTGTGTGTTGCTTTTGTGTACTTAATTGTAGATAAGAGTCTCAGGGACTTTCCTTCCCTCATTAGCTTCTAACTGATCCTCAGATCTCAGCCTTCTGGATATATTAGATTACAGAAGTAAGCCACCTGTACCCAACAGTTCTTTTTGTGTTTTTTGTTTTGTTGTTTTTTAATTCAAAATAGATAAAACACACTTAAAAGATAAATGTGTCAAACGTAATCATTTCTGTGAATGAAGAACAGAATTTCAAATGTCTTCTGATTTTACAGAGTATGTTGTAACTCTATAGCAACAGAAATTTTATAACATTTCCTTATGAGAGCAGCTGTACAACAGGTTTTGAACATATCTAGTGTAGTGTTTAGTAAAGTGAAAGGGGTTGGGTTGTTTTATACTTTAAATTGGCATTTTACCAAGGAGAAAAAGGCTGGTGGTGTTTTGGTTTTTTTCCTCTTATGTTTAAGTGACACAGTATGTGATTGCAATGAACATTACTTTATGTTAATTCTAAGTTGGTCTTTTTCTGAACAGGACACTCAATAAAATAAAATAACCCAAATGCTTTTACACCTACACTTTATATTGCTAAGCAAATTATTTATGGAAGGGAAGGAAAGATAAAGTTGCTTTTAAGAGTCCTTTAACATATCAGTTTGATAACTGGCAAAACACCTTTACAGCCATTAAATATTTACCAAGACTTGGGTTTGGGCAAGGGGGCAGTTTAGTGCACAAAATTTCACTCTATGCAATTCCATTGATTAGCTATCAGAAGGACAGAGTTAATAAGTAACTTTAAGTATTACAGAGCACTCTACATTCTTGTCAAGTCTTTTCTCTAAAAAAAAAAAGTCAGTTACAACCAGCATCCCCCCCCCCACCAACCAGTGATTGCACAAGCACAACTTTGAAAGGAAAGCCACGCAAATCAGTTGAGCAGTACTTAAGCAATCTTGCCTGGTGACTGTTGTCACTGCTGCTGGACTTTAGAACTGCACATGTTTACATTTAATTAGAAAGGACATATAGTTTACAGCACAGTAGCTATCAATATTGGATCAGAATTGATTTCCGCTTTCTCCCCAGTGATTGCTTCCTTCAAGCTAATTAAAAAAGGCATATAACCAAATGACTAACATAAATTTTAAAACAAAGTAAACAGTATTCCCTGGAGACCCAAACAAAAGTAAATGGCATTCATCCTGATTATTAGCTACATTTTTTAAATAATTCTGATGCTTATAAATGTATTATGTGGCATGTTTTTGTGTTATCTATTGGCTGAAATACCAGATATTCTCCTTTGAAGAAACCTCTATGAATACTTTACTGAGTGTTTTAGCTCTAAAAGAAACAATCAGCATACTTTTATCTTTATAATCCCTAAAACATGTAGACAAAGCAGTCTGATAGAAGCTTAAGTTCACTTTTTCAAGTTCTCAATTTCCATTTGTTTTATAGGGAAAACACTAAAAAATGAGGTAAGTAAGTAGATTTCATTTAAACTAAGAAAAATGGGGCACCTATATCATTTGCTAAACTTTAGGACCATCTTGGGGAAATGAATATATTTCTTTATGATTATCATAATCAAAATGATAAAAAAAAAAGAAAAGAAAAACCATGGTAAAACAGTATTTGTAGTAACTCACTATCTGTGCACCATACAGAAATCTGTTTTAAATTTCACTGGCTAAAGTTTTAGTGATTATACTGAAATAGTTGTGAAATCAGAGAGGTAAAGGAAAATAGTAGAAAAGTACAGTTTACCCTCAATGAGCGTCTTGTCATGGTCCTCTGATCTATAGGACCTGTCATATGATACCTGATCTAGAATGGAAGGCTACTGAGACAAAAGGAAGTACAGAAGGATTCAGATTTAATTCAGGCCTTAAGAAATGGCAAATAATTTTTTAAAAATCACTATGCATTCTTCCTGGTACTAAAGATAAAGTGGTAAGCAAAGCATCTACAAGATAGGAACTGGGCATAATAGTACCCATTCTTAGCATACACATGGGCAATCCCTGTATTCAATCACTACACCCCCCCCAAAAAAAACTGTAAGGGTACTTTTTTATGTTTGTGGGGTTTCTCCCAAACACTTTGCTTGAGCTCATTACATAGTGTGCACATGCATGTATGCATGTGTCTGTGTGGTTGCTCAATAAGTATCTAGTGAATGAATGATCCCTTAAAAAAAATATTTCACTACAAGCAAATGTTCACACAGCCACAAGGGGGGCCTCCAGTAGCACTTGTTTTCAGTATTCCAAGAAAACTACTGAATTCTGCATTGACACTCTAGCAAAACTTCAACATCCATTTAAAATCTTATTCTAGGATAGAGTAAGTCATTGAATTTTTGGGGGGATGTGGGGGTAGTTACTGGGATTTATATCCAGGTCCTTACACTTCCTAAGCTGGCACTCTTAACACTGAGTTCTAGCCCTTCATTTTTGCTGGATTTTTATTGGTGGTATGTGGTTTGCTTTCAGAAAGACTCCTGTTTCTGACTCTCATTGCTTAGTCTACCCTGTTAGACTTCCCTGTAGCTAGGATAACAGACATGCCATTGTTTCCAGCTCTTCATTTTAGAGTCGGTGGTCTCTCAGAATTTTTTTCTGATCGGGCTAACCTCAAACCTGATTTTAACAATCTTAACCTTACAGTTAGCCATAATTGAGCACTGCTGACTGACTTCAAAAATTTTTGTATGTACATGCTAGAATTAAGGCTTTGCACTGGAGATTGGCATACTGCCACTTGAGCCACAACTCCATTCTGGCTTTTTAATGGTTAATTGGAGATAAGAGTCTCATAGAATTTCCTGCCCAGGCTGACTTTCAACTGAAATCCCCAGAAGTCAAACACCTGAGTAGCTACATTATAGCGGTGTCACTGATGCCTAGCTTTATTGAAATTTTTTACGCTTAATACTTTTCTTGATTTCATTTGAATATTAGTTTATTACTCATAGTTTTCACAAAGTAACCAACCTGCCATTCACATTGGTTACTAAGTGTCCATAGCTTGCAGTCAATTGAAAAGATACAACTTATTTATTTGAACCTCAGGACCAAAAAACAAAAGACAAAGTTTATTTCTTTGTTTGTTTGTTTTCTGTAACCTACTATATATTCAGCACAGAAACATATGAGAGAATCACCTAACAGAATACCAAGTTTTATTTCTGGAGAAATTCATATGCAAAGTGAGATCTAAAAGAAGTAGGGCGACGGGGTCAGAGTTATACATGATGTGAAAGTTATTCATCTTATTAGAAGCTTAGGAATGAAAAAGCGAACAATGGAAATGAACTGGAGAGACATGCATCACTGTGTGTGTGTGTGTGTGTGTGTGTGTGTGTGTGTGTGTGTGTGTGTTTAAAGAATTTTAACTTTACCCCCCAATATGAGGATTTATTAAAGCAATTGAATCTGGGAGTAATAAATTATTATCAGGATGGGCACCAATGGCTTTTGTTTTTAATCCTAGCTACCCAGAATGCTGAGATTCAGAGGATTATTGTTCAAAGTCAGCCTGGACAAAAAAAAGTCTAAGAGACTTTATCTCCAACATAAACCAACAAAAAGCAAAGCTGTAGGTGTGGCTCACATTGTAGAATGCTATCAGAAAAAGCAGGCTGAGGGAATGCAAGGCACTGAGTTCAAATTTCAACATTGGAAAAAGAACTATCTGTAGTTTAGAAAACATAAGGGAAACAAGTGAGAAATTTTATTACAGTAATCCACTTAAGAATATAATAACTGATGTATTAGATAATTATAATGAAGATAATGAGAATAAGGCAGGAAAGAAATTGAAAATGCAAAATTCACTTAAGGGTAAGTAAAAAGATTGGGTTGTAATTTGACAGTATAGATATGAAGCATGGTGCATAGGTTTGAAGCTTAAGTGCTTGTGTAGGATATAATACCCAGGGAAAAGAAAGGACCCATTTGGAGAGAAGTGTAATATGAGACTGAGTTCAATTTTAACCATCAAGTTGTAGATATTTGTTGAATGGTTAAGATATCTTACAACTGGTTATGTAGATATGGTGCCCAGGACAGATATCTGATCTGGAGAGGAAGTAGCCAAAATATAGATGATTAAAGGTGATTAAAGTTAGATAGATAATTTGAGTTACACATGATTTGAGTTATGAGTGGATCAAGAGAGAATAAGTAGAAAGAGAATATGCCAACAATTTCATGCATTGAATAGAGGAAAAGAAGTCCCCAGTGGAAACTGAGAGGCATCAGGAAAAATAAGCATCAACCATAATCTGTCTTGAAAATCATGAAAAGTAAAAATGTTCATAAGGAATTGCCTTCCAATAAATAAAAGAGAAAGCTTTGCAAAATATCTTACTGGGGGCCGGGAGTTTGGCCTAGTGGTTAAGTGCTTGCCTAGCATGCATGAAGACCCAGTTTCGATTCCTCGGTACCACATATATAGAAAAAAGCTGGAAGTGGTGCTGAGGCTCAAGTGGTAGAGCTCTAGCCTTGAGAAAGTCCAAGGACAGTGCTCAGGCCCTGAGCTCAAGCCCAGGACTGGCCAAAAATATATATATATATATATCTTACTGGGGTAACAATGTTTAAAAGTAAATGTACTCATCTAGGTACCATTGGCTCACACCTGTAATCCTAGCTAGAGGCTGAGATCTGAAGATCTCAGTTCAAAGCGAGCCTGGGCACAAAAGTCTCTGAGATTCTTATCTCTGATTAACTACCAGAAAACTGGAAGTGGAGCTATGGCTCAAGTGGTAGAGTTCTAGCCTTGAGCTGAAGAGCTCAGGGGGAGCACCCAGGCCTAGAGTTCAAGCCCTACAACTGACAAAAAAAATAAAAATAATAAATGTACATATTACCTTACCTGTGTAACTGTAAGACCCCTTGTTCATCACCTTTACAACAAATTAAAAAACAAAAAATACCTTTAATTGAAGTTGAAAATGCAAAGGCTACAATCATAGAAAAGTTTATTCTAAATTAGGTGATTCCCAGCAAGGTACTAAAGAAATCAATCTTTTATACCAAATGGGAATATGTGGAAACTTTTGTAAGTCATAACCCCTGTTACATAACAACACAAAACAATGCCAGTGGTGACACTGATGAAAATGTATAGTGTACATAAGTGGATATGTCCACATTGATACCCCTTCTCATGTTTTTGTCCCCATTTTCCTCCCAGTCGTCTTGTTTTCCCCCTTCCCTATTTCAAATAAATAAATAAATAAATGTATATACAATACACCAGGTAACAAAGCCAGATACAGTAACCACATGATAATAATTTTAAATTTTTCATAGATAGTGTGTCTGCTCTGGGTAATTAAAAGATGAGTTGCAGAATTTTATTGTGTTCAGAGTTATTATATTACAATTTTTTATACTGTAATGTATTGTGTTGTGGTTATTTTAGTTGTATGAGGGTGTCTGACCAGAGAAAAGTTTTAATGGTAAATCTTGTTACCTTCTCTGTAAAAGTTCACCAGTAGCTCTTACTCATCTAAAGACCAAAATCTTTCTCATGTTCCAAAGGAATCCTAAATGACTTGATTCCAATCATTTCTCAATGGGCTCTTAACAATTTTCTAACTAGGCTTCATTTAATTCTTCCAACAACCTTGCTTTCACTTTAAGATTTTTGTTCATGTTCTTCTCCATTCTTAAAATATTCCTCCAGCCTTACTCTAGTTAATACCTAATTATATCTTTAAATCTCAACTCTTCCTTTGTAACATGTATTTTAATTTGAAACATTTAGTCAATACTTGTGTGTGCACACATGCGCGCATGTATGTGCATGAGTACTGGGGCTTGACCCAAGAGCCTGAGTGCTCACTAAATTTTTTTTATCAAGCCTGGTGCTCCTCCACTTGAGTCACAGCTCCACTTCCAGCTTCTTTTTTGCTGGTCCTGGGGTTTGAACTCAGGGCCTAGGTGCTGAGTCTGTGCCTATTTGTGCTCAAGATTAGCACTTTACTAGTAGAGCCATAGGCTTTTTGAGTAGCTTATTGGTGATAAGAATCTCCTGGGGACTTTTCTACCCTAGAATTACAAGCATGAGCCACTGCACCTGGCTCTTTTTTTTTTTTTTTTCAGAATGTATTTTGTTGACTCCACAGAAAAGAAGCACATACTGTTGTCTTTCTAACTCCCTTTAGTTTTATTTATTTAATTCAGTGAAGCAAAACAAATCTGCCTCTGGTTTAAGAAAGAGACTGTTATCTCTAAGTGAATAAAAGTTAAAAAACCTAAATTTGCTTCTCTCAATTTATGAAAGACCTGTAGAAGCAGGCAACTAATTTCCACAATTTATTTAAGTAGCTAAGTGTTGCATAATATATTAAAGTTAATTAAATAAATATGATTTCTTTTTAAATTTTTGTAGGTACAAATGCCTATTCTTGGATATGTATTATGTTACATGTTTTCATATATGTAGATCATCTCATTCCACTCTCATCAAACTATGTGATTTTTTTCTAAAGTTTTAGATTTGAAGAAATTCAGAGGATAAATCCTATTTCCTTGAATAATACAAAGTAAATGACAAGACTAAAATTTGAATCTCTATATTTTAGACACTGGGCTATATAATTGTTTGTCATGAAGGTCTATTCTTTGCCATAGAAGATGTTAAATAATAACGTTATTTGGGTTATGTAAAAATAAAAATGATTATTATAAAATGACCTCTGAGAGAATTATTTCTAATTTGGAACTATTTGTGTTTATTATGATACATATGCATTTTAATGTAAAACTCTCAAATTTAAATAAACAGCTTCTATTAAAAAAACATGATTGAGCAATTACTATAAAATATATGAAGCATGAACAAAAGAGCACTGTGTATTATAGGAGGTAAATGATTTCATGTAAGGACTTGAGTAATTCTTGATTGTGGTGACAAGAGAGGAAATCAGAAAAATAAGTAACAAAACTTGGAATCAGTGGAAAAGTACCAGTTCAAAGAATTAGCTGAATCCATGTGTGACAGACATTACAGGTGAGTTTGTAGAACAGGAAAGTGACATGTTGAGGAGAATATTAATATCTTCAAGATATATAAGAGATTCATAAACCTGAAAGTTCCTGGATACTTTAATTGGTTGAATCAGGGGGTCAAGAAAATAAGCAGGAAATAAATCAGGAAACACTGAAAAGACCAAATAAAAACCAATGATAGAAAGTATGTTACGTGCTACATACTGGAATAGTACTCACTGAAGGGCAATATCTAATTTGTCTTTCCATTGGACATTATGTGGTATACTGAATAAGAGATAAAATACAGTCTTAGTTAATATGAGTTATAAATATAATATGAAAATATTACTAAGCAAAATATTCAAGGTCTCCCTTTCTACATTAAGATGGAAATTTTCATTCGGATTATATAACTTAAAACCTAGAAACATGATTTAAAACCAATTATAGCACCTCATTTCCTTCCTTGCAATAACATGTTACCATCCCATAAGAATATTGTATTAGCCACACAACTAATTACATGCTTTGAACTTCTGAATGATTTAATGGTTCTTCTGCCATATTTATTTCTTCTTATTATAGCTTAAAGTGTATGTTATAATGTGCTATTTTAAGTATTATGGCATAATGCCATTGAGTTGTAATGCTGCTACTATGGAAAAAAATACAGATGAAAGTAAATGACTTTGGACGGAGGTTAAACGTAATGAGATTCCTTGAGAAAGCTAAGTGGGTCTCTAGTGTCAGTTTAAGGAAGATCAATATAAGGGAAAACAGCAATGAAGCAAAAAGCTCAATGGTTATAGATTTGTATGTTCTAAGAACATATTTTGCTATTTCACCATTCCTATAGGAAAATTTGCTTTGAAGTATAAACATTTTGATTTATTCAAGATCTTAGGGAATATGTTCTTATAAAATTAATATTAACTTTAAATTGACCATAAAACTAATAACTGACCTAAATCTGGCCTTGAAATTAGAAACTGTTTATTAGAACATTGGCTAGAGAAAGTGAGTTACAACATGAAAAAAATTTCAAATGTTAATTAGCATCAGTTCTAAAGAAGAAAACATTAAAGTCTATGAGGCAAACAGAGAAAACATTTTAAACAGGAAGAGTCATCAAGATATGTCTGTGAAAGCAGTGTTTACACTGAGACTTAGTGAGCAGAAGTTTATCAGGTGGAATCATGGAGGGAAAGGCAATACAAACAAATACTTGGGCAGGAAAAAGCTTGCTGTGCTTGAGAAACTGAATGAATGTCTGACTGAAAGGTGAGGTAGTAAAAAAGGTAGGCGGAGGCCTTTGTAGACTGCAAGTTCAGAGGAGTGTTCCAAATGCTGGGAGAAAGGCTGTGGGTTCTAATCCTGGAGCTGATAGAAGGATGGTATTAGTTAAATTACTTGCTTCTCTTTGTTTCAATTTCTTCATTTGCTAAAAAGGCAAAATATTGACAAGGCTTCTAGGGAAGATTGTCAGGTTTTAGTGAATTAAAATATGTAGCTTGTTATTTTTCATGATTTTTTTTGTCTAGGAGATGCTATTACAGGTTTTTAACTTCTTTAGAAAAAAATCACAATCACTCCAGCTACTGCTTTTCTGTTGCTGGAAATTAAAAGATACGAGATATTTGAATTATGAATAGCTTTTTGAGCTTCATAAAGGATGCAATCACATGTCCATCTGTATATCATTCTAATTTTAGATGTTGCATAAATGGGCCACAGTTGAGCAACTGTCTCTTTTCTTAGGGACTAATCTGAACTCCAAAATGATTTCTTTTGAAATTTTGTGTCCTTGTGTCATGTTCATTTCATTCTGAGTGACACCTACTCCAAATATAGAATACTCTAAAGGATTCTGGGTAACTTACAAAAAAGAAATATATAAACACTTTAGGTTGAACAATTACTTTTTTTAAAGTATCTAACTAGATAACTGGCCAGTGCCTAAGTTCATGGACTAGTTTTTCTGTAAGAATTATATTGCTTTATTTCACATTATCCCCCTGTGTTATAAAGTTCAATTGTTGTACTTCAAGTCTCCAATCGACATTTCCTTTGTATGCATATACTAGAATGATTTTATTTAATAAAAAAAGAACATCTCCTATGTGGATTTTAAATTTCCCTTATTAAATATTTATATTTTCAAAATGTCTTTATTTAATTGAGTGAGGTGCTCGGTGCCATTTCAAAATAACCTCAGGTGGTAGGTGTAATGACATATCAAAGATCTGACCTTTAGCATTTTAGGATTCTATTTGTCTGCATTTCCTTCTGCATTCATTTAGTGTTAATTTATATGCTATTTTTCATATGACTTAATGAGCAGTGTATTTAGCATAAGATTCATTAATCATAAAAATGTATCTGAATATATGCTATTTTTGTACAATCTCACTAGTGATTTTTAAGTTCACTTAAATCTCACTGTAAAAAAGTAGAAGACTGCATAGAAGGCTGATCAGTATTTGCACAAACCTCATTCATTCTCATTAAATGCTTAGCAGATGGACCTTGGATCTCCTAAACGGATACCTATTCCTTTCTCACTTATTTTTCAGTCAGCTTATTATATTCTTTTATTTACTTAGAGATACCTTATTTTCCAACTCTCTGCTATTCCTTTTAAAAGAAAATTGAATGTAATATTTACATTGATGTAATTAAATTATTATCTTGCAGCATCAGCATAGGTAATCAGTTGTCTGGGTACTTTTCAAAATATAACCAAATTTACAGAATAATGATCAATCACAATTATACGATATAAAAATGATTTTTTTTCATTTATGCATTGAAGTATCTTCATGTTGACTTTTAGAAATGGCCATTGTAATTGGAGATTTTTTTGTATTTTTCCAGTCAGTCTGCATTATTTATATTTAAATTATTTTTGTCTTTTTTCTCAGTTTGCACAACTCATTGTCTCAAGAAGAAAACCTGAAGGATCAGTTTAACCATACTCTCAGCACCTATGAAGAAGCTTTAAAAAACCGAGAAAACATGGTTCTCATCACTCAACAACACAATGAAGAACTGGCTACCCAACTGCAGCAATCTCGAGCAGAGCAAGCAAACATGGAATTACAGCTTCAGCATGCTGTAGAAGCCTCCCAGGTGGCCAATGAAAAAGTACAGAAGTAAGTAAATGAACTTGCCTTAGTTTTGAAAATATAAAACATAACAATGCAAAACTTTCAATTGGGAACTGTGTGAATTTATTGTTTTAAAAAGTATATTTAAGTGAAGTAAATTGGTTGTATTTAATTGTTGAGGGTCAAATAGTCATTTTCTAGCTGGGTTCAGTGGCTCAACCCTGTAATACTAGCTACTCAGAAGGCTGAGTTCTAAAGATAGAGGTTCAAAGCCAGCCCAGGCACTAAAAAAAATCCATGAGACTCTTATCTCCAATTAATCACTAGAAAACGGGAAGTGGAGCTGTGGCTCAGGGATAAGTCAGTAGCCTTGAGCTGAAGAGCTCAGGGACAGCGTCCAGGTCCAGAGTTCAGGGCCTATGACCAACAAAAAAAGTCATTTTCTTGGAAAATGATATTTTAGGACAGACTATTTTTATTTAGTAACAGATCTTCATCTGTCTAAGGCAGCTATACTGTTAGAATCACTCCACAAGCCCATACTAATAGTGGTAGTCAAAATTATTTGAAGGAGGAAGAGGCAGTCAAGTTATTACCAAGACGCATGGAGCTTCAATAAACTCCTGCTGGAATTGAGATCCTTGACCTACCAGTCTGAGACCTCTAGATGCATAAAATACTGTTCAGTGAAATTAATGTTCTTGTGTTGGTCTTTTGAAGTATTAAGTGCAGCTTTTCACAATGCAAATTTGTATTTGTTTATTTTGAATGGTCATGCATTTTACTAAAATTTAAATAATGCTGCATAATCATTCAGGGTTTTTTTTCATTGTTGTTGTGTTGTTGGGTTTTTTTTTGTTTGGTTTGGTTTTTTTGCCAGTCATGGAGCTAGAACTCTGGACCTGGGCATTGTCCTTGGGCTTTCTCAAGGATAGAGCTCTACCACTTGGGCCACAGCACCATTTCTGTCTTTTTCTGTGCATGTGGTACAGAGTAATCAAACCGGGTCTTGGTGCATGCTAGTCAAGCACTCTACCACTAGGCCAAACTCTCAGCCCCATTCAGTTCTTTAATAGCTAATAGAATGTTAACAACTAACCAAAGAAATTATTTGGTAATTTATGAAAATTGAGTATAGCAGAATTTTCCAAGGAAGCTTTAATATAATAAAACTTTAACTTTGGATATGCATTTGCAGGTAGTATTATATCATTCAGTTACCTAATTACATTCAGTTTCTAAGACATATATTTTTCCTTAATTTTTTTTTTTTAGTTTCACATATGAAGTAATTCTCTCTCCTTTTTTTTTTTCAGTCCTGGGCTTGGGCTCAGGGCCTGAGCTTTGTCCTTGGGTTTTCTCAAGGCTAGAGCTCTACCACTTGAGCCTCAGCACCACTTCTGGCTTTTTTCCATGTATGTGGTACCAAGGAATCAAACCTGGGTCTTCATGCATGCTAGGCAAGCACGCTACCACTAGGCCAAACTCCCAGCCCTGTATCCTCCTTTTTATTTGAAGATAATTCCTCACAACTGTCTCCCCTAACACCTCTGAAATATAAATTAGTAGTCTAAATTCAAGTGAATCTCTATTCAAGGCTATTTTAAGATAGTTTGGAGATTACATCTATTACAAGAATATCTTCAAACTTTTGATTGTAAATATATATATATATATATTTTAGGTTTGACAATTACCTTTATATTCCATCTGAAACTGAATCTACTTATTAACAAAGTATACTAACAGTCTAAGAAAAATATAATACATAAGTGGCTCAAATTTTATTGTAAATAGCAGTCTATAACTTTTTGACAGCATCTGATTTAGAACTATGTTGGTTCAAAATCTCCAAAAGATTAAAATGTGCATGTTTTCTTAGTCTTCATTTCTATACATCATAAAAATTGCCTAATACAATGGTTGTTAGAAAAAATTATATTTTCAAATCAGTTTTTGAAATTTCAACTTTTATTTCTTTTTTTTATTTTAGCTCTCATCAACTAGCTTGATCATTTGTTTAAAAAGAATTATGGGAGTTTTATGTGCTGTTATCTGCTTTAGTCCTGAGATACAAAACTTTTTCTCTCTACCCATTGACTAAAGCATACCATTTTCATAGAAAAGATTGACTTTAATAGTCAGTTTTGCCCAGTTCCTCTCACTAACACCCCCCCCTTCTCTTTTTGGAACTGGGATTAGATGACCAAGTTTTAATCCTGTTCTAGCCATTCACTTCCATCCAGTTCAATTTTAAAACCTAATATTTTAATAGTTGACAGAGACCATATACTATGCTAATTGTAGAATTTGTTACATTTTATTTTCTTTCAGTCAAAAAAGTTTTTAGTGTGTTCTGACACCTTTTCTTTTAACATACAGATATATTCCTGGAAAGAAAAGTTGTTCAGACTTACTATCCAGAAGCCGATATCTAAATATTTACAGAGTAAAAGTCAATGAATGCTAAACCTCATTCTGTCAGCTGTCATAAAATCTAAAATTCCACCAGTGAAAAGCCATTACTCGGGGTTAAACTCTATGTATTTCCATTCACTTTTGTTAATTTTATATACTTCTTTAAATTGAGTATGTTTTTTAAAGGATGGCACATTGTGATTTAGCCTTTCATTCTTTTACTAATACTCGATTTTGGAAAGAGGAGTTGGTAAAGAACATAGAAACCTGGAGAGAAAAACTGAATTTAGTAGTTTTGCCAAAGACAATCCCTAAACCTCATTTGTTAATGAAAAATCTGCTATACCTATTCATTAAATGGATATTTTTATCATCATTAGAAATTTGAAACTCAAAGATATTTTTGCTTCATTTTATTTCCCATGGACTGAAACAATAGTTCCAAAGATTTTTTTAATACATTTTTATACTCGGGATATTTTAACCATACACAGTTACTTAAAAATAGAAGTGATAGTCATGTTGATAAGGTTAAAAGTTCTTTGAGTGACCTGGGTCTTAACATTCATATAACTTTTATCACATAGCATCTGTATTATGTGCCAGATTTATAATGATAAGATCAAACTGCCTAACATTTGCATGAGATCTACTCATTTAAATTTTCACAGGGCAAGTAAAATATCAGAGTTCTGGATAAAGTTCATAGATTGTTTAATAATAAATTGACTTATGAAATATAGTATACTCTGAATCTTCTGAGAGAGCCTGATTGAATGCATAATAAAAACAAGTAAACCTGGCCTAGGGGTAGAGTGCTTGCCTAGCATTCATGACAACCCATGTTCAATTCCTCGGTATCACATATATAGAAAAGCCGGAAGTGGTACTGTGGCTCAAGAGGTAGAGCACTAGCCTTAAGGAACGCACAAGGATAGTGCTCAGGCCCTGAGTTCAGTCCCCAAGACTGGCCAAAAAAAAAAAAAAAACAAGTAAAGCTAACAACCTGCCTCTTAGCCAGTACTAATTTGAAGAAGTGGATGTTGCGAAAGAAATTGTGAACTGGATTTGAAATTTATTATTCTTCTTCTGGCCTCAAAAGGGGCATCTGTGAGGATGCCCTCTGGTTTGTGTGTGGAGAAGCCTTCCTTGGGCATTGTGTTGGATAGTGTCTGAGCAGCTTACATGTTCCTAGGGCATACCCTCAATTTCATCTGTATTAAGATTATTAATCCTGGATCTTAAAATTAAAAAAGGTTAAAAAATTAAAACAAAAAAATTATAAACTGGAGCCAGGCACAGTGGCTCACATCTGTAATCCTAGCTACTCAGGAGGCTGAGATCTGAAGATCTCAGTTCAAAGCCAACCATGGCACTAAAGACGATGAGACTGTCTCCAATTAACCATTAGAAAACCAGAAGTGGCACTGTGGCTCAAGGAATAGGACGGTAGCCTTGAGCTCAAGAGCTCAAGGACAGTGCCCAGGCCCAACAAATAAAAGAAAAAAAAAGAAATTATGAGTCGGGACCAGAGCATGACATAGTGGTAAAGATCTTGCTTAGCATGCATGAAGACCCAAGTTAGATTCCTTGGTACCAAGTACATAGAAAGAGCCAGAAGTGGTGCTAGGGCTCAAGTGGTAGAGCTCTAGCCCTGAGAAAGCCCAAGAACAGTGCTAAGGCCTTGAGTTCAAAGCCCCAGGACTGGCAATTAAAAAAAAAAGATAAGAAAAAAAATGTGAACCATGAATTGGGAATTCTCAGCCAGGTTTCCCTGCTGATATGTAAGAAATGTCTGTAGTTCCCCTCAAGTGTCACCAGTCACATACAGGTCTTTAGTGTAGAACAAATAAATGTACTTTCCACAGACTCAGAGGCTTAAACTGTTAGAAGGATGAATTATAAATCAAGATTATCTGGTATATTGTATATTTGTTTATTTGAAGTAGAGTAGGGAAGAAAGAAAACAAGATGATTGGGAGGGGGTGAGGGAGGAAAAAAGGGGACAAAAACATGAGAAGGGTTATCAAGGTTCCAGAAATAATGTACCCATTATTTGATGCATGTAACTATAACCCCTCTAAACATTATTCCAACAATAAAATACAATAAAGATAATAAGTAAGTAAATAAATTAGAATTGATAATTTTGGGTGCTGAGAATGAGAGCAGAACATTTCTGTTTCTCCTCAAAAGACTTCACTAGAGTCTTTAGTTTTATTTCTATCTTCAATAAGGAAAAATAATTATGTTAAAATATTCTTAAGTAGCTTAGTAAGAAAGGACTGAATTGTTTAATAATTACTTGAAATTGTCAATAAAATTATTTTCTTCATGTCAACTCTACCTGTGATATTTTTCCTGTAAATTCTTGCTTAGACTATAAGCTAATTCTAAGATGACATTAGGCCTACATGCGTACTCTAAATACTGTTATAATCACAGAATAAGTTCTGTAAATTCTAACTCCGCATAAAGTGTAATCAGTGTTAATGTTTAAAGGTGACTTTGATCCATTAATACTATTACTAAGGAGAGGACTTTCAAGTTTTAAGCTTTTCTGGAAATTGTTCTTCAGATGTGTTTGTAGCTGAACACCATAACTCACACCTGATATCCTAGCTACACAGGAAGATAAGATCTAAAGGACTGCAATTTGAGGACAGCCTTTACAGAAAAGTTCACTGTCCTCCCATCCCTAAAACAACCAGCAAATAGCCAGGATGGTGATATTACCCAAGTGATACAGCATCAGCTTAGCAAGCATAAGACCTGGAGTTTAAACCCCAGTCACCCCTTCAAAATAATTGTGTGTGCGTGTGTGTGTGTGTCTGTGTCTATGTCTGTGTGCATCTGTGTATGTGTCTGTGAGAGAGAGATTAAAATGTTTTATGAATTATGAGACGTAACTCAGTAAATAAGTTAGTTAATTAATTGCTAATAGTTTGTTTTCCAATGCCCTCTCCAATTAGTTTTATAAATACAAGTTTAATTAAGCACCTTCTAAATCTATATCCAATTACTTATAACTGCATTTTTATTTACATGTAGAAGATAGACTCTGATGATTCCTAAGCAATGGTTGTAAGATGTACAGCATCCAAATATGCTTATGTTTTTATTCTTAGACACAGCCATGCTTTTAAGGAATTTAATGTTCTGAGTTTTTGGATCATAAACATGTTTTTACATTATCTGGTTATATATTTAACCTATGAACTACAAATCTTTGACTTGATCAAGCAAATATGTGTTTTTTAATTATCAATTGTATTAAATGCATTATGTATTATGTAATGTATTATGTATTATGTAATGGATTGACTTTCTCTTTCAAGTCTTTTTTTTTACTTTGTTGATTATGGGGCTTGAACACAGAGCTGGGCAGTGTCCTTGACTCTCTGTGCTCAAGTCGAGTTCTCCACCACTTGAGCTGCAGTGCCATTTCCAGTTTTTGAGTGGTTAATTGAAGATAAGGGTCTTAAGGGAATTTTTCTGCCTGGGGTAGCTTCAAACTGTGATCTTCAGATCTCAGCCTCCTGAGTAGCTGGATTACAGGCATGAGCCACCCACACACAGTTCTTTCAAGTTCTTAAAATAGGTTTCTTTAGAACTACTTTTATTACCCACAAAGAGACCCGCCATATTTGGCATATAGTCGTATTCATTTATTGATAAAAAAAAAAAAACCCAAGGAGGCCTGGAGTATGGCCTAGTGGTAAAGTGCTCACTTAGCATGCATGAAGCTATGGGTTTGATTTCTTCATAGCACATACACAAAAAAAGCTGGAAGTGGTGCAGTGGTTCAAGTGGTACAGCGCTACCCTTGAGAAAGCTCAAGAACAGTGCCCAGGCCCTGAGTTCAAATCCCAGGACTGGGCACTTTCCTAACCAGGCAGTCCTCAAACCACAATTCTCAGATCTCAGATTGCTGAGCAGCTTGACATGTAATTTGGAAAATTCAGTTGAATCGTAGAGACAAAGCTTACCTGGATTCTAAGATCTTACAATTGACTGCTTCTTCCTAAAAGATCAAAGATCTATGTCCATTTAATCCTCAGTAAAATTATACAATAAATCCTTTGCTTCTTTCATTGTAACTGTGATGGTAAGATCAAATATTGCCATATATAATCTGTGTGTATATGTGTGTATGTGTACTGGTATAAAAACTTGAACTCAGGACCTTGAGCACTTGTGGCTTTCTTATTCATAACTGCCACTAGACAACTTGAACCACAGCTTTATTCTGGCATTTTTCTATAAAAGTCTCCCATACTTTTTTCCTAGGCTTACTTTGAGCTATGATCCTCTAGGTCTCATCTCCTAAGTAGCTAGGATAACAGGCATGAGTCATCAGTGCCTGTATAAACTTTACTTCTTTAACATTTACATTAGAAGAGGAAAAATGACAATGTTGTATGTGCAGCTGAAGAGTATCTTCTTTCTTCCTTATATTGTATATTCTTTGATATCTTGAGACATCCTCTTTAAATTAATCTGTATTCTTTGCTGAATAATGTATATTTTACATCAGTCTTACAAGTTCTCCACTGCTTACTCTCAGGCTTAATCTTTCCCTGAATGATGGGAGTAGCACAGTTCAAGAACAAGAATGAATCTCTGTATAATCACACTACAATGTGAGTGACCCTAAAACAGAGAACTGACCAGATACACATATGGGTTTTAGGAAGACTTTCTGATGCTCTTTTTTAACACAGCTGTGAGAAGAATGTGGCTAAGACCCAATAGTCATTCTTGAGGGGAGCTGGCAAAGGAAACCATGAGAGGAAGAGAATTTAACACATGGGTGTAAGAGAGTACGGCTTCATTGATGGGATCTGAGGAGAATGCCTAATGACCAGGAAGAATCAAACTTGGCAATGAAAATACAAAGCTCTTTTCATCAATTCACACACAGCGTCTAAAGCTGCAGATGGTCACCTTCAGCCTTGTCTGTTCAGTGTTGAGTTCTATAAAATGGCACTTTGGTGAATACTAATAGATCAAAACAAAGATTTAATATTGTAAAGATGTGGTGTTCATTTTTAACTGAGTATACAGGTCAATGTCTCAGAAAAGAATAAAAAGAGTACCTCTTATATGTGGGTAAAGCCTTTTTGTTATTTTTAAGCTTCAAAACTAAAAGACATCTTTAACATACAGATTGTGCTCTGTGGTGAATAGTGTACTTTATGAAAAAGAGCAAAAATAAGAGTGATATTTATGTTCATTGGTTACATTGCTTCTGTTTGAGGATTCCCAATTTATAATGTTTGTTAAAGTCATCCTTCAATATTTTCTTGATGCTCACTTGATAAGATAAATCTATGTTACTATTCTCCAGGATGAATCAGTCTAATTAAAAATTTAGGTCAAACAGTTTATATGTGAAATAGAGCTCTTTTTTGCTTATCTTTTCTGAAGATGTAAAAATTGTTTAGCACAAAAAAAAGCTTTTGATCTTTAGTTAATCCAGTCTTGATATTATATTTTTGCTACTTTTTATTTGATTTCTAAGATTTGGGAAATTAATTATAATTATTGACATTAAATAGTAATTCATTGTATCTTATTTTTTGTTTATGTAATCGACTATTAAATTGAATTAAATTTTTTACAAGTTTTATTGTTCATCTATAAAATTCTTAATTTAACCATAAACAATTGAAGCTTTTCCCAATATAAGCTTTAAAAGGTGAGCTTAACTCAATAATACTTCCTATTTTTGCTATTTGTGAAGTAAATATGGTTATGGCTGTATTTCTAATATTATCTTGCAAGTAGCTTCACATGCAATAAATTGACTCAGCAGAAGTAAAAGTGAATGTACTAACAAAACCCTTGATTGTCATTTGGTATGTATAAATCATTAAATTTCCTCTCAAGTTCCTCATCTGAAAGATGGAACTCATCTGTTGATCTCTCTATTTGAAAATATGGCTATAGGTCATGTACAGGTAGCTACCCAGAAGGCTAGAATCTGAGAGTGACAGTTTGAAGCCAATCTGAGCAAGAAAGTCTACTAGATTATTTCCAATTAAGTAACAAAAAACAGGCTAGAGGCATGATTCAAATGGTAGGTTGTAAGCCATGAAGGAAAAGCAAAGTAAGAGTGAGAACCTATAAGTTCAACTGCTAGTACGGGTACACACATTTTTTAAAAAGGAACACAACTATAAAATCAAATAAAATATACATATGCATAAGTGTTTTGCAAAGAATAATGGGCTTCATAAAAATAAATCTTTGAATGTGTTCTACCTACAATATACACATTTAATATCGTTTTTGGACCCAGATATAATAAAAATATTTTAGCCTTAAAAGACAATGGGGTATCTTTACATAGGAAAATGAAAGTTAGCTGGTTTAGCTGGAGCTCTACCACTTGAGCTCCACCTCCACCCAGGGTTTGTACTGATTGTTTTAGAGATGGAGTCACACAGAGTGTTCTGCATGAGCTAGCTTCCAATCATGGTCCTCAAGGTCATGATTAGCTAGGATGACAGGTCCACACCAGTGGTGCCTGGTTGATGTAGAACCTTTATCTAGGAGACTTCATCAACATTAGACATAGTCCTTTCTCTAGATAAAATTTTGGTACTTAATGTGGACTTGCTAATTAATTTCCTATTTTTGAACCATCGTAAGCACTGAGGGTTTTTTCATATCCCCTCTTATATTTTAACCTGAGATTAATGCCTACTGTATTTCCCACTAGTTACTTCCCACTAAATACTCTATAGGAAACAGACATAAGACACAGTTGGAGGAGAACTAGACTAATGATTTATCATCATTCAAAATGATAATCATAAATAAATCAACTTGTAGCTTACCAAGTTTTCCTAACATTATTTTCTATGAAATAATCATTTATATTTAGAAGTATAATGATATAGATCTGAACAATTATGGCTCTTCCTGCCCTGTAGAATTTAGTCTAGTGTTTAAGCTTACTGCTTCTTAAGTTTCCGGGTATATATGTTCAATACCTGTACAAATTTTGTCAACAATTACTTAGTCTTCACTACAATTCATTTTTCATGCACTAAGTAGATACGGTACCACATATGTCTTCAGGGGAGTCCTAACTATTTCCTAGACCCTAAATGTTGATTTGAAGTGGAGAATATGTGGTTTTTGTGAGTTGAAGTTAAATTGGGTAGAGAAATGTCTGTCACCATGCCAGCTTAATAAGTTGAATATTACTTTTACTTTGTAGGCCCATGGCTTAGTCTGAAATTTGAAGTTGCATTGATATATTATCTCTACTAGTCTCCCAAAGGATGATGTCAGGCTTTTGAATTAAACTTGAATAAGGTTGATTTGTATTCCCTGTTAATCAAAATTTGAAATGTTGACATTAGAAAATTTCATTCAGTGCTAATTATATATGACTTTTATGAAAGTTAGGAAGGAAAGAATCCTACATTTTAAAGTTTAGTATCAGCCTAAAGCCCTATGAAAACAATAGTGAGTAGCTTAATAAGCCATCTTAATAAGATACCTTAATAAAACTAACCAGTTATTCTAGCTTGCTGCATTTCACTTGACAGTATAAAAGTCAGTGACTTGCTTCCTCTGCCATTAATTGAAACTTTTCTAGGTTTAAAAATGATCAAAAAAACTTAGTAATGTTACACCACCATTTCTTAGCCCAGTTTGACTGATGAATCTCTTTCGTAGCAATACAGTATATAATTTATAAGTAGTGGGATTTTTGTTTTGTTTTGTTTTTTGTTTTGTATGGTATTGAACTCAGGGTTTGGGTGCTGTCCCTGTGCTTTTTTTTCTTAAATTTGGAATTTTACCAGTTGACCCACAGCTCCATTTCCTGGTTTTTTAGTTATTAATGATAAAAGTCTTTATATATGGTTTTTACACTGGTATAAGCAAAGAGCATAACTTGTATTTATAGTGTCATATGGTGATTGTTTTCCAGCTATGAAAGAAAATTCATAATTTATTAAATTTTATAACAGTATGTTAAATTTTATTTAGGGAACAAATATCAAAATTCAGCAATATGCTATGCATTATTAACTGCTTATGTGATGTTATTTGGAATTCTTAACATTTTGCTTTTACAAAGAGCGATTTAACAGAGGTTTCTCAGCCTTACTTTGCAAGACAATTCCCACAAATAGCACATTGAGGGCAATTCAGTGTTTACTCCAATATATGAGAAACAATTAAATATTATTCTAGTATTTTCTCTCCTTTGTCTTTTAAATAATAATTGCATAACAGGCTATGCCTTATTTGATCAAATAACAATTCATAGGTCTCATGAATATAATCTTAAGGTAAATGCAAGTTATATTTTTTGTCCTCATTTATATTTAACCTGAATATGATTTCTGCTTTCTTTGAGTGTCTAGTGGTTCACTAGGAATGGAAATTAAACCATTTACAGGTGATAATTTTTTTTAATTTTGCTAACAAATAATCAACTAAGAGGTTGAATCATGACCAAGCTCTGGCCTTGGCTTAAACCCCACTTTGCTTATATTTATACTCTCAGAAGTCTTCAAAGATTAAATTTTAAAAGAAAAAAAAGCAGTTAATGGTAACTTTATTCTTTTGCTTCAAAAATAGGACACACACCAAACATTATCATCTTTGACCATAGGATCTCGTGTGCATTTAAAATTAGTCTTCAGATACAGTCGTATATTTTTGACTAAGTTTGACCAAAGACTGTCCTGTTATGTAGCTGAGATTAAAGGTGAAAAACACCATGCACCGCTGATTCATTGAGACAGAATCTCACCTGCTGGCCTAGAATGGTGATCATCCTGAGTAGCTAGGGTTATAAGCATGTACCACCATATCTGCCCAATTTTTACACATTTTAAATTACATGTTGTTTGAAAATGCTTATTTATAATATTCAAAAACATAGTTTAAAATATTTTATTACTTATTACCCTACCTAAGAAGTCCACAAGTTCATATGAAAGTTAATTAAATTACGTGAATATGTTAATATATGTCATAAATTACCTGAATATGCTAATATATGTCATAAATTACTGCAGGAAAGGAATCTTTTGCTTGTAAAATATGGGCTGTATGCTATTAAATATAAAAGATCTTTTTACATATCTTCAAATTAAAAATCATTTCCAAAGGAAGTATAATGCAGAGTAATTGGCTCTATGCCTTTAAATTGTTGAGTAAATATTTTCTCATCATGGACAAAGTATAACTTTAAACCTAATTACTTTTGTTGGTCAATTTACTAATACTTTTGCTAGTCCAGTTTGCACCATTTTCCTTTCTCATGCCAGCATTCTGGTTTTGTCTGAAATATGATGTGATACTAACTTCCAAGCTGGCTTTTCTAGTTTACTGAGTCTGCTTGGTATATTCAGTAACTGATAAATCAATATAGCCTAATGTAATATACAAACTTTCATCTCTATGAAGCAGTTATAAGCAAAGTGTAACTGAACCCATGAGTCCAAAAACAGTATGTTGTGATTACATTGACTCTGAAAACATTTGTCTTTCATAGAATACATCGTTTATCATGTAGTGTAAATTGGTTGGAGTACTGCTCATAGCTTTTTGAATAATGAATCCAGTGAGAATGTTTATTTACTAGGAATACATCTTAAGTAGTTATTCTGGAGAGCTACTTATTAGTGGCAAAATGATACATATGTATCATATTTCTTATTTGGGATCTGGAAATTGGACCTGTTAATAAAACGTTTATCCTTAGTAATCAAATTTTATATGCTTTTATTATCTTTTGTCTCATATTATGAAAACTCAAATGTTCTTTAAAACTAAAAAATAGTGTCAGAAGTGTGGTCTAGTAGTACAGTGCTTGCCTAGATTCGATTCCTCAGAACTACATACACAGAAAAAGTTGGAACTAGTGCTGTGGCTCAAGTGGTAGAGCACTAGCCTTAAGGGAAAGCCCAAGGACAGTGTTCAGGCCCTGAGTTCAAGCCCCAGGACTGGCAAAAAAAGTTAAAAAATAACTTTAAAATAGTAAGTAAAAACTTTAAAACAATGAACTCTACTGGTTAAGTTAAAAGTAGATAAAATGAATGCATCCAAGATTCCCTGTAACAGACATATCATTTGCTAGTTGTCAGTAGTATGTTTTTTGTTGTTGTTTTGTTTTCTTTTGTTTTTTCTTTGTTGTATTTTGCTTGTAGTGTCATGGATTGAACCCAGGGCCTTTCACGCTCTAGGACAAGAGCCCTAGAACTGAACTACAGCCCCAGGCTGTAGTTCAACAATACTTTCTTTTTCTTTCTTTCCTTCGTTTTCTTTCTTTCTTTCTTCCTTCCTTCCTTCCTTCCTTCCTTCATTCCCCCCTTCGTTCCTTCACTTCTTTCTTTCTGCCTTCCCTCCTTCCTTCCCTGTTCTTTCCTTCCTTCCTTTCTTCCTTCCCTCCTTCCTTCATCTCTTCCTTCATTCCCTCTTGCCCTCCCTTCCTCCCTTCTTCCTTCCTTCGTTTCTCCTTCCTTTCTTCCTTTTTTCCTTCCCTCCTTCCATTCATTCCTTCTTTTTTTTTGTTTACAGTGCTAGAGATTGAACTGACGACTTCTTGCATGCTAGACACTCTAGTGATCTATATCCCCATTTTAAAATAATTCCAGCTATTAAAAAGAGAAACAAGTTTCATTTGAATTTGATGAAGTCTTAAATAGCTAACTCATCCACCTACCTAATTAATTAATGAGGCCACACTTTCGAAGCTATGTATCAGCTTCCTAGAGAGTATAACAGGGAGATTCCGTTTATATTTAGGGAAGGGGGAAGGGTTGCTTTAGGTTTGTTTGTTTTTTCTTAAATTGTGCTCAGTGGCATTAGTAGGATTAGCTGGGAGCAAAGGCTTTCCATGTGGAAGTCAAAAACAATCTTGGTACAAAATATTTAATATATGTTTTACATATGGAACAAATGTAAAAATCTGACAGAGTTGTAAAACTAAAACTCATTCCTGGCACAATGGTTCCATAAAACTTTTGAGCTCAACATTGGTAGTTCACACCTGTAATGTTAGCTACTCAGGAGGCTGAGATCTAAGGATCGAAGTTTGTAGCCAGCTTGGGCAGGAAAGCCTGTAAGACCCTTTTCTCCAATTAATCACAGAAGCAAGTGGTAATGTGGCTCACGTGGTAGAGTTCTATCCTTGTGAAAAGGAAGCTTTTTTACTTTTCTTTTGTTGCTTTTTCTTTTGTTGTTACTGCTTTTGTGACCAAACTGGAACTTGAATTCAAGGCTCATGCTCTTCCTAAGGCTGGCACACTACCACTTAAGCTACAGCTCTGCTTTCAACTTTTTGGTGTTTAATTGGACATAGGCGTCAACAGACTTTCCTATCTAGACTGGTTTCAAACCACAATCCCTCAGACCTCAGCCTCCTGAGTAATTAGAATTACAAATATAAGCTACCAGGGGCCAGTTTAAATGCTGCTTTATTGCCTTGGTGATTTAGTAACTGTATGGAAAAGGCCATGTTTATTATCAGAGATATTTCAGAATGGGGAACTTTATATTTCAGTATTTTTCCAAAGTTTATCAGTTGTTCAATTTTTTCCAGAATCTCACAAGTCTGGTTTTTTTATTTCTTTTTTTAGTGACATGAATAACCACCTATTAGTTGGATTAAGTAAAAAGGAAATGTTGTGAAAGAAAGATTTGTTACTTTCTCTACAAAAGATGCACTTTATAATCACTTATACTAGTTAATAAATTTTATATATAATGCTGGAAATGTCATTTTTTCTCTTTTCACTTTTGAAAAAATTATTGTTATTAGAAAGGCGATGTACAGAGGAGTTAGAGTTACATAAGTCAGGTAAAGAGTACATTTCTAAATGTAGAGCTCTCCTATGACCCAGGAATCCCACTCCTGGGCATTTACCCAAATGTCCAGAAACAAGGCCACACTAAAGCTACCAGCACAACCATGTACATTCCAACATTATTTACCATAGCCAAGATATGGAACCCAGATGCCCAGATGAGGGAATGAATCAAGAAGATGTGGTATATATACATAATGGGATTCTATGCTGCCATCAGAATGACATTGCTCCATTTGGAAAGAAATGGAAAAGTTTGGGGATAAAACCATATTAAGTCCCAAAGGAACACAGGCTCCATCATTTCCCTCATTTGTAATAATTAGTATGCATCTACAGTTTTTCCTATCAGGGATCACAATAGTTCAAAAGCTATGTAATATGACTGTACAGGATGAAGTTAAGTGAAATAGACTCCAGGATAGGGAAAATAGATTTATCCTTGTAGTTGTTTTTTTGTTTTTTTGTTTGTTTTTTTGCCAGTTCTGGGCTTGAGCTCATGGCCTGAGCCCTGTCCTTGGACTTTCTCAAGGCTAGAGCTCTACCACTTGAGCCTCAGCACCACTTACAGCTTTTTTGTTTTTTTCTATGCATGTGGTACCAAGGAATCGAACCCCAGTCTTCGTGCATGCCAGACAAGCACTCTACCACTAGGCCAAACTCCCAGCTTGTGGTTGTTTTTAATGTACTGTGTGAAGGGTTTTTTTGGTTTTGTTTTTGGATTTTGGGAGGTGGAGGTTATCAGTCATGAGACTTGAACTGTGGGCCTGGGCTCTGTCCCTGAGCTCTTCAGCTCAAGGCTAGTGCTGTACCACATTGAACCACAGCACCACTTCTGGTTTTCTGGTGGTTAATTGGAGATAGGAGTCACACAGACTTTCACATCCAGACTGGCTTTGAACCATGATCCTCAGATCTCAGCCTCCTGAGTAGCTAGGATTACAGGCGTGAGCCAGCTGGGCCCAGCAAACTTTCCCTTTACTGTTTGTTTGAGGTTTTTTTCTCTTTTTCTTCCCCCCTCCCTTTATCATTTATCCTCTGTTGTTGCTCTATTTGACTTTGGTACCTGGTGTATTCTATATATATTTATTTGTTATTTGAATCAGGTAAGGGAAGTGGAAAAGCAAGATAATGAGACAAAGGACAAAGGATGAACCAATGTAATAGCGATATTCTCGAGGCAATATGTTGGAAACAAACTTTACAACTTGGGAAAGCGGGTGGGGGATGAAGATATGGGAGAAAAACAGGGGAAGCAGTGACAATGTTCAAGAAGTAATATACTCACAACCTTATGAATGTAATGGTGACCCCTCTATATATCATCCTGATAATAAAAGAGTACATTTCTTTTTGAATGTCATCCCTTCCTTTGCTTGAAATGCCATTTTTTTGTAGACGTGGATAGCATGTTAAATGATATATTTAGTGCATATTTGTTTTTTCCCAGTCCTGGGGCTTGAACTCAGGGCCTGAGCACTGTCCTTGGACTTCTCTCAAGGCTAGTGATCTACCACTTAAACTACAGCACCACTTCCAGCATTTCCTTGTATATGGTACTGAGGAATTGAACCTGAGTCCTCCGGCATGCTAGGCAAGCACTCCATCACTAAGCTAAACTCCCAACCCTACTGCATAAATTTTTATGTATTTTTTTTAAAAAAATGCAAAAATGCCTAGTTGTTTTACACTCTTTCTAAAATTAATGTGTATTGCTTTAGTGATTTTTCAAAATACCATATATTCAGTTTAAATAAAACATTCTCTAAATGTTAAGCCTATTAAAAAGATGCTTAGGCTGTGAGTTTGGCCTAGTGGTAGAGTACTTGCCTAGCATGCAGGAAGACCCAAGTTTGAGTCCTTGGTACCACATACATAGAAAAGCTCAAGTGGTAGAACACTAGCCTTGAGGAAAGCCCAAGGACAGTGCTCAAGCCCTGAGCTCAAGCCATGGGACTGCCAAAACAAACAACAAGAAAAGATGCTTAATAGGCTGGTAGCATAGCACAGTAGTGGAGCATTTGTGTAGCATGTATGAGTCCTTGGGTATGCAAAACACAGAAGTACTGTAAATAAACAAAAATTTTAAAACATCTACACATAAAAAACAATTTTTAAAAAAAACCTCTAAACCCCCCAAAAGATATGTTTTTTCTCAAAAACAAATGTAGGTAACTAGTAATGTAAGCCATGAGATTATTTAAAAGATAAAAATTAAATCTATTTCTCCTATTCTTACTTGACTCTCCATACTTTTGGAGATTTTATACTTGACAGAGAAAATGAGGCCTAAAACTTATATGTGGCTGTGAAGTTATAATGTTTATCCTAGCTGCATATACTGTGTAGGTTTTACAATTTTATTACCTAATGGCTACATGTTTTCCAGAAAACAATGAATTAAAGATATATGGTACACAAAAATGGGAGAAAACTTGTTTCTCTAATGTAACTATAGTAAATCTGGGTCCTACTACTTTACTAATTATGTATTTAAAATATTTTTAAAAGGTTAATTGAACTGAGACATGTTTCCTCATACATTCAAGTCTATCTCAGGTGATTTACTTTATAATCTCCCTCACCCAATAGAATTAAACTAGTATCTCTGAGTTCAGACCTTTCATTGTGTTTTGATCCTGTTTGTTTTATCCTTGAAGGATATTTGCTTTGGAAGAGGAGATTTATGGCTGAATAACTATGACTAAATAGCTTATTTGCTAAGATAAACGAATCTGAATTGGCATTAAATAAGTATGAAAACTACTGTCTCCTGGACTTCTAATTAATCAAAACAATTCCTTGGTTAAAGAAAAAGAAAGTAAGTGAAGATAAAGTTAATTCGAATGCTCTTTTTCTGTAATCATAAAAAAAATCTTAAAATCCAATTTTAAAAAAACCAAGCTTGTCTCACATAAAAATATTACAATTTAGCAAATAAATCTGTATGTATAATAAGGACCTACCTAATTTATTTCCTAAAGAGTTCTTATCAAGCAATTAAAACTTGCCTACTCTTCAAGATAGAAACAAAAAATAAACATCAACAGAAAATTCACAAACAAAGTAAAGCATACTAAAAGAATTTTTTCACCCAATAGATTAGAAGGTTAGTAATTCACTAACTAGCAATAAAAGGTTTGGGGGAATGAGTATTCTTATAGATTACTAATTATCTATGTATTTTTCACAGTAGTGGGATTTGAACTCAGAGACTTGTGATTGATAGAAAAAGGACTCAGTGGTAGAGTCTCTGTTTAGTTCTACTACTGATCACTTTGTTGAACTGATTATTTTAAAGCAGGGTCTTCCTGTCCAGATATGTACTTGAACCACTATCCTTCTATTTTAGTCTTCCTGTCATATCTGAATGACAGCCATGCACCATGCCTAGATTTTACCATAGAGACAGAATCTTGTATTTTGCCTGAGATGGAATGAAATTGGTTGAGATGTTTGGTATTAGATGAAAATAATACCAGCTAGAAGCCATCATACCATATACTATAGTATAAGAAGGTAGAGTCTAGACTGTAGCAGTGAAAATGGGGTGTTTGTGAGAAACTCAGAGAGAACATGAATTAGTGACCAAACATACATGGTACAGGTATAGCAGCAATACAGTGCCATTAATAGAATGTCTTTAGTTCAGTGCTAAGAACTGATTTCATTTTCTTTTTGTGTAACCCTAACTTACAGACTTATGAGAAAAAATATTAAGTTGAATTTGAGAACAGTACTTCCAGGTGGCAGATATAAAACTCATCAAAATTGGCTTCCAGAAACTGAACAGCCAAAGAAGGGAAAGGCTTCTATGGATCCTTCTCTGGGAATAATAGAAATACCCATGAGACTTTGTCTAGAATGATAGCAATTTAGATTATATAACCCAGTTTCCCATATAATTAAACTCTTTCCGTAGAGTTTAGTACTAAAAGTCAGAATGTCCAAAGTTATTCTGAATCATAAAGATTATTCTTAAAAGCTGTATCCCAAGCCATTCAAAGATATGCCAAATGTCAGCACTGCCGTTTGAGGTGTCATTCTTCAAAAGGCAATATGTAACTCCTCTACTGGGCAAACAGCAGATCAGCTCCTGAGCTGCTGTCACTCACATTGGAAAGAATTATCTGAACCAGCCTCAAGTGTGAATATTTAAAAGTCCAGATCTAAGCATATGAAAGCTACATGAAGAGAATTTTACTAATTATTTTGCTTTAAAAATGCATAGAATGAGAGAGGGCTATTAGCAGAGATTCACTAATGTAATTAACCTAGGTGATTTACTCAGAAAACATATTTCTATGCACGTTTTAGTAACATACACAAACTAGAAAAGGTACACAATGAATATTGCCCAAACCTAAGTAGTCTACAGAAAAGCAATGATAATTTCAGTATTCATGTGTTGTGCTGTTTTATGATCTTTAAGGCCTTTACCAGGAGAAAGCTTGAAGCGATTTTTGTTTTTGCATAGTAAGAATTACTCTGGTAATTAAGTTGAAATAATGATTTTCGTTGGCTTTACAAAGCAGCCTTTATTGTTCTCAGAATATATAAATCCGTAGGTTTTGTTAACAACACAAGTACTGTTAAATCTAAAAGAAATCATGGAAAATCCTGAAATCATGAAAATCTCTGAATAAGTTACTCATTATAACTAAGTTTGATATAAGCATTTTTTGTTTTGTTTTAACATTGTCATTCAAGTTGCCAGTCTAGTAAACAAGTGACTTGTCGGATGAAAGAATCAATGTGTTGGCCAGCACAGCCTGGAGTAATAGGTAGGCAGGAGGCCAAAAAAAGTCAGAAATGTATACTGGTGCTAGAGCACTACCCTTGAGCAAAAGAAGGTCAAGGCCAGCATCAGGGTCTGAGTTTAAGTCTCGGGATGGCAAAATAATAATGATAATAATAATAATAATAATAATGCTGACTATGAAAGCTGTGTAGTATTTAATTTTAAATCGTCTGCTGTACACAAAATGGAAATTGCATTGAAAAGTAACATATAAACAAATCACAGCTTTAAAAAATAAAAGTAGGGCCAGGAGTTTGGCCTATTGGTAGAGTGCTTGCCTGGCATGCACAAAGACCTGGGTTCAATTCCTCGGTACCACATACGTAGAGAAAAGCTGGAAGTGGTGCTGTGGCTCAAGTGGTAGAGTGCTAGCCTTGAGAAAGCCCATGGACAGTGCTCAGGCCCTGAGTTCAAGGCCCAGGACTGACAAAAAAAAAGTAAGAAATGGTAATCTTTCAACACATCCAGAATTCTTTATCTGCAGAGCAGAAAAAAAAATTGAAATTTGTTTTTGAAAGGCACTTTGTTTTTCAGGTAAATGAAAATCTGTTCCATTGTGCAATTTATGTGCTATAAGCTTTTGAAAACTTTTTTCTTTTATACTTTTGGGATGGCAATTTTAATTTTAGCGGAAGTATAGTCTGTGTTAGGTATTCAGTAAAAATGTTAGAGCAATCTACCTTTCATGGTTATTTTATTAAATTGTGATTTATTTAGAAAGATAGATCTCTCCAGATTATTTGACTCTATAAAATATCTAAGTACATTAAAATATAATTGTAAAGTGCCAAAAGAAGCAATTAACTACCTAAATTGTCATGAAGTTGTTCTTCAAACGTTTATTCATTGTATACTTCCCTTCAAGCCAATGACTGAAAAAGTGTTGGAGGACAGTATAATTGGACAATCTTAAGAACAATGTATAAAAAGGAAATGACTTATCAGATTTTAACATTCTGAAAATAATAAAAGTTAGGTATTTTAAATAAAACTGACCATTTAAACTAAAAGAAATAATAATTTCACATGAATCTTCAGATGCAACTTAAGCAAGTTGTCCTTGAAGCTGTAGAACAAAGGCAACATAAACACTAGAATAAGGAAAAATAAAAATAGAAAACAACTTTCCACCTCCTTGACATTCTAACTAACAAGGTAGGCACCATGGCTTACAGTTGTAATCTCCATTACTCAGAAATTAAAATCAGTAAGATTATAGTTCAAGACTAGCTCAGATCAAAATTAAGAAGATTGTCTTTGTAAGGCATTGATGGCTCACACTTGTAATCCTAGCTACTCAGGAGGCTGAGATCTGAGGATTGTATTTGAAAGCCATCCTGGGCAGGAAAATCCATAAGACTATTATCTTCAATTAACCACCTAAAAACTGGAAGAAAAATGTTTCCCCCTTTAGTCAGTCGTGGGGCTTGAACTCGGCCTGGGCGCTGTCCCTGAGCTCTGTAGCTCAAGGCTGTTGCTCTACCACTTGAGCCAGTGTCACTGCCATCTAAAAACTGGAAGTGGAGCCAGGCACTGGTGGCTTATACCTGTAATCCTAGCTACTCAGGATGCTGAGATCTGTGGATCACGTTCAAAGCCAGCCCTGACACAAAAGTGGAAATGCTTATCTCCCAACTAATCACCAGAAAACCAGAAGTGGCACAAAACACTACCTAAAACATAACTAGAGCAAAAAAAAAAAAAACGCTATAACTGTGTAGGTACAGTAGAGTACCTATCTAGTGAGCACAAAGTGACAAGTTCAGATCCAGATACTGAAAAAAAAAATAAGTAAAATAGTTAAAATAGTTGTCACTTAGCTTTTCCTGCTGTTTGTCATATATCTCCCCACGTCTGATTCTTACCCTTCTCCCATAGGATATGCATCTGCAGTCTGCATACGTAATTGTTCCTTCTTTGCACTCTCCCTCTCCAGTCTTCTCTCTTGCCTTTCCTCTCTCTCTTTCTTCCTCTCCTACTCCTATTTCTCTTCTCACCTTTCCCCTCTCCTCTCTCCCTCTCTGCTCTCTTCCCTCTTTCTCTCTTCATAAATTTTGAAATAAAAATGAACTGAAGATGCTGATTTTCATAATTTTGAAAATCCATTGTTGTCACATTAGATAAATTCTTCCTGGTACAAAATAAAACCACTTCAAGTAGAATTTCATCGAACATCTTTTTCATCACCTCTCTGAACTTTCTTCATTAAAAGTGGAGAGATGTGTTCCTTTCAGATGACTATTCTATTATTTACTGGCTTCTGTAAAGACACTTGCCCATGTTCTACAAATCTTCACATTGATAAACTGATGGAGGATGTTTTGGAGACAGGATCTGGTTATGTAACCCAATCTGGTCTCAAAGTTATGATCATTCTGCCTTAGACTTATAAGTCTACAACCAGAAACTACCACACTCAATAAGTATTTGGCCTGTTTTATTCTTGAAACCTACTTATAGTGAGTCATTATGAAAATTTCAAATTCGTCACTTTAGAATTGAGAAGCTAAATGAAATTACTCCTTATTCCCAGCATATGTGCATGTAAATATTTATGTATGGACCCTACCCTATTGATTTTTGAAAGACTATTCTACTAGTTACCAAGTACAGAGCAATGAACAGAAAACACATTACCCTTGCTCTGGTGGGACTTCATGCCCTTTTTACTGGTGTTTTCTTGGGAATCTTATATAGAATTTAAACAGCCTCTGATAGGCAAAGTGAAATGGCCAATAAAAATTATCTCTTGATCTTAATTCATCCTATTAGTGCAATCATTTTCTGATGTTGAGTTAGAGGCTTAAAAAAAATAGCTCCATTATCTTTTGTTAAGTACTTTATAATAGTATCATATCCACTGAACTTCTGCTGCCATAGACTAACTAGACTCAGGGGATAATGTAGACATTCTAACTCACAAAATCTTAAGTAAGGTCTGGGTCAAATTACATGAAACCGCTGTTTTAAAAAAAATCTAAGAACTTGAAATAAAATCACCTTGGAGATACTATAAAATGTATAGCTCTAATCTTTTCAAAGTATATTTTTATTATCTTTAAGTAATTGTACAAAAAAGTTACTACTCAACAGATCATTTTATAAATTACAATGCATCTTGATCAATGTCACCCCAGCTTTAATCTTCCTCACATATTAATTTTCAAATGGGCAGAAACAAAAATAGAAAATGCAAGCCGGACGCAGTGCTCATGCTACTCAGGAGGTTGAGATCTGAGGATCAAGGTCAAAGTTAGCCCGGGCACAAGAGACCTGAGACTCTTATCTGAGACTCTTATCTCCAATTAACCTCTAGAAAACAGGAAGTGGGGCTTGGTGCTATTTAGCTCAGGGACAGAGCCCAGGCTGAGTTCAAGCCACATGACACACATACAAAAAAAATAGAGAATGCAAAGTTTTACACAATTTTAGATGTCTAATGATATATTTACTATTGGTATATAACTAAATAGATAGTAACTAATACTATGATAGATTGATAAATCTCATTTTTCCCCATTTACATAAGATAATCAGTGTTAGTCTACATAAAAATTATGGGTAACTTTTCAGTGCCTTTTCTGCTTGACTATTTTAGAGATATTAAATAAAAAATCTCATATCTCTAAGAACAGTTAAATATACATGTACTAAGTTTTTTATATTCTATGTAATCTCAAAGATAAATTTAAGTACTTGCTTAGTTTGGAGGTGGAAGCAATTTCTTAGTACTACTGTAAATCTAAAAAGTGAAGTTAATTGAAGCATGGCAAATAAAGTAATCCAAAAATTTGAGGTCTGAGTACAATCTGCAAATTTAAAATCCAAGAACCATATGAAAAAGTAATAATATGAAGCTAACTATGCTGTAACTTTCTATAGCTAAGGATTCCTTTATAATCCATCTTTATAGAGAATTTTGTATCTGTGAAAACATATGTAACATGCATCTATAGTAAATAGCCCTAAAAACCTGTGTAGAACAAGTGTTAAGAAGATACCATTTAGGGCCAGGAGTTTAGCCTAGCACTAGAGTGCTTGCTTAGCATGCATGAGGACCCGGGTTCGATTCCTCGCTACCACATACTTAGAAAAATCCAGAAATGGTGCAGTGGCTCAAGTGGTAGAGTGCTAGCCTTGAGAAAGCCCAAGGACAGTGCTCAGGCCCTGAGTTCAAGGCCCAGGACTGGCAAAAGAAAAAAAAGAAGAAGAAAAAGGTCCCATTTACACAGGTACTTAAATATTTCTGAATGCATGAATGATAATTATATAATTATGTTTCTGGAAAGCTAAAGTAATATATCTATATTGATTTCTTTTATTTTTAGTCTAGTAACTAGATATCTTTTACACAGCAAAATAGATTGGGGAGAAAGAATTGAATTAAATTTGTTTAATTTGGAAATTATTGCAATCAAACTTTCATTTTGTCAGTGCTGGATATCAAACCCAAGGCTTTAATATTCATTTGTTTGTTTGGGGTTTTAGTGCATTGCTTGTTTGTTTGTTTGGTCAGTCTTGAGGTTTGAACTCAGAACCTAGGTGCTGTCCTTGAGCTTTTTTTTCAGTATCAAAATTTATTAATATTTAAAACACACTATTCAGGGATAAAACAAGCATATATTGGTATTAAAAAGAAAACACACCTTGCCCCTGATGGCTCATGCCTGTAATCCTAAATACTCAGGAAGCTGAGATCTGAAAATTGAAATTCAAAGCCAGCCAGAGCAGGAATTTCTTACCAACAATTAATCACAGAGAAAGACAGAAGTGGTGCTGTAGCTCTAGTGTTAGAGCATTGAGCTTCTTTGTTTACTCAAGGCTAGTATTCTATCTCTTGAGCCACAGATCCAGTTCAGGCCTCCTTGGCCTTTTATCTTGTTTTTGGTTTTTTTGGTTTGGGTTTTTGTTTTTGTTTTTTTTTTTGACCCAGAAACAAAACAAATTAAAGTTTGGACAAATGGGACTGCATTAACCTGTAGAGCTTCTGTGTGGCAAAGGACACAGCTAGCAAGTTAAATAGAAAGCCCATAGAGTGGGAGAAGATCTTCACTACACAACAAAGGCCTCATATCTAAAATGTTTCTTGTAATTTATTGGAGATATGAGTCTCATGAACTTTGCTGCTTGGGCTGGCTTTGAACTGTGATCCTCAGATCTCAACTTCCTAATTTTAGGCATAGCCACCTGGACCCAGCTCAAATCCAGGGTTTTATATATACTAGGCAAGCACTCTACTACTGAGCTACATACAACAGCCCTAATGTACTATTAAATAATAATTATATTTTAAAACTTGTAAAAATCCCTGTACAACCTTTCACAAAAATGTTAAGTTAAAAAATATGTGTTCTTAGTCTCATCCCTAAATTTATCCTTATCATTTCCTTCTTTTTTCAAATGAAGTCAATAATGCCAATGTGATTACAATCAGCATCAGTCTTATCCACAGATAGTTCTGCCACACCTCCATTTCCAGCTTATGACTGGTTAAACTGGAGATAAGAGTCTCTCTGATTTGTCTGTCTGAGCTGTCTCCATCTTGTAATTCTCACATCTCAGCCTCCTTACTTCCTGGAATTACAGGCTTGAGCCACCAGTACCTGGCTGAGACCATATTATTTAATGACAACTATATGCTATGAACAGAGTGGCTGTCTCTGTTGCAAGGATGATGGGTGTTCATTTCTCTTGGCTTTCTTCTTCTGTGGAGGAAAATGGTAACTATACCTGTTGGAACAACTTCATTGCCTAAATAATACAAATGCTTTTTTCTGGAGAGAATATTGTCTAACCAATAACAATTCTCCTTCTGTCCCAATGACATACAGAAATTATTTTCAAAAGTGGAACCTATGGTAAGATATTCACTTTGACACAGCTTAGCTGAAGATGAGTTTTACTCTGTTGTCATGTCTTAAAAGTATCCAGTTAATAAAAGTATTGAAAGCCACAGAATGTCATAAATCAGATTTAAAAGTTTTAGTACTTTTGAGTAGCATGGCCCAATAGAGAAATGGGCATTGATAGACTTAGCATCGCACTAGCTCCAAAACCCACTCATGTCATAATTCTGATAAAATTCCCCTCTAAATGACGTCTTTTTAAAAAAAAGTGAGAAAATCTAACTACATAAGAAACTTAGAATGATCTTATGACCTAGTTTATTTACTTGATGAACTGTGCATTTCATGATATTACAGGTATATTATACATTTACATATAAAATATTAAAATGTTAATTGAAGAAAATAGAATTTCTACCGTAGGTATGGCCATAAATTTAGTTTCCAAGTTTATATACTTTCTTAGACAAATGATAGATTGTAATTCTTTATTCCTGTGTTCAGGAATGATGTGGTGTTAAAAATCGTAAATGAAATAAACCAGCAAATGCTTTTGAATTAGATTGAGAAAAGAATAATAGGAAATTTTCTTTTTTGAGGTATTTTGTTTCAGTGTAAGCCTTTTGCACTTGCTAAGCAGGTACTCTCTCACATGAGCTATGCTGCCAGCCCTTTTTGCTATATTTTGAGATATATTATTGCATGTTTGCCCTGGCAAGGCCTAGCTAGACCTTCATTCTCTTCTTCCCTCTATAGCTGGGATGACAGGTGCACATCACCAGGTCTAGATTTTTCCTTAAAATGGAAATCTCTAAAACATTCTGCATATGCTGGCCTAGAACCAGAGTTCTCCCACTCTCAGCCTCTCACCTAGCTGAAATCACAGGTATGTACCACTATACCCAGGTATTGGTTGACAAGGGGTCTTATGTATACACCTAGGCTGGCAAAACTCAGCTTCCCTTCAAGTGTGAGACACCAGCTCTGGGCCTTTGGGGGAAACAATTTAATGACACTATTGAGAATAATCCATTAACCCATACTCTGAAATCTGTAGGTCTCTGGTCATCCAAACCCTTACAGACATAGATCTGAATTGAAAACAAGAAAATAAGGCCTAAATTTGTCAGTTTTCCCTCAGAACCTTGTAAAAAAAAAAGATATACTCATCTCTACTTCAGTTGCTTTATATTCAAAATAGCCAACTCCTGGTTGTAGCTCTAGCCCTTTTCCTAGTTTTCATGAATACCCTGTGAATTTTCCATCATCAATGAGGAATAGTGAACCACTTGTATCCTGTTGTAGTGAAGCCCATGATTTTTAAAGAACATTATTGATTTGGATGGTAAAGAATGACCTGAAGGCAAATTCTGCAAGGTGCTTCAACAGATACACACCCGCCTTCCTGTTGGCACAGCCCCTGCTGGCAGATTACCCCTTTCCTTACAGGAAAGAATAGGTGCTTCATTGTGTTTCAGAAGTCAGTAAGCTTTTACAGAACTAAGTAATTGACATTTTTCTCATTTCTGAGATCAGATTTTTCATAAGTCATTCAACCTGGATAAACTGAGAATGTGGTTGATCTAGTAATTGTTGAAATATAAGGGAGACATTGCAAAACATGCTATTTAAGTATTTCCTCCTAACTTCTCAGGAGATAGGAGTTCTAAATGGAAAAATGTCCTAGCATATAAGAAAATGAAATAAAAATAAGACAAGCCTATCTAGGAAGAAGCTAAACAACAACACAGCACAGGTTCATGGCAGTAACTTGATATTCCGTGGAGTCTGAAATTACAATAATAACTATACAATGTGAAATCTTTATATTATGAAGAGGTGTTTTGCTTTACTAGCTAATATTATATTATTATAGCATTATAGAGAAGGATATATCTAACAAGCTAAAAAACATGTTCTGCCTTTTAACAATATATACTTTTTAATATTTCTATGAGGAGCCATCTGTTAAGAGTAAATTCAAAGGCTGAGGGTGCAGTTCTGCAGTGACTTTTCTAATATATGCAAGCCTGGGTTTGAGCTCAAGCAGCAGAGGGGAAAAAAGTGAATTCAAATTACTATTGGATTTTAACAATAAGTTTACAGTACACTTTTGTAATGTACACTAAAATTTTCATATCCATCCTTCACAATTCAAGTTAATATAACTTTGCCTTAAAGGAATCAGATATCCATGAATAATAATATTCAGAGTATATATGATAGCACTAGAGAAAGTCTGACTAAATCTGTCAATGCAACGAATTGTCCCATGAATCTTCCACTTGAAGTATTTGTATCCCTCTAGACTGTTGCAGTGGATGTATATAATATTGATGGATAATTTACAGAGAGTAACTTATGGTAAGAAACGTAGACATGATTTGACTTTTTGTTCTCAAAATCGTCACTCCCTTTCCTAAAACAAAGAAGGTTCTTGTCTTATACTCCTGTTTTCTGTGAACAGAATTCTTGTTATATGTAATAATCATCCAAAAGCCATAAGCTAGTTTTCAGAGTTGAACATATTGATTTGTCCATTCCTCACTGAAACAAGTAGCCTAAGCGAAGAGCTTAGGCTGTACGACACTAGAATGTCCTCATTCCTTCGGTGTCTAGCTCTGCACTGTGTTTATTTGCAAAAGACTCTCATGCATAGATCCATATAAATGAGGCAAATAGGAGCAGACCAGACTCTGTGGCTCACTAATCTTTGTGGAGAGTAGAATGTGTATATGAAAACTGTAGACTGTGATTTTTACCTACAGGGAAAATTCTTCTGTGTGTTACATTAAGTGAGATTTGGGGTTGGGATTTTATGATTCCAGGGAGGGGGTAACAAATATATAAAAGGAGAAAACTAATAGTCCCATTCCATTATCTTTTGTTAAGCAAAATTCACCGATCCACATGAACATTGACCTCCAATCCATTGAGTCAGCTAAGAGCATCACAGAATGGACTTCTGAACTTTTGACTGCTTCTGTTTAATTGATTAGGTTTCAATTAACTTTTAAAAATCACTTTTATTTAACTAAAAAGCCTACTCAGATAATTTCTAGCTTTTACTGCTCAGAAATAGAAACTATGTTAAATGTAGTACAGAAAGTCTAGTAATACAACAACTAGGTCATTTGTGTGTATTTAATTATTGTGAGACATGAAATTGTTCCCACCTAGCCATCTAATTGATGTCTTTATTCCCATCAGACAACTGCATAAAAAAGAGATTTAATGTATACATTTAATATACACTACCACTTTGTTGCTTTTTTAACTAAGTAGCAGGTGTGACATTGCTACTATTTCTATATTGATATAAGCATTTACTAGATATGCATCACTGTGAAGTTACTCTACACTTAATAGGCTATCTTATCATATTCGTTGACAACCTTAATGCTAGCAGGTAAATGTATTGAAATGAGTTTCCAATATATTTTGTGCGACATCTAACTCTGACATAATTTGAGGCTCAGAGTTAAAGTCTGGATTGTTACTATTATTGAACCCAAAGTTCTTGGCACTCTGCACCAGTGTCTCTCACAGGAATGCTTTGTTTCTTAACACAACTCCCAAGTCAGTCAAATACGGTCCTTTTTCAGAAAAAAAAAATGCCTAACAATAATTATACTTTTTATTCCTTTTCTTTTCCCTTCCCATTTGCCCTGCCCTCCCCCCGCCCCCCGACTTAGGTTAGAAAGGCTGGTGGATGTCCTGAGGAAGAAGGTTGGAACAGGGACCATGAGGACAGTGATCTGACTGAAAGAAACAACCGTCTGGGGGAAGCGAGCACATCTGGTGACCAGGCTGCTTCATTCAACACTGTGTAAACACTAAAAGCCTTAACTTAGCAAACAGTTGTTAGAAGTGGGACACTCCAACCACATTCCAAGCTGAGATAAAATCAAATCACAAATGTTTAACCACTTTGCTGCTGACTTGAGTTATTTATCCAAATATATTAACTAAAGATTTTTACCGATGGGTAGCTATAAAGTTACAGCATATTTTGTAACTATTTTATATTTCAGTGTCTTTCATATAAATCTTTTTTTTTTACTGGGATATCACTAGAAAAACATGGTAAAGTTAGTACAGATCGCATCTTCACACATGGCCCTTTCTGAATCAAAGTGCAGCAAAGTAAATATTATCTAAGCCTTAATCTACTGTTAGGTCAAAACTTCAAATAAATGTATTTTCCAATATAGAGTATATTTCTGAACTGATGAGAGAAGCTCAGAAATGAGAGTGTGTAGTCTTTCTTTAATGTATGTATGTAATCTTTGTCAGTATTAAGTATAGATACTAAGAATTAAGAAGAGTTGATCTAATGAAAGATTAGCACATAAAAATGATTTCCACCAAGGTGTGATTTTTATTTCACCAGAATTAATGCAGACTGTTTTCAATAAAAAGAAATTTGCAAATGTGAACTTATAAATACATTTTGTCCTTGTTTTTTTAAATATTTTTTAATATTGAGTCTGGAAAATTGTCTAAGTACCTCTTAAGTTATAGAAATCACCAAGTTTCTGTTAAATAGCCGAGGACACTGAGTTAGAAAATTAGTATGTGTCAACATGTCTCTATGGACAAACAGCCATCAAACTTTTCAAATACTTTTACTAATTTATATATTTTAGTTTATTATTTAAATTTTTATTGTGGATGAAAAGAATCCAATATATAATAGTATAAATTATGTTATATAACTATAAAGACAAAATAAACTAAGCTTGTAATTTAGTTCTGTTTAACTACTTTTTAATTTAGATAAGAAATAAGTTAAAAATAGCTAAAGCAGAGCAGTGCCCTCCTATCGTTTAATGTTTTAAGTAAAACTGAGATCTTACGTATTTGATTCTGCAAAAATTTTCATTTTTTCTACTAGACGACAAACCAACAGAATTTCTGCCTCAGAGACATAAAATACACAAGAGGTTGAATCTGTGAGAATCTTGTAAGCAAATGATTATTTTCTAAGTCCATGATTTCTTAACTTATTTTTAATTAGCATACATTAAGTAAAATGAAGTTTCATTAGTGTAATTCCATAGATGATTACAATGTATTTGGAACAAGTTCAATCCCTCCATTATTTTCCAATATCCCTTCTCCTTCCCCTTTTGTATATCATAATATATATATAATTCTTCAATCCTTTTCACCCTTCAGTATCTTTTCCTTTTTCCCTTTTGTTGACCCTTGTCCTCAGATAGTCCCTCTTTCACACCATTGATGGCATTTTAGGATAAATATATTCAGGATGATTTATTGTCTCATTCTTTCCTAAACCATTAGAAATTTTTTTAGCTACAGGAAAATTAAGGTACTTTTTTGTCCTAAGTGGGAAAAAAAAGAATCATAATACTGATGCTCATTATTTGTTCCATATTAAATCAGTATCCACCAAGTTAACTGCTGTTACAATCATTCCAGTGCATTTGGAATTTAATCATGATGCCTGTTCTTAGCCACATTTCTGAGCTATGAACATTAGAAAATAGGAACAATAGGGGCTAAAAATAAGACATTTAGATTTTCTCTATAGCCTAAAGATAAGTATAGGTTTTCATAGACCAATGACTATATAAACATAGAAAATTGTAATACTGTATACACAGAGACATCATCTTTGTGCTCCAGTTGAACCCTGGAGCAGGCTTCAATTGCTGTGTGAAGAAACAGCCCCTTTAATGTCATCCAGGATATGAAGGTAAGTAAAGTGAAATGGTTCTTGTCACAAAATTGTCCATTCCTGAATCCTCTTAAAATAAATCACAAATAAATTTGAATTTTCAATTTAGTCTTGAAGAGCAGACAAACTTCTCTTGAGTTATTTTGTCTAGGGTTTTAGACTACACAGTAGCAATATTAAAACATTTTTTTAATTCTCAAATACTGGTCAAAGGAACCAATTCTATAATCAATATGCAAGTTTCTAGAGTATGATATTGTAGAGTGAAATTTACAACAGTCCTAAGCATCCATTATTGTTCCCTATACATATTTTCCCAAAACTATCCCTCTCTCTTGAAGTTGAGTTTTCTATAAGATGGCAAATGTGAAGTATCACTAACAGAGATTGCCTTATTCCTCAAACATAAAAATACTCAGCAGCAGTGTTTCAAATTGCTTTCTTTTTTAGTGGAGTCCCATAAGTACTGAATATTTTCATATACATATTCATTAACTGTACAACTTCAGAAATATTCTGCTCTGCCCAGAAATGCTTCTCAAGTGCATAAAATTAAATAGTTCCAAGAAGAGTCAGAAAAGACAGTTACCAACATTTGTAACACTTAATGACTTACAAAATCCTTTCAAATTATTTATTTGATTTGATTCTGTCAACATCCATGTAATGATAAAGATATATTCACCATCTATTAATAACAATTATATAGATTTTAGTTTTTTGTTTTGTTTTCGTTTTCAGTGCTCTTATTGGGGCTTTAACTCAGAGCCTGAACACCATCCCTGAACTTTTGTGCTCAAGGCTAGAGCTCTACCACTTGAGTCACACCTTTACTTCCAGCCTTTGGTGACTCTTTAGTAGCTAGGATTAGAGGCATTAGCCACTGGTTACCTTGTGGTTATTATTATTTGTACATTTGTTCTGTGGATGAGGAAACACTCAAAGTATCTTGGAATTTGCCAAAGACTGGCTAGAACTTAAATTTTAAAGTCTTATAAGTACAGTCTATCCAACTCTCGCCTAATCTTTCTATTAGAAAAAAACAATTATAGTAAAGGTTCTTACCATTGCAATTTCTATTATTGTGTCATTGCTTTTACATGCATGCTATAAATTCCCTAGCAACCTATGATCATTTTAAATTTTACTCTTATTAAATGACCTGTTAAGCTAAGCACAGGTGGCTCACACCTGAGATCCCAGTTACTCAGGAGGCTGAGATCTGAGAATCCAGCTTCCAAGCCAGCCTAGCCACAAAAGTCCGTGAAATTCTTATCTCCAGTTAACCACCAGAAAACCAGAAGTGATGCTGCAGCTGAAGTGGTAGAGCACTAGAGCTGGGCTGAAGAGCTCAGGGACAGCGCCCAGGCCCACAAAGAGTTCAAGCCCCCTGACCGACAAAATTTAAAAAAAAATGTTGTACATTCAAACCCCATTAACAGCTGCGTGATCACACACACACACACACACACACACACACACACACACACACACACCGTAACTTTAATACTGAATAGAGTTGCATAGAAAAACATATATTTATTAATGGATTTACTATAAAAAAGCAATTTCTGTGCAAACTGAAAATCTTAAAATATTTTTCAAGAGCATAAAGTTTCTTTTTAAGTGTTCATTATTAACAAGGTATTGTATAGTCATATATCACATCTACATTTTGTCTTATCTAAGTATTATATGGAACACAGGTGATGAATTCTATTATTCACAACCTAACGTGTTTCAATTTATTTATTACGTATGTACCCACGCAGACACAAAATTAAATTTACCCTTTTAACAACTAATATATAAGTCCATTGTTGGGCGCCAGTGATTTCAGTATTTTCTTTGTGTTTTATTGGAAATGCACGTGGTTTCTGAGGCTTTTAAATACATGAAATGGTTGAAAGATTTATATTGCTCAAGCTTAGCTAAATATGTCATCTCTAGAAAAGAGGTGGTTTATTTTGGCACTGTTTTAAAAACTCAAATATTTTAAACATTTGTTAAGTTGGAGCTTGCACATTTGAACTAGTAGCATACATCCCAGAATAGCATCTCAAGTTACCAAACTTTTTGTTATCCTGTTGCTAAAATAGTCTTTATTGAAAAGATTTTCCCTTCTTATATGCCATGCACTTTATTGTAAGAGGTTAAATTGATAGTCTTTCATGACTTTTTTTAAAGAATTTATTAACATTGATTTTTTTAGCTTGCAAAGCTTAAAATATTTATTTTTTCTCATATATTTTTATTGTAATTAATAGAAAGGTTACATTATATTTATCAGATAGAAGGTGCATTACTTCACATACATTGATACCCTTTCTCATGTCTCTATCCCCATTTCCCTCCCCCCCACCTCTACACCTCATCTTGTTTTCCCCCTTCCCTATCCAATTTCAAATAACCAAATACGCATTTATCCAATATATCAGATAACAAAGTGAAATACTGTAACAATATGAGATAACCAAGGGACAGAAAAGAGATGAGAGATAACATAGTACATTAAGGACATCAATCATTATATGGCTTTTATTTTTATATCCTAGAGGTCCTTTCATTTACTGTCACACTGTATGGCCTTATATATCTAGGTTTTGCTCTATTGTAAATCTCTGCTAGGAGAGCCCAAGGTTTCTACTGATTATGACAAATGAGGGAAACCATTGTACCTATGTTCCTTTGGGTCTGACTTACTTCACTTAATATGATTTTTTCTAAGTCTTTCCATTTCCTTACAAATATGGCAATGTCATTCTTTCTAATAGCAGCATAGAATTCCATTGTGTATAAATACCACATCTTGTTGATCCACTCATCCACTTAGGGACATCTGGGTTGGTTCCGTATCTTTGCTATTAACATTGATTTTTACATAATATTTCAAATGACTTGTTTAACAAACAGGTGTTCAAGAAGGGAATCTATATACAATCACTGGCACTTAGTTTTTAGAACTTAATCAAAATTAGGCTAAGGGTTTGTATATCATAGATACATATTAATTTATGAAATAAAACATTATGTCCATAGAGTCATAGGTTTTTATGTCTATATACTTATGTTTATATTTCCATTACCATGTCCATAGATTTGGGTATGCAAATATTGAACTCTTGAACTCTTTAGATCTAATAGCCACATATTAAGGATACCATGCTCCTTTTGTTCCTTTGGTCTTGACTTGTCTCACTCAACATGATTTGCTCTAGATTCATCCACTTCTCTGCAAATGCCATTATTTTATCTTGTCTGTTGGCTATGTAGAATTCCATTGTATATATATACACCACATTTTCTGTATCCATTCATTTGCAGTAGGGCATCTGGATTGTTTCCATCGCCTGGCTATTGTGAATAGTGCAGAGATGAACATAGCTGAGCAGGTGTCCTTATCATATCTTGGGTTATGATGTTCAGGGTAGATGCCCAGAAGTGGTATGGCGGGATCATAGGGAAGTCAATTTTCAGTTCTTTAAGAAACCTCCACATTGCTTTTCAAAGTTGCTGAACTAGTTTACAATCCCACCAGTGGTGTAGTACAGTTCCTTTTTCTCCACAACCCCACCAGCAACTGTCATTGTCTGAGTTCAAAATCTTGGTCATTCTTGTTGGGGTAAGGTGGAATCTCAGTATTATTTTGATTTGCATTTCTGCCATTTTAATCTCTTCTGATAAGTCTCTCTGTAGTTCCCTTGCCCATTTAGTGAATGGTTTGTTGGGTTTGGGGGGAGATTAGTTTCTTGAATTCCCTGTAGATACTGGATATAAAGCATTTGTCAGATGTATTATTAGTAAATAAATATCTTTTCCCAGTTGGTTGTCTCTCTACTTTTGCGACTATGCTTTTATCTGTACAGAAACTTTTTATTTTTAGGTAGTCCCATTTATTGAGTCTCTCTCCCATCAGTTGTGACCCTGGGATTCTATTCAGGAATCTTTTGCCTGTGACTATGAGTTCCAGTGTCTCTCCTACTTTATCACGTAGCAGTCTCACAGTTTCCAGTCTGACATTGAGGTCTTTAATCCACTTTGAGTTAATGCTTGTGCATGGGGAAAGGCTAGGGTCAATTTTTAGTTTTCTGCATGTGGCTGCCCAGTTTTGCCAGCACCAATAATTGAATAGACCTTTCATGACTTTTTAATGTGATATTTCATAAGCATAATTTGACAATAAACATAATTTAAAAATCTTAATGTTTATATACAAATATCCTTTTCAGAAATTGTAATGGGTTTTCTTTACATTTTATTATTTTCTAAATACAGTTTTTGAACTGCTAGAACTTTGGAAGCCACCAATTTCTCACCTATCTTATTATTAACAGATATATCTATTGATGTAATAATTTATTTTTATGGACATAAAATCCCTTATTGCAAATTCTGCACATTTCCATGCAAACTTTTTTAATTGTCAGTCAGGGAGCTTGAACTCAGGGCTTGAGTGCTGTCCTGTAGCTTTTGTAATCAAGGGTAGTAGCACATTACCACTTTGAGCCCCTGCTCCACTTCCTCCTTTTGGGTCCTTCATTGGTAATAAGAGTCTCACAGACTTTTCTAACCACATTGGCTTCAAACCACCAGTGCCTGGCTTTCAATACAATTCTTATATGTCAGTCTTAATCAAATTTGTAAGTATATAAATATTGAAGATATTGTACTTCATTTGCATTATAAAACACTTCAGTAAAGGAAAATACTTAGTTACCCATAAATTGTGTATGATTTCCTTAATAAACAAAAAGCTAATTTAAGCAGATTTGTTAAGTATCTGAGGAACAGTTTGAAACTATGTTAGATATAAAATTTATAGTAACAAAATATTAAAGGGAAATATTTTACTGCATATGCATATAAATAACCTAAAGAAGTTCAAATTATTCTAATTTAAAAAGAATAGGCCAGGTGCCTATAGCTCATACCTGTAATCCTAGCTACTCATGAGGCTAAGATCTGAGGATCATAGTTCAAAGCCAGCCTCGGCAAGAAACTCCAGGAGACTCTTATCTCCATTTATACACCAAAAAAGCTGGAAGTGAAAGCTGTTGTTCAAATGATAGAATACTAACCTTGAGCAAAAATGTGTAAGTGAAGTAAGCCAGACTCAAAGGAACTTAGGCTCAATGGTTTCCCTCATTTGTCATAATCAGTAGAAACCTTGGGCTCTACTAGCAGAGATCTGCAATAGAGAAAAATCCTGATACATAAGGCCATATAGTATGAAGCTAATTGAAAGGACCTCCAGGATATTGAAACAAAAGCCATATAATGAATGATTGTTGTCCTTAATGTACTATGTTATCTCTCATCTCCTTTGCTGTCCCTTGGGTATCTCATATTGTTATAGTATCTCACTTTGTTATCTGATATATTGAATTTATTTGTATTTGTTTATTTGAAATTTGATAGGGAAGGAGGGAAAACCAAGACGGGTGGGGGGGGTGAAGGGGAGGGTAATGGGTACCAAGACATGTGAAAGGGTATCAATGTATGTGAATTAATGCACCTTCTATCTGGCAAATATCATGTAACCCTTTTATTAATTACAATAAATTAAAAAAAAAAAAAAGAACAGCATCCCAGCCCTTGGTTCAAGCCCCAGGAACAGCAACAACAGCTGGTATGTATGTGTGTGTGTGTGTGTGTGTGTGTGTGTGTGTGTGTGTGTGTGTGTGTGTGTGTGAGAGAGAGAGAGAGAGAGAGAGAGAGAGAGAGAGAGAGAGAGAGAGAGAGAGAGTATACATATCAGTACTAGGGCTCAAACTCAGGGCCCTGAGCTACACTTCGGGCCTTTTTTTTTTTTTTTTGGGTACTGGGTTATGTTTCCTAAATAGGTGCTCTATCATTGAACCATATTCCCAGTTCTTTTTAAGTCTCTACTGTTATGTTAAATCTCATCCAGGACTTTTTCCCCAGAGACTCTGCGCTTTTCATCTCTAAAAGTTAGACATGAGTTTTGTGGCTCTTGTTTATATCCTTGAGGACTTTTCTTTCATGCTTTACATTCATTATTTCCAGAATATAAAAACAATTATAATGATGTCTAGTGACCTTAGTTGTTAGTTTTATATCTCTAACTTCCAACTCTGTTTTGTTCTTTCCCCTCCTAGAGGAGTTCTAACTTTATATTGGATGCCAATGATTGTCAATGAGTAATGAATATTTTTGTATTCCTTTAGCATGTTTGGAGCTATGTCCTGGGATGTAATTTACATAACTTGGAGTCAGCTTGATAATCAAACGTAGAGAAGCCATTAGATGTGTATAGATTTTATTTTCCCAATTACCAATTCATTCTCCTGGAGCTTTGTTAATTTCCCACAGAGGACAGCTCCAAATTTACCAGGTTTTTTGATGGGGAAATGTGGAATCTATCTCAGAAGTACCTTATACCCTGTGTATTATGAAATGCTTCTACTCTGGTCCCAACAGAAATTATCTGAAATTATCTTTAGCTGCATATGATGTAGGTCGCTATTCTACCTACTCCTTTCTGGTGCCTTTCATCCTGGCACTGAGAGTTTGTTCAGATGTAAGTGCAAGTTTGGGTAAAAGGACTGAAGGAAAACTAACTCTCTCTCTCTCTCTCTCAACCATGTTTCAGCTCCTCCTTCAGTGTGCATCCTACCCTCTTCAGACCATAAGACAATGTTACAGCGCATTGTCCTCTGCTGCCTGATAGAAGGAAACCTTGTATTTTACCATTGATTTTTATTTGCTTTATGGATATTATTTTCAATTTTTAAGGTGTTACAATAAATCTAGTCCCTGTACTCCATCAGTGCCAAAAGTGTAAGTCTTATAAGTTTGAAATGCATCCAGTCAATGTCTAACTTTCATATTTCTGATTAGACAATTAACAGACTGTCCTACTGTTCTCTTGAAAGTAAATCTTTATTTTTTTTCTTGGTTTCTTTTTACATATTATTTATTCATTTTGTTTCTTGACAATTTTATTTTGAACCCAAATGTGGTTCACTTTGTACATTTCTTGTTTTAGTTCAGACTATCCCTGACTTAATACATTTTGTTAGTATTGGTGAAGTCAATCTCTTTCTCATCTGAAATTACATATGATAATTACATCTGATACGATTATATGTCATGTAATCATATATGTTAGAATATATAACCATTTATATATATGTTAATATTTTCACTGTGTTCCCACATATTTCTCCACTCTTCTAACTTATCTGTTCTTCATTTTACTATTTCTATGTGCATCAGTTTTGAGTTTTAATATTAGCTTTTATTCCCTCTAATTCTGTCTTTTCCTGTGAAATTATCTATTGAATTCTCAATGTCAGATTGTATAATTTCTAATTAATCTTTTGTATTCCAGTTCTCTCAAGAGATACTCTTCTTTCTAAATATATTAGCTCCCCCTTTGCCTCTATGTTCTCAAAAATACTAGAGATTACTTTAAAATCCATGAACTCTATAAACTGCATCAGCTGTGAGTCTTTTTTATAATCTGATTTTTCTCTTGGCATGCTTATTCATTTTTTATTGACTATACTACATTTTGAACCTACATCTAATTTTATCTGCCTCTGGAGGAAGTTTGTTCTTTACTCTTCTGAGAAGATTGTGGAAGCCAGTGACCCTCACTCAGGCAAATACTGTACTGACTTGAAGCTGGGTTGCAGTTTGAGTAAGGTTGTATTATTTCTAGCTTGCCTCTTCCTGTGCCATAGCTCACTAGGGCTTTCAGTGGTGAAAGTGATACATATGCTGGACCTTTGTAGATAACTATTCTCATTTGGGGGCTTTTTTGAATCCACTTTGGACAGCTCCAAATCTGCCAGATTTCTTGAAGGGGATATAGAGCATCAATCTCAAGTCTTTTGTGTTTCTAGTTCTTTCACTTGCCCAAAGCTCAGCTGGTTTCTTTGTTCCTCCCAGAAGATTATCAACTCTCTCATCTCCACCCAGAACCATCAAATCCCTGAAGAGGAAAAGGGCTATGGATCATCAATTATCTTCTCTGATGTTCTCTCCTTCCTGGAATCTTAGTTTCCTCAGTTGTCTTTGTCTTTGTCTTTGTCTCCCTCTGATACTTTTAAACAAATACTTTTTTTTAATAGTTTATCCTACTTTTCCAGTTGTTCTTGGCAGGATTGTTGATCTACCACAAACTATTTTGTCTGGAAGCAGAACAAAATATTTCTTTTGCCTTTCTGTCATTGTGGCGTCTGGAGGTTACATTATGTTCATTCCCAAATCTACTTGGTCATTTTTAGAAATTTTGAAGACCTTTTAATTTTGATTTTCATGTATTTTAAGCAAAATACATCATTTCCTTATCATTTTAGTATCTGAAGTATTTCTATTCTGATTTAGCTGTTGCTTCTGCTTGCTAAATTCATGCAGCGCCATTCCTTTGGTTGTTTAGTAATTGATGAAAGTGAATTTAAGTAAGGCACTGGTGTCTCTCAACTTTAATCCTAGCTACACAAGAAGGTGAGATATGAAAATGTGGTTTGAAGCCAGCTGGAGAAGGAAAATTCATGAGACTCATCTTCTGTTATCCACAAGAAGCCAGAAGCACTGGCCTTGAGCAAAAAAATCTGTAGAATAGCATGCTTAGATCCTAAGGAGTTTAACCTCCAGTATTAGCACAAAAAGAAGGAGGAGAAGGAGAACGAAAGAGGAAGAAGGAAGAGGAGGAGGAGGAGGAGGAGGAAGCAGAGCTTTTATTTTTAGAATTATTCATAGCTCAGGGGGAATTTCCAAGGCCTATTTTAACCAGGCACTGGTGGCTCACATCTGCAGTCCTAATTATTCAGGCAGCTGAGATCTGAGGATCATGGCTTGAAGTCAGCCCAGGAAAGAAAGTCATGTGATTATTATCTCCAATTAGCCATCAAAAAGCTAGAATATAGCTCAAATGGTAGAGTACCAACCTTGAACAAAAAAACTCAAGGACAATTCCCAAGGCCTGATTTCAAGCCCCAGGATAGACACAAAAGAGGTGGGGCAGGGGAACCTAGTTTAAAGCTAGCTTCCTCCACAGAGGTCTTCATTTGTTTCTGCTAGCCACTAAGAAACAAATATACATGTAGGCTTTGGATAAATGAAATCTTAATTCGAATTTACTGAAGCACTGAGGTAATATTAATTTAGACTGACTATCCACAAAGGGCTGCCTTGTGATTATAAAATATGTAGGGCAAATGTTCTTTTGTTCTGCATTCATAACCTAAATTCCAGACTTCTTTTTCTTGATCTGGGCTTGTTCTGTACTTTGTCTCCTATCTCCTGCTATATTAGAAAGTCATGAAAACCAAAGCTCGGGGCCGGGAGTTTGGCCTAGTGGTTAAAGTGCTTGCCTAGCATGCATGAAGACCCGGGTTCGATTCCTCGGTACCCCACATACATAGCAAAAAGCCAGAAGTGGTGCTGAGGCTCAAGTGGTAGAGCTCTAGCCTTGAGAAAGTCCAAGGACAGTGCTCAAGCCCTGAGCTCAAGCCCAGGACTGGCAAAAAAAAAAAAAAAGAAAAAAGAAAACCAAAGCTCAAATTTGCCACTATTATATAAGTCAAATGTTTCCGGGTTTAAAAGAAAAAAAGTGCTCATTTTGCTTCCCTTCTTATGGTTCCCCGTTTTCGATTTGTGCCTTCTTTAAATATTCTTACTAACATATTGACAGATGTTAATCTCATGAAAATGGCAATACTACCAAAAGATAGCTACAGACCCATTGCAGTACCCATCAATATCCAACAATATTATTTAATGAATTAAAAGAAGCAATCTAAAAATTCATACTTAATAAATAATAGAAAACCCAAATAGCAAAAACAGTTCTTAGCAGGAAGAACATTGCTGGAAAAATAACAATACTAAACTTTAAACTTTATAAAACAACGTTATAAAAACAGCTTGGTACTGGCACATGAACAGGCCTGAGAACTGATGGAATAGAACTGAATGCCCAGAAATGAACCCACAGACCTATAGGCACCTAATCTTTGATAAGAGAGCCAAAACAATAAAATAAAACAAACAAAAAACAGGATGGAAGAAAGACAGCCTCTTCAACAAACTGAAAATAGATTCTTATACATCACCTTGCTCCAGAGTCAACTCCAAACAGATCAAAGACCTTGTGGTAAGAGCAGATACCCTGAAAATATTACAGGAGGGGATAGGGAGCATACTAGGGCTTCTTGGCACAGGTTGAAATTTTCTCAATACCCAGAAACACAGCAAGTCAAAGATAGTGTTAATAAGTGGTATTGAATTAAACTGCAGAGATTCTGCATGACAAAAAAATATAGCCAGTGGCAGAACTGGTTAAGCACCTGCAGAAAACTAAAGTTGGATCCTTCTTTGTCACCTTGCACTAAAATTAACTCCAAATGGATCAAAGACCTGGAGGTAAAAGCTGACACACTGAAAACTTTACAGGAAGGAATAGGAGATATACTAGGCCTCCTTGGCACAGGTCGAAACTTTCTTAATAAGGACCAAGAATCACAACAAATCAGAGAAAGGCTGGATAAGTGGGACTGCATTATGGCAAAGGACATAGCTAGTAAATTAATTAGGAAGCCTACAGAATGGGAGAAGATCTTCACCAACCAAACAACGGACAAAGGCCTCATATCTAAAATATATCAACAACTCAAAAAATTGAATCACTCCAAAACTAATCTCCAAAGTAACAACCATCCCATTAAAAAATAGGCCAAAGACTTAAAGAGAGTCTTCTCTGAAGAAGAAACAAAAATGGCCTATAGACATATGAAGAAATGCTCAACATCTCTGGTCATAAAAGAAATGCAAATCAAAACAACTCTAAGATTCCACCTCACTCCAGTTAGAATGGCCAGGATCAGGAAAACGAATAATAACAGATGCTGGAGGGGATGTGGCCAGGAGGGATCACTACTACATTGTTGGTGAGAGTGCAAACTCGTTCAACCACTTTGGAAAGCAGTATGGCAGTGCCTCAAAAGGCTAAACATAGAACTCCCCTATGACCCAGCAATTCCACTACTTGGCATTTACCCAACCATCCAGAAACAAGGGCATACTAAATCCACTAGCACAACAATGTTCATTGCAGCACTATTCACCATAGCAAAGATATGGAACCAACCTAGATGTCCCTCAGTTGATGAGTGGATCAACAAGTTGTGGTATTTGTACACAATGGAATTCTATGCTGCTGTCAGAAAGAATGACATCGCCCCATTTGTTAGGAAATGGAAAGACTTAGAAAAAATCATATTAAGTGAAGTAAGCCAGACTCAAAGGAACTTAGGCTCAATGGTTTCCTTCATTCGTCATAATCAGTAGAAACCTTGGGCTCTACTAGCAAAGATCTGCAATAGAGCAAAATCTTGATACATAAGGCCATATAGTATGAAGATAATTGAAAGGACCTCCAGGATATTGAAACAAAAGCCATATAATGAATGATTGTTGTCCTTAATGTACTATGTTGTCTCTCATCTCCTTTGCTGTCCCTTGGTTATCTCATATTGTTATAGTATCTCACTTTGTTATCTGATATATTGAATTTATTTGTATTTGCATATTTGAAATTTGATAGGGAAGGGGGGAAAACCAAGAGGGGTGGGGGGTTTGGGGGGGAGGGAAATGGGTACCAAGACATGTGAAAGGGTATCAATGTATGTGAATTAATGCACCTTCTATCTGGCAAATATCATGTAACCCTTTCACTAATTACAATAAAAAAATGCAAAATAAATAAATAAATAAATAAAATATAGCCAGCAAGATAAACAGAAAGCCCGCAGAGGGGAAGAAGATCTTCATTAGTTACACAACAGACAAGGGCCTCATATGTAAAATATACTTAAAGCTGAAAAAATTAAGCTTTCCAAAAACAAATCCTCAAAGAAACTACCACTCCATTAATAAATGGGCTTAAGACTTAAAGTGAAACTTCTCTGAAGAGGAAATGAGTGGCCAGTTGACACATGAAGAAATGTTTAATATCTCTGACTATAAAAGAAATGCAAATCAAAACCACATTGACATTCCACCTCACATAGAATGGCCATTATTGAGAAAGCTAATAATAATAGATAGTGATGGGAATGTGGCCCTTAAAGGAATACCACTACAGTGTTGGTGGGAGTGCAAACTCGTTCAACCACTCTGGAAAGCAGTGTGGAGGTTCCTCAAAAGACTAAACAGAGGTCCCCTATTACCCAGCAGTTTCACTCCTTGGCATTTACTCAAGTGACCACAAGCAAGGCCACAGTAGAGCTACTATGTTCAACCTAGATGCCCTTCTTAGATGAATGGATCAAAAATGTGGTATATATACAAAATGAAATCCTATGCTTCCATTCATAAGGAAATGGAAAAACTTGGAAAAAAATATTAATTGAAGTAAGCCAGTCCCAAAGAAATATAGGATGCCTGGTTTCCCTCATTTGTGTTGATTAGTATATGTCTAGGATAGTTCTAGCAAAGGGTCACAATAGCTCAATAGCTATGTGCATATGACCTTGTGAAATGACTTTACTAGAAATGAACTACAAGATACTAAAACTAAAGGGTTTTTCTTTTTTTCAGGGGGAGGTTGTTTTTTTAGTGTATTGTATGTAGTTATTTCTTCTTTGGGGTTTTTTCCCCCTTTGGTTTACCCCCCTGTTGTCATTGTTTTTTATTTTCGTAACCTTTGTATCCTATCTGATTTGGGGAAAGGAAGGGGAATCACAGAAATGGTGAGACAAAGGACAAAGGGTGAAGGAATGCAATGGTTGTCCTCACAGGACACTATGTTAGACATGAACTTTACAACTTGGGGGAAGGGCAGTCAGGAGGAGGGAAAGCCAGAGAAAACAAAGAAAGGGGGTAAGACTGTTGCCAAGAAATGTACTCATAGTCAGATACAATAACCACAAGAGCATGGTATATCGTATATACATTTATTTGTTTATTTGAAATAGGGAAGGGAAAGGAGAATTGTACTGCGAATGTTTGGTATTGATTATCCCTTTACATGTGAGTACGGTGAGCAAATAATGAACATGCTTTCCAAGAACCACAATTTTAGCTCTGTTCCCCATCAGTAACTAGAAGCACTTTTTCATTAAGAAAAAAAAGTACATAGCCCAAATTATCTTGGACAAAAAAAAAAAGCAGTAGCAGCAGCCTAAAATGAAATGCTTGATTTATGAGCCATGTGCCACTGTGGTTTATCTGCAGCCAAAAGGTTCAGAATCTATGTTCAATTAACCATGTTGCTTGGGAGGAACTTGTTACCCCAGTGATGAGTAAGAGGTATCCATGACACATAAGTTCAGACCTTGCAACTCTGTTTTTGTTGTTTGAACTTTTTTCACTCTTGTAGCTAGGGATCCAGCAAGGAATTTAAACACTTATGTGGTAACTCCATTCCTTCAGCCATTGTATTGGTAAGCTCTTGCTAAGGAACTTTTAACACTTGTTCCCAAGAAGGTGAAATTCAGAAAACAGCAGCAATCAACATTCCTGATTTTTATCTTTAAAACAGTATGATTTATGTCTTCATACACTAATGTACACTTGTCTGTGTAGTCTTGCTCTGTAAAAAAAAATAATAGCCTTCATAAAATATACATCAAATAAAATAAATGAAGTGGCTTTTACTTCAAAAACCATACCTACTAGAGCAGAAACATCCAAAGTAATACCTGTTTCAAACTTAGAAGCCTTGCTAAAACAGAAGAACCAAACTTATGCAATATTTGAAAGATAAGAACTGTCACATGCACCAGTCCTGTGTACTTTATCTCACATAGCAGTTTTCTTCCATGCCAATGTTTTCGGTTGCTAGGGAAAATATTCCTGGTAATGTCACAAAGAATGGCTGTCTGACCTGTATAGATTATGTACACATTGACTTGCTAAGGATAAGTTCTGTTTTAAAAACTAGGTGTCATTTTGCTTCTAAACATTATTGTGTTTAATCTGAAAGCCAACTGACTGACAGTGAGAGAATATAATTTTTCTTCTTTCCTTTCTTTTTTCTTTTTTTTTTTTCTTGCCAGTCCTGGGACTTGAACTCAATCAGGGCTTGGACACTGTCCTTGAGCTTTCTCAAAGGTAGCACTCTAATACTTGGGCTACAGCACCACTTCTGGCCTCTTCTGGGTATGTGGTACCAAGGAATCGAACACAGGGCTTTTCACATGCTAGGCAAGCACTCTTCCACTAGGCCACACTGACAGCCTGAGAATATAATGTCTTCTCTAACTCATAAGCTATCTCTAAAGATAATTCTCGGGGAGAAAATTCAAGTATACCTGGGACAATATATAAAATGTTTTTGTTGATCTTTTGAAAGATTGCACTTAATTAAATGTGTACACTAACTTCTTACTAATTCCTAATTAATGTCTCATGACATGATAATCATTGCTTTGCAAAATTACCCTTTTTGCGACTTTTCTTAAATGTAACCATATAATAAAGAATGATTCTGCTCATTAGAATGAGTCATTTGTGGCTCATACCTGTAATCCTAGCTACTCAAGAGGCTGAGATCTGAAGCCAGTCTGGCTAGAAAAGTCCCTAAGATTCTTATTCCCAATAAACTGCTCAGAAAAAAGTCTGAAGTGTTGCTGTGGCTCAAGCAGTAGAGCGCTAGCCTTAAGCACAAAGAGGCTTGGGAACAATGGCTGGACTCTGAGTTCAAACCCTAGGACGGACAAAAACAAGAATAATTCTATACTTTTATTTAGAGGAAAATGAATGTATAACCTTTTCCATCAAGCAGAAGTGAAGAATACCTTTTGCAATGAAAAGTTTCCTTTCATTTAAATCCTCAATAGCAATCACTTTATTCTATTTTCATAAAAACTTTAACAATTCATTGCATTTATAAAGTTTAGATACTGCACATATCATTAAATTCAAATTTTAGGAAAATTGTATATGCTTATATTGGACATTTGTTTGTGTGTGCTCAATCTGAGGATTGAATTTAGGGCTTGGGCACTGTCTCTGGGATTTTTTGGTTTTTGTTTGTTTTTTTCTCAAGGCTAGCTTTCTACCATAGCTCAACTTCTGGCTTTTTTCATGATTAATTGGAGATAAGAATCTCGAAGTTTTCTGATGGGGCTGTCTTTGAACCATGGCCATCAGATTTGTGCATCTTGAGTAGCTATAAGAAGAAGTGGGAACGACTGGTATATGGTGTCTTTGTTTTGTTTTTAAAAGAGCAATTTGTCTAAATAGCTTATGCCATTATTTTTGCTACACACAACTGCAAGAGAATTAATAAAAGGCTATATGTTCAGAGCCAGCAATTTGGTTCTTTTTAACTTGCATTTTTATTAAATTCATTTGTCGTTTCTAACCCTCTACTTAGTCAAATGTACCTTCACTTGTTTAAAGCCAAATTTTCCTTCAAGAATTTCTACATGCCACCTCTACAAAAAGCATCCACTAATTTCCCACTCCCCACCCACAACTAAATTAGAGTTAATCTATGCTCTGTGTGCCTTGTACCTCTTCCTGAAGCTTCCTGAAGAGCAATTGTTAAGTTTTCTGGGATCTCAGCATTCCTGTTCCATCTTCTACTAGAGTGCAAGTTTCTGGAGGTCAGAGGTCCATTCTTGTTCATATTTCTTTGCACAGGTAAATACTTGATGAATAACTCTTCTTCAGTGATGAAACCTAAGTTTTCAATCTACATTACATTCAAAACATTTATGTGATATGTCATCCTAAAAAATAAAGCATTATAAACTTCCTTTGTACAATGGCAGCATTTTAAAAATGTTATTTATATATGTTATCCAGCATCTGACAGTGTCTATCTATCCTAGGATAGATATTGTTATTACTACCTAAGGACTATAAATTTTAGCCATAATCACTTTCATGTAAAAAGTTGATGTGAGATTTGATTGCTGTTACTTACACTTTAAGTTTGATTGTTTTTAAATAAGCATTTCTTGTATAGCAGTTAAACTGTAATCCCATAATCCCAAATTTTGATATTTGCTCTGTGGTAAAGTGAAGACATGGCTTCACTTTGTTGACTACAGTGTAAACTCCTATACCACCACACAGGCCATGTATGTCTTTATTGAATCAGGCTAATAACTAAATTGTATCTGAGACCATATGTGTCCAAATTAAGACAAGAGAAAGGAAAACACAAGTCTTGTATAAACCAGTGTGGTACTTTTTAGATGTTTTCTGTTGTACTGCTTCTTTGGATTTTAATTCAAAATTCAGTAATCCATCCTTTCCTAAAGATAGCCAAAGTTTTCTGAAATCTGATTTTACTTTCCTAAGCTTCCTTCTAGATATATACTATTCTTTCAACACTAGAGCTATATTTGAAAGCAAAAACTAAACAAATTGAATGTAAATATTACCATCCAGACTTTCCAAAATTACTATTTAACTATTAATTTCATCCTGTTTGTCTCTGCTTCAGTCTGCACCGATTTTCAAAAATATGCCTTGTTGAATAAAGATCCTAAAAGCTTCAGAAATACATGCATCCTTCAATAAATAGGTCAGTTACATCAAAAATGTTCTGAAACAATAAAATAAGAGTATTCACTGACTTATATGACAATAACATTAATGTATGGGAAACTTTTAAGCTCTTTAAGAATGTTGTCTTCTCATACATCTCTCATAGTTGTATCTTACTAAATTGTATTTCTCAGTACAGTGTGTCCTTCCTTCATTGAAACTTATTTCTAGTGTGAAGTTACCTTGTGAAGGTAACTGTCTACACTTTTTAGAATTGTCAGTAAGTTTTGTTGGTAATTTTCTAGGAAATATTGCTTCTTTATTCATGAAAGGGTAGCAAACTTGAAATGCCAGCCTTGTTTACCATTTTTAAGATTAAAATTAATCTCAACAAATAATATTCAAAGGCTGGCACATGACCAAATGAGTCACACTTGATTCATTTAATTCTGTGTCTAATAGCAAAAAAGATTGAACATTGGCTGTGTTGCTATTTAAATTGATTTAATTTTTTAATTTTTTTGAAATCAATGGCACAAAAAGTCAAAATGCTGTACATTTTTAAATTTTGTCTTGAACCTCTAGCATTTCTCTCAGCTAAGTTTTTTAACTGAAATTTGATTCTAGGATCTCCTGTCTTGGACACATCTCTTAACACATATTCCTCTTTTAAAACTTGCCATTGAAGAAAAATGAGACCAAGAATTGAAGGATTTTATAGTAAGCTATGAGCAGGCATTGCTATAGTTAGAAGTACAAAAGTGCATCCACTCCTGAGCTCTTGTGAGCTGCTACCTCCCTATCTGCTGCTGTTAAAAGCAGAAACTTGTACCATCCTGGTTAATGTTTTGACAGATTTTATCATAAACTTTGCTGTTGTAAATTCGCCTTGAGCCAAAATTTAACAAGTTGTAAGCTCAGAAACAGTTTTTTACTGTTGGTGATCTAGAAAAGGAAATAAATCAGATATGCTCTTCTGAATGATAGTAGGGTACATTTTAACTCTTTAAAAGTTATACATTACTTGACATTTGGGAGAAATTCACATTCTCTATGTTATATTATCACTAACACCACACATAAACATTTTTGTGACTATTGCAAGGGAGATGATACCAAAGGAAGCATGATGTAGCTTAGGTGTGTTCAGTAAATTTTATAATCAAATGTGAACAAAATAGTTTTGGTGTTTTTTTTTAAGTTCCTTTACTATAGTATGTGAAGTGAGAGAAAAATGTAACCCATCACTATATGATTTGATTGAAATACCATGCATAGCTACTTCATTTTCTAAGTTTTTCACACAGCTCTTTTGTGAGACTTTACTTAAAACATTTTCCATCTAGCATTTTATAACCACTTAGAGTATTTTATTAATCATGCTTCCGATCACTGCTATTCCTAAGAGCCAGTAGGTCTAGACTTTTTTCTCTCTCTCTAAAACATCTTCAATGACCATGACCATTCATATTTACTTATAAATGCATTTGTACACAGGCTCAGCCATAGCACATTAGTGAATACAAAAAGAGTTATTACTCAGTTCTTTACCCTAGAATAAATCAAATCAACAAATATTTATTGAATGTCTACTATGTGCAAATAGCCCCAGACTGCTCAGCTTTTAAAAGCCACCCAACTTTTTGCATAGACAAATCAAAGCATTATTATTTCAAGCTTTGCAGAGGCTGCTTCCATGTCATTCAGTTAACAGAGCGTATGTGGACCCTGAAATTACTGATAAAGAAAGACGAGGAGAAAGCCAATACACGTGTACGTTGAGGAGAAAGAGTACCCTAGAAGGCTACCACCGATGGACTGCACTATGTATGTACGTACATGTGAGCTTATGTGTATGAGTATGTGCTGTGTATGAATGTACTGTTCACATACACGTATATAAACACACACACAAAAATGAATTTTAGAGCAGGAGCCTTTGTTAAGCTGCCATTAAAATAGGCATTCATACTCAAGTCCAGAACTTTGCTTTAAAAATAATCTTAATATTTGCTAAGTGTTAAATTCTAGGGTACTACTAAACAAAGATACTCATTGTATAATCAAAAAATACGCATTCTGGAGTATCCTGTTCTATACACTAACTTGCCTCTCACCAATCATGAAAGAAGTGATTCCTAAACTGTTATTCCAGGAAATTATTGAAGAGGCCTAAATAAGAAGTTAATATTAACATGAGTACAAGTTGTTTCAATAGGAATCACTATTTAAAGCTAATCTTTGAATGGCAATTTTGCCTCCTATTGGTAGGTTAGGTTTAAGTTCTAGAGAAAAACCAAATCAGATTCTTTCAATATCACTTTCCAGCAGCTTTAGTCTGAAATTTCTCTGTTTTAATACGGAAAACAAATACTATGATGGCTCTATTCAAAGTGTACATTTCTCTTATGAAATTGTTATTAAGACTAAAATTTGATGCACAGGTATCTTATCATGGTTCTTTTTGATTATTTGGTACTTTGCCTATCTGGTCATATTATTTTCAAAACACTTTGGTTGCTGGTGGTAAATTTTGAATTTGTTCTCATGGATGGACTATCTCTCCCATTTGATTGGTAAAACCACCTAACTCTTCAACATAGTAAGGACTTTGACTGTGTGACTGTCTACATTGGTAGGGTATCTTTCATTTTTGTTCTTCATATATTGTAATAGATTTTAGAATATGCTAATGTCACATGAGTGAGTAATAAATTTCATGAGTGCTCCATATCTAATGTTTACATTCACAAGGAAATATTATGTTTAGGATCGTTTCTAATTTTCATGTCACCTCTTCTCTAGAATTCTTTAATACTGAGACCCTCTTACCTGGGAACTAGCATGGATTCACCTGCCCCCTTGTGGCATTCCTATCTGAAAAATTAATTAATTTTTTGAAATTTAGATTTTGTATTACATAGCATTCATTCTCTTTGCTCAGCAGTTCAGAGTCAGAGACATTCTCTTCCCTTAGTCACTGACTAACATACAGAGTGGAAAGTATTTATTTAAAATTTTAATTCAGTTCAGATCACAGAGAGGAAATAGGGCACTTGAGAGAAATGAGTAGGTTCAAACAGCTTGGAAGAATTAAATTCTATCGAGAAACAGTACTGGTAACTGGAAGATTGATAAACTAAACAAAAACATCTTAAACCAAGTTTATTCAACTATCCCTGTTTCCTTTTTTGAGTGAATGAAGGAGAGCCTACTGCCCTATTTTATTTAAATTTGATGTGGATCCCCCAATTTATAAGTACAAAACATAAATGTTATATGATACATTTGATATCCTTGAATATAAGTAGATTTTTGTTGCCAAAACTAAAAGGGATTCCTTCTTCCTATGCATACCGCATGACTAATTTTGACCCATTCAACTGAAATTGATAGGATTTGCACATGGAAAGGGATGTATGTATCTAGAGAGTGACTTTACCTGACCATACATTTAGAAATAACTTACTAGATTAAAGACTTGAGAAATAGGATTCTAGCTAATAAATAATAAAAAGAAAGGAAAGGAGAAAGGAAAGCCCTGTTTACAATACATAAAGATTTGTCTTTCTTAGAAAGATATGATAGATTAATTATTTTAGCAAGACCCTAAGTAAATCTCTCTTTTTTTTCTCCTGTTAAGAATATATCTACAGGAAAGTTTTGCTTCTACTCATTACTGTTCTACTTCCCATCCCAAGTCTAGTGGGACTGAGAAATAATGAAACTCTGGTCTTTTCAACGTCATGTCACCTCACACAAGATCTAGAAGAAATAATACAGGATTTAATACAGCTATGTGTGGGCTAAAGTACACATTTCTAATGTCTACTACTGCTTTGCAGTTTCTCTTACATTTATAACAGTTGACCTACTAACAGGTTCTCAGAAACAGGTTCAAATTTTGGCAGGCTTACCTCATCTCTTTGTCCTTCCAAAGTACATAAATGCTAAACTGTGTTCACAGTGGGGAAGGGAGAGTCATTCCAAGGACACTTGAAAAACCCAGAGCCTTTCTGCTACCTACCAAGTTGCTGCCATCCTCTCTAAAGGAATAAAGTTTTTCAGTGTTCCTTTGGCATAATTGCTTCTGCCCGGATTAAGCACAGGTGACTGGGAGTCTGCCTTATCTCCAGAGAGCATTAGTCACTCTATAAAACTCAAATTTATTATGAAATGCTTTATTTGTGCTCGCATATATCTTCTCTGAGAAGTTGGAAACAAAGGCATGTCCTTTAAGACTCTTTTTGGGGAAACATGTCCTCCTTTGGAATTTAACCTTAATTTGAACCAAGATCTGTGAAAGAAAAACACTTTAGTGTATTGTTTCCCTGCTCCACCCTCCAATCCCCTTATCTAAAAGGAGCTACTTTTGCTTGGTGATTTTTAACTCTCCCAGTTCCAAACCTTACTTTTCTGAGTTTAAAATTTATCTTTGAGCAGATGTATATTGAAATAATTGTCACAGCTGTACTTTGCTTCAACAATGAGTAGTTGTATGAAATATACTAGTTCTGATATTTTTCAAGGTACAGGAATACACAGCAAATTTATATTCCTATATCTTCACCATTTGTTATTTGAAGACATACCACAAAGAATATTTAATTGCCCCAAATAAATCTTTTCTAAGCTTCTCTTACTAGCAAGTATTGTCATAGATGCATAGTTTATATTTTATTAGAAGCAGATAAAAGATAGAATTAAAATCTACATTTGGAATTATGATGAGTTACCATTAGAAGAAAAAATGTGGCCTCTTGTTTTCCTACAGACTGCTTGCATTGTCTTTATAATGTTTCCAGTGCATCTAAGATCCACAGATGGTATAACCCGAACAGAAAAAATAGGTCCAAAGATAACTTCCAATTCCTATATTGTATCTATGTCATAAGGGGGGAAAATGGGATGGGGAATGACAGAGTGTCCCTGATCAACCCACCATCCTGAGGCTACTTCCAGAGAAAGGTCTTGCCTGTTTCAGACATACCAATCAAAGCTGACAAATTGACTAAAGGGATGAAAAAAAAGAGGGGGATAAGGGTAACATAAATCAATGGCCTACAGACCCTGAGATAGACAACTGGTTTCCTGGTCTCACAGCTAATTCTTTCCATTGGGCTTTGCTTCCTTTTTGTTAAATAAGTCCTTTGCCACCGTACTATAACTGTGCTCTCCATTCATGGTTTTATTTCTATACTAGCAGGGAACAGGAACCTACCATGCTCAATATCACTTATTAAATCTCAAAATATTTCCAAAATTACAGTTTATTAGAAAAAATCATCCGTGTCTGAGTCAATCCTAGCTAAACACTCATGGCTCATGCCTGTTATGCTAGCTATTCAGTAGGCTGAGATCTATGAAGGACGGATGTTCAAAGTCAGACCAGGCAGAAGTGTCTGTGAGATTCTATCTCCAGTTAAGCATCAGGGAAAAAAAAAACCTGTCCTGGATATTTGGTTCAAATGATAGAACACAGCATTGAGAAGAAAACACAGAACTGGAATTCCAGCTCTGATACCAGCACTAGAAAGAGAGAGTGTAGAGAGAAAAACAGAGGGAGAGAGGGAAGAAAGGGAAAAAGAGTGTGTGGATGGATGGGAGGAATATTTTGCTCAGCCGTATGCTCACACATATACAAACACATACACACATGTACAAGTACATACGATTGTGCTCATAAAAATATAGGAAAGAACTGTTTTCACATGTTAATTTGTGTAAGTGTGTGTGTGTGTGTGTGTGTGTGTGTGTGTGTGTGTGTGTGTGTGTGTGTGTCCTAGGGCTTGAACTGGAGGCCTGGACATTCTCCTTGAGCTTTTATGTTCTGGGCTAGAGCTCTACCACTAGAGACAGCTCCACTTCTGGCTTTTTGGTAGTTGATTGGAGATGAGTCTCATTGACTATCCTGCCCAGACTAGCTTTGAATTGCTATCCTCAGATCTCGACCTACTGAATGAGGAACCTAGGATTACAGGAGTGAGCCTCCGGTGTCCATCTTCTCCCATATTATTTTTAAGTTGTAAGGATGTGACAGATTTCTTGGTTGACAGTGGGGGCATATTATGCAGGCAAAACCAAGTAAAATTTAAGATTTAAAATCAAAAGTTTGTTCATGGAAGTTATTTATTTTACTTGATTTTTATGTCTTCGAATCTTTTAGAGAACACTTAAAAATAGCTAAGTCACTGTAATCCTTACCTGATAAAATCACAATATGACAGAGTCATAAGAAGTATGGTTAGTAAACACTGGCAATAAGTGAGGGTTGGGGGATAAAAGGACCAATGATAAAACACTTAAGCCTAAACATTGTGTATTAATCATTTAATAATTTATAACTATAGTTCACAAACATTATCAGGAAAGGTAAAAGTAATGTTTTGAAGAAGAATATTTGTACTCTGGTCTAACTTGAAAGTCCACATGACATTTATTTTTAGTTAGAAATCTTCATTGTTTTTCCTATGCATACATCTTGGAGAGATGAAGATTATGGGAAAACTTTGTTTGTTTTTAGTAATAATTTAGTCAAAACCTTACCAGGTATTGGGAATACAAAGCTGAACAAGACAGTCTGATCTCATAAAAAAATCTTAGTCCAGAATAAATAAGTATGAATGTTTATAATATAGTATGGTAGATGCCATAATAGAGGCTCAGCATATTTTGGCCACTGAAAGGAGATGTATCTTGCCTTAGCTAAGAGATTAAGGACAGCTTCCCAGAGGAGATGGTGTTTGAGCTAAGTGCCACTAGGATGTGGCAATTAAGAAGTTCTTGGTGAGGTCTATGAGAATGATTGCTACTTAAATGGAAGATCAAGAGTTAGCAATTGAGTAGAAATGGAGACCATGGATGTATTAGCTTTAAATTGTTATCACCTAAATACTTGAGAAAAGTCATTTAAAGGAGGAAATAATTTGTCTTAGCTCACAGTTTCAGAGAGTTTCATGCATGGTCAGTTGGGCCCATGGATTTTGGCCGAACACCATGGTAATCAGAGCATGTAGAGGAGGAGGAGGCTTCTTACCTTATTGTGGAGAGGATCCATTGTAACCTTCAAAAGCATGCCTCTGGGACCTGCCTGCTCCAGCTAGACCCTACTGCATGGTTTTCTCAGCTTTCCCAAAATCACCGACTGTGATCAAACTGCAATAGTAGAAAAAGACTGTTTTGTTTTGTTTTTTTCCTTTCCAGGAAATTGCTTTCTCCCTGTTGTTAGTCACTGCTTCTGCAAAGATTTGGTAAAGAATATTCTTCTCATTGCATAACAATTATGTGCTAACTGTAACAATGAATGTCTTTCTGCTAAGTATTTCACTTCACTTATTCAATGTCAATGACATGAAATCTTCCAGCAAGAGATCTACAGCTTGAAGGAGGCTTCATCTACACCTTCGTATTATCAATATGTATTTGATTTCCAATACTTCTACTCTTTTTTTCTATTCTGGAAATTTGTGGTACCATGTACTCCATCATATTTACTTGGCTGGTGGCTATACTATAAATCCTTCCAAAGAGGTTCATGCGACTCCAATTTTCAATCTGTACTACAGTTGTTAACTTCAATAGAGACTCAAATCATATTCCTCTTCAGTAGATACTATAAAACGTAAATACTAGAACCCTTTCAAATCTTTGCTAATCTTTCATCTTCTTGCTATTTGCCAACAATCTTCAACTTGAAATAGAGGCCTTTTACTTCTAGAGTATTCTGCCTCTTTACTTCTACTAACAGGGTTCAATTTATTTCCTTTATATAGTATAACTGCTTTGATAATTTGAATGAAATACATATTTATTTAGCTTTCCTCCATTTTGTAATCCAAACTCCAGCAGGAATCATGTATAGTGATCCATTTTCTAAATGTTAAGGTTTGCTCTTTGGAGTGATGTTAATCTGTGAGTTTTTGCCCTTGAGGTAAAGCAAACATATTAGATTAAATAATACCAAGAACTTAAACTCTAGAATTACTATATAGAACCAGATGATCTTTATTGACTAATCAGCCAAAGTTTACAGGAAAATAAATGCTAACTTAAGTATGACCTCAAATATATGCCAACTAATAAAATATGCCTAAAGCAGGAATTGCAAGCTTAAACAC